>NW_023339774.1:22398016-22401873 GCF_004916995.1 Morone saxatilis | reverse complement strand
TGAATAGGAGCTTGTCCAGAAGTGTCTGCACTACCAGCTGGGTGGAGTGATGGACCACTCATGACTTAAAAGTAGATAAAAGACCATTCACTGTACACTCACACCTGCATAATCATAGCTCAGACAGAGACTCAGTGCCAGAAAGTCATCATATTGTATTCAGTCATTCCCTGCAGCACAGAGAAAAGTTCTAGGGCCCTATCTTGCCGATCTGAAACGCAAGTTGTCAAACGCAAAACGCAAGTAGCTTTGTGGGCGGATCTCGGGCGCTGTTGCTATTAATCCGGCGGGATGGATGACTCTTTGCGCCCGGCGCAAAATCTAAAATGGGGTTGGTCTGAAGTAGCTACATTAGTCATAGGTGTGGTTTGGGCGTAACGTCGCAATAAAACCAAATCAGAGCGTCATCCTCACATTCCCTTTTAAAAGCAGGCGCGCTTGTTCCATGGCGGATTGCTATTATAACAGGCGGGATTTGCCGCAAGGGCCAGCTGAGGAGGGAGCAGCGCAAACACCAAGGTGCAGAGGATCGCCAGACCCCACTACACGCGGAGGACCACCCGTTCCTGGCAGCAAACCGGGTTTGACATGCGGAGCGGGAGCTGTCCGGGATGCGGCAAAGTATTAATGCCCGTCTTGACCGGGGGGCGATGTTGCGGCGGCCTCTCAGGCGCATCCCCGTCAAGTCCGCGCCTTAAATATAGCATCTGAATAAGCGCCACTGACTTTAGACAGTTTTTTCCTGGTCTGTGTCGGAATTGTTTTCTGAAACAGCAAAATAGCACCAGGGAACGTTGCGCCGGGAACACGCCTCCTCTTTTCGCTGAACCGCCCCCCCCGGAGCGCCAGTTCATTTCCTTAATTTAAGGACGTGCGTCGGTGGAGGGAAAACATTCCAAATGTGCGTCGAGTGCCAAAATAGGAATTATACATAGCGCCAGTGGTAAAAAAGTCAATTTGCGCCTGAGTGCAGAGATAGAGCGCTCGCCTTGTGTTTAAAACCCAAAGGCACTGTTTCGATCTACCTTAAAACAATCTTCCAACGCATTACGCAACCAGTAATAGATATTCTCATAAATTCTGTACAATTTACAGTCAGAGTTAGAGCAGCAGAAGAAAATAAAAAGGGCTGAACATATTCTTCATCTGTAAGAGTAAACAATTAAGCTAATAGCTGTTCATATAGTTTGATTACTAAAAAGACAGTGTTGTTCTTTGTGAGGCAGAGTGAAAACCATCCCTGAAAACTTCCTTACCCCCTCAAAAAGACCTGTTAAAGGTCATAATAGTGTCAAGTGTCAGTTCTTTGAAGGTAAACTGCACATCAGCGGACTCCAACCCCACGGCACATTTTGACCCAGAAATACTGAGGACATGACGCTCTGTATCCTCCTGTGGTTAGCCTACAGCCCTGGCTATGTTACTAGTTACCTTTGGGCAGATAGAGTTTACATACCAGAAATCGTCTCTGTTAGTGTTTCCAACCAACAATCACCAGCTCTGGTTATAAAAGCCAGTTTGCATTAGCTGGTAGTTGCATTGTCACACAGCAGTAAACAGGCTGTTCTGTTTGTCTGCTCAGTCGACAGGAACACATGATGATGGCTTCATGATTATCCAGCTCAGCCGGTGTTTGTTGACCACAGACTTTGCACACGTTCCTGCACACGTGTCCGCCTGCTGTATGCATGAATGCACACAGAGAGGCGGGACCAGTTGGCAGAGCCGGTTCAGGTGAAGTCCGGGCCTCCCACCAGCACAAACTGGTCCGAACATCAATAACAGGTTTGCGTTATTTCTGTTGAGCTTAGTGAACCACATGTGCCTGATGTGGATTTGAGGTTTTTGTCACCAGAAGCAGGAGACACACCTGTAGCTTAGCTGGCGACAGAAAGGGATTAGGAAGGAAACAACAGGAGAGGCAGCTGACAAAGAGAGTCTGCTGCTGTACAATAACACTGCGATCACTTCGAGCCGGAGAGAACAACCTCAGGTCGACTTGTGCCCAAAAACAGGAAGCTGAAAAGCTCACTGGTGGCAAATAGAGTTAAATAACCAACACAGCCTCACTCTCAACTCAAGAGCCCCTCTTCGTCACATTACATCCAACATCACAGCATATCTACATATATAATGTCTAACTGTCCGGCTTAAACACAGACATCAATACAGTATCACAAAATAAAATATTACAATGCAATATTTCTGAACATTTTCCTACTCCCATAAAGTAAACAGTTTCTTTGAAGTAACGTACGCGCGTACTTTGTGTGGTTAAACCAAACAAAACCATTTCACAAAGTTAACCAGCTTTAATTTAAAAGTGTAACCAGATGTTGTATATTTATATTTTTATTTTTGCTAACTTCACGACGCAGCCCTGCATGTACAAAAATGACGTCATCATTAAAGCATCGTATTTTGAAACAAAGGGCGACTGATCGAGCCTCTGTAGCAAAAACACTACTAACTAGCCAACTAGGCTCCTAATTAGCTAGCTAACGATTAGCTATTACTAACTAGCTAGATAACAGTTAACATAGATTAGGTAGCTAGTTATTTAGCATTTTGCTAAGATTAGCTAGGCAGTTAGCTAATGTTTTTATAATCAGATATAACAGATAGCGGTTGATGTAGATTAGCTACTCAGATAAGGGTCTGCTAACATTCGCTATCCGATATAAATAACTAGATAAACGTTATTAGCGTTTGCAAACATTATGACCTTTAAATCATCTTCAAAATGTGGTTGTCTTTTCAACGTAGATTAGCGTAGCATGTAGCATATCTAAACACAGGAGAGGAGGAAACTAATGCTCAACTGTGATTGGAGTGTAGAGCAAAAGGGGCGGGGCTTAGGAATGGTCAACTGCTGTATTAATTCATCATAAACCAGCTGCAGGAAACGAGTCGGTGTGCTGGAACGTGGTTTAGGTCTGCAGCTGTGAGTCCAGGTTCAAGGTTTAATGTTGAGGATTTCGTTTTGGGGCCGTGGTCCAGTCCTCAGAAGAGCTGTTGTGTTCGGGGTTTAACGGCTCAGGCTTCGGGTCAAGGTCTGATCAGAGAGTGTAAATCCAGCAGCTCAGCCTCTCTCACCCTTTCCTCCTTCCTCTCCTGCTCTTCTTCACCTCTCTGTTTATCTGCAGCCTGCAGATTCCTCAGTTCCTCCTCTCCTCTCCCTCAGGATTTACTTCTTCCCTCGTTTCATCAGAGGAAAACGCCTCTGCGCTCTCGCCATGGCAACGCCGACTGTCTTCTTCAGGTTGAATTTCATTATTCTGTGTGTTTGTGCATCTTAATAAACACTGTGTGTGTGTGCGTGTGTGTGTGTGTGTGGGATGAGAAAGAAGGGATGAGACCGGAGGAGGGAAACAAAAAGCTTTTATGGAGGAGTCTCCGAGGAGGAGAGAGGAAACAAGGTAAGAAGAAAGGAAATGAGAGGAATATAAGAAAAGGAGAAGCGAGGAGATGAAATGAGGAAAGGAGACAATAAGAGAGGATAGGAGACTAAATAGTGAGGAAAAGAAGAGAGGAAACAAGGAGAGGAAAAAAGATGACACGAGAAGAGATGAGGAAACGAGGAGAGGAGGCAAAGTAAAAGGAAAGAAGATGAGATAAAAGGAAACAGATGGGAGCGAATGAGGGAAGGAGAGGAGGCCACAAAGTAGAGGAAACATGGAGTTAGAGGGGATGAAAGGAAGAGGATAAGAAGAGAGGAAACCAAAGGACAGCAGAGAGCTAATGAAAGGAAAAAATGAGAGTAAACGAGAGAATAGGAGACAGAAGGAGGAAATAATGTAAGAAGAAAGAAAATGAGGAAAGGAGATGTATGGAAAGGAAAAATTAAAAGAGGAGAG
>NW_023339774.1:22392984-22397713 GCF_004916995.1 Morone saxatilis | reverse complement strand
TGACGTAAACAGCACAACTTTTAATCATGAATGTCTTTGTCTGTTTATCCATTAATTCCCTAGGACGAGTTTGTTCAAATACAACGTGTGCAAATCGCGAAAATGACCACTGAATTCAAAAATGGCCGACTTCCTGTTGCGTTTGGGTCCAAGAAGCTTTTTTTGTACATCTGGACATAATAAATGTGCAAACCAGTTTTCATACATATTGAAGAATTTTTCAGAGCATGTTGTGGTGGTAATAATGCGGTTCATTGCATGAAATTATAAAAATTCTTTCAGTTTTAATGTGACGTCACAACCTCCCACTCGGACAGCAAAACAAGTCTTTGTTCTGCTGTCTGCCAGCTAACTTAACGCTAGTGATTTTTGACACAGATCAAAATTATTTATGCCGGAAAGAGACGAACTGAAGAGGAGACAAGCTTCGGTTGTTAGCTAACTGGAATTCACCTTTGCTTTGACAATGAAGAATTTCTTGTTCTTCACCTCTCAAACAGCAGCGTTATTGACCCATCCAGTGTGTGTGAATGGAGGGATCGTTCACGAGATAGCTGTAAACTGGAGGTCTGGCTCCCTGCACCTCCGCGCTGTTTTCAGTGATTGATATACTCATGTATGTGGATCAGTCCAGTGTAGGTCGCCATATTGGAACGTTGATTTGCCTTCCGGAATTGCTTTCAATCAAAAGGAAACGTACAATATGAATATTTTAAAAATGTTAAAGAAGACGGATTGCGTTCTTCATCAAGGTAAATTGGAAGCATGGCACACACCCTTAACCTTTGAATCAGCACAGTTGGTGATGTTCTCCATCAAGATTTCCTCTTAAACATTTGTAGAGCTGCTCTTTCACGTCTCCCGATCAAAACACCCTGACATTAGCTGCTCTTCTTTATTTCCCGCCACCCGATGCAAATGACTCCAGGGATGTTCGAGTGGCAGGAAAATAAATTGGGTTTTTTTTTTGTGTCTACGCTCTGATATTTCTTCTTTCACCAGAGAAAATGTCTGTTCTCTCAGGTGGACTCACTCTAAACTGTGAAACAGGAACAGGAGATGACTATTATCAGAAGCAGCACTACATCTCCTGGTGCTTTATTTCCCCCCCACTTTATCACCTCATGACTAAAAGGAAACTGTTATTTGGTGTTTCTGACGGCTGACATTTTACGTACTTCTCCCTGATACTGTCTCTGATGAACACTCGTGGTCACATCAATCAGTGACTCTGTACTTTAGCTCCTGCAGGAGCTGCATGCCTCCTCAGTTATCACTCCTCTTTCTGCCTTTTCTTTCACTCTGCGCTCCCGTTCTGTTTTCCTGACTTTAAATTCCTGCCAACCTGTAATCATCACTGTCAGGTACAGAATGTCATTCTCCCCCTCACTGCGTGCTGCACACATGCAACTACACACAGCACACAAACACACAGTGTGAGACAGAGATGAGACACAGGTGTCAGCTGGGAGAAATGGCAGCCATCACTTTGATAACACTACTCAGTGAGACACAATCCCTGTCGCTCTCGCTCTCTGGAAACTTGTTTGCTGCCTTTCTGTTCTTTTGCCACTAAGAGGGAGAAAGAGTGATGTGTGGAAACTGTTTTGTCACTTTTGAAAAGGAATAAAACATGACCGATTTTACCGCCCAGCTATTGTCCGAGTGGTGATTATTCTTACTGTACTGTTCAGTGTCTGTCCGTCACACAATGAAACTCACTTTAGACAACAATATTTCCACTTCTTCCAAACAATCTGTTTTTATTACCTCTGGGGGAATACTCAACTCTGATTGGCTGCTTATATTTTGTCGTCCGCCTTTAAGTTCACTACTTCAGGCTGCGTCCATCAGTACACGTGATCTATTGTTCCTTGATATTGATTTGGGGACGTGGCTGATAGCTGGTCTTGTGGTTGAACATACTGTCACATTTTATTTACCGTCTGTAACCACTGTTATTGGATCTTGCTAGCATAACGTTAGCTCGTGAAGGAAGGTTCTGGCATCGTCCATTAATTCCTGATAATGGACATTTTCCCTTACTTATTTTAAAGCCCATTCTTTGGGACACAATGTGTCCACTACAACAGCACCAGAGACGTTACAGAAATCCAATAAAGAACAGGACTCAGATAGCATCCTAACATTTCTGTGAACAGGGTTTTCCTTTTAATCTCTAACGATATGATATAACTCTTGGCTTTGTAAGGAATGTTTATAGCAGTAAGTAAGCAGTAAGCTAATTAGCTGGAGATGCTAATGGTTGCAGGTTACGACCATTCAAAAAGATGAATCTGTTAGCTTTTTGTTAAAGCATGATGCTGAAGAAAACAACTCAGTGCTAAATTATTTATTAGTTTATTCTATCCATTGTATAACTGTATTTTTTTATATATTGCCTGTTAATTGTGTCCTTAAATAAGTTATTATTATTATCATTAATGCCTTCAGACAAATGTTGTGTAGAACATTTGATTCACAGATGTATAACGTCATGTTAAATGTAGTAAAATATAAATACTTAATACAGAACTACATGACTACTTGAGTAAATGTCCTTAATTACTTTCCACCACAGCCTCTCTGTGAGTGGAAACATCAATATGGTTTCAGTGGAAAGGAGCTGATTGGCTTGATGATATATTCATGTGTGTATTATCAGAGTCATCAGCACTGCCAGCAGCGCCGGCCGCCACAGCTGCCTCTGAGGCCACACCGGGCCATTTTGGCACATTTATTGCAGAAGGTTAATCAACCTCTGAATGACTCGAAATCAGTAAGAAAATACTGTCAGAGGACGTTTCTGCTAGTTCATGGCTCACTTTTTCAAACACAAGTATTAAACTGTAGGTATCAGTGCTTCTGGAAACTGGACTGTTTCCACTGAATGTTGATGAGTCCACAGACCTGAACACCGACTGAATCCTCAATGCTTTACTCGGCTTCTGTGAAGATAATCTGGGGAAAATGCAACACAGCATCTTGCTAGCAGTAAAGTAAATATTGCTGATACATCAACCTTTATGTCAAATAGCCTCTGCTGGAAGGAAGTAATCAGTATTCAGCTGGACGTCTGTGTGGTGATGAGGGCCAGGAGTGAGGACCATCTGTAAGTCCATTCAAAGATTCGGCTCCACGGTGAAAATTTTGGGACCTAATTTTGATTTAGTCTTTTGAGTAAGATTAAGATAAGTTAAGATTGATCTTCTGGCATTATTTCATATCATCTGTAATAAAGAGCTGCAGGGATGATGTATTTTTGTAGTCCAACCTTGAAGTTAGGAGTTCATGGACTAAACTATGATTCTCTCACAGGTCTGTCGACTCTCGGTTTATTTCATGAATCCAGTTTCGACGTCTGATTCTACTTGCAGACTAGACTTTAAAATAGCGACACCAAGAAGCTTCCTTTGGTTTGTGACCATTTGTTTGAGCAACAGAGAGACAGCGGAGGTCAGTGCCTGAATTTGACCAAAAAAGTACCTCAACTGACCTCAACCCCTAAACACATCATGAGCCTCACGCTGATTCTTTTGGCATTTTTTTTAATCCGTTTTAATGAGGATATTTTTAATGCTGTACCTCACCAACACATAGAGTTACAGAATAATTTACTAGGCAAGGTTTTGGTGGAATGCGTCAAAACATTTGTGGCACTGGCGGTGGTTGAATGACTTATGATGTAATTCCACCAAATGGGATGGGACAAATTAAAATGTCAATATACACATCAAATAAATGTTTACCAAAGATGGTTTCAGTCATTTTTGGTAGTTCTTATCTGATGTTTGTTCAAGTGTTCATTTTATAATCAGTTTGGTTTTAATTTCTTATATAAAATTATTAAAAGGGGGTCGTCTGGATGTATAGGCGGGACCAAAATACCGATCACTACTGCGCAAACTGGCTCCAAATTAAGTCACCAGTGCAAGATGGCAGCGTTCGTTTCCAGATATTTTGGTTTCATTTTTGTAGAATGGGAGGAAGTGGAGACGCCATCTTTTCTATGTGGATAATACGGCCCTACAGACCCGGTACAACGTGGCCTGTTACTACCAGTGTCAACGTTTGATTTTTATTGACCTTTTGTCCAGAATGTTGTTTTTGTTTGTAAAGTTAACCACGACTTCACCAGCACCGGCTGGTCTGCAGAATCCTCACCAGTCAACAGATGTTGGACATCGTGTTCTTCTGAGAATATAATGTGCTGACTTTCAGTTAAGTGGGATTTTTTTCTTTGAGAGATTTAATTTGTGATCAGTGGTGTGGGGACCATGGTTCTCCACCGATCCTCAATGAACAGTACACTATCAGTGCTTCAGCGAGCTCCACTGCCCCTGGCCTCGTCCTCCTCTGATGAGCTGAGCTGTCAGCTCCCGACCCAGATGCTGAGGAGAGCGAGCCAGGATCCAGTCACATGAGTAGGGAAGGAAAACAAACTCTTTCATGGAGTTTGTCCAAATTAAATGACAAAATACGTTATTTGTTACTCAACTTCAAAATGATGTTTTCTGATCTAATGCCACCGTCAGAAGGACGGCACTGTCACAACCGTCACAAATCACTGTTCTTCGTTTGTAATCTTATAGTGATACAGTTGAGGTTTGGTTAGAGTTAAATCACTATATAAGGGACCTGTCGCAGTAGCTAATAGCACTGTGTGCTACGTCACCCAGTCCAGCAGCTGTAGTGGATCCAGTAGCTGACTCTGTCGGACTGGGAGCTC
>NW_023339774.1:22390818-22392968 GCF_004916995.1 Morone saxatilis | reverse complement strand
ACAGCAGGTCCAGACCGGGACTGATAAAGTACTTAGGTGGTTTTTCTTCCCAGGTTTTACATTAATCTCAAGCTTTAAGCAACTAACATGTGAAGTCTGCACTGAAGTGGTGCAAGATGGAGCAGAAATGTGTCCTAAAATATTCCTCTCTTGTCATATACTGTACATGTGGTTTGGTTTTACCTTGTTACATTTTGGTTTAGTATTTTTCATCATTTTACACAAGAATAATCTCTCCCAACCTCTAGTGTGCAATATTTAAATTTATACCAGAAGCCTGCTTTATAAACAGAGCTTGAGTGGTTGCAGCAATGACTTCCTTAATTAATAAAAGGCTTTATTCTCCTCTGCTGGAGGCACAATTGTCCATCCAGCTCAACATGATGGATAAATCAAACTAAGTACTTCTTGTAATTACGGAAAATTAAATACAAACAACAAAACAATTCATGAGTATCAGGCTATTGTCAGGCATTGTATTGGATGGATTGTATGAAAATGGAGCTTGATTTCAATAAATTGTTAAGGATTAAAAACACAGAAAAACATTCCGATCCTTTACCTAAAAGTACCAATACTGCAATATAAAAATAAAAGTACATTATTACCAAAACATTAAAGGTACTTGACCTATGTATTATATTATTGTAGAGTATATTGTATTGTTATTATTACTGAGGCATTCATGTGCATCAGTTACTGTTGTAGTTGGTGGTGGAGTGATTTTAACTATTGAGCAGATAATCTACATCCATAATAATGTTTTATAAGCTCATCGTACTTAGGGCCTGAGCAGTGACCACTGCAAGCCATTTCAGCTTTTTACATACATTTTATTTGACCAAACTCCTCTTTATGAATTGATCAGATGGACTTCAGATATGGTAAATCTTAAGGATTACAAGTTGTGCTATTTGTTAGTTTTCTTTTAACAGTGTGTCCGTGGCGTTCCCTCCGATTCACCCGCACTGAATTCCAGCTTCTTCCATCTGGGCAGAGGTCTACAGTCACATAATTTAGAACAAAGTGGTATAAAATAGCTTCATTCCAGCAGCTATCAATCAGATTTAACACGTTGTAGTGACATAGCGCAGAGTTTATTGTTTTTACTGCATTTTTATCTTTTTTACTTTAGTGGTTTTTTTTATTGGTCTCTTTTTGTAAGTCCTGATTTTTAGAGCCTGGAGCACTTTTATCTTTATCCTTTATCATGTTTGTGTCACATTTGTCTATTGTCTTGTTTGTGCTTTCATATTTTTGTCAAGAGAAATGTCTTATTGTCTTTTACTGCAAATCAAATCTATCAATGGGTACAAATAAAGTAACTTTTACCTTGAACCCTATCTCTATCCCTAACCCCCTAATTAACCCCAAACTTCACGTTATTGAGAGCCACAATCTGAACACATGTCGCATTTTGTTGAACATTGTTGCCATGGTAAATGTCACTGTTTTGTTGTTGTTGTTTTTTTAACCCTAACCCATGAAACTGCAAAGTATAGATGTAGATGTAGCCCAGACTGTGACGGCCTGTTCATCGCTGTTTGAAGCTTTAATTGTACATAAAATGTGGATTTATAGCCAAGTAATAAATAATTGTAAATAAGTTCCCTCTGAAATGTAGTAAAGTGGGAGTATAAAGTAGCGGAGTGGAAACAAGTACAAGTAGCTCAGAAGTTTTTGTAAAACATGTATAACAGCTACAGGATGAGTCGATGCTGGATCCTGTAGCTGCTGACTGTCAGATAATTCCCAGGACTGTGCTTATTGCTATTTCCACTCACCTTTTCATTTTCACATCCATCTCTATCTTCAATAAAACTTAATTTAAATGATCATTAATCAGCAGTGTCTGGGTTTCACTCTGACAGGTGTTTTGCTGAGTGGCCGCCTATAATCTGTTTTT
This sequence comes from Morone saxatilis, assembly GCF_004916995.1. Lineage (NCBI taxonomy): Eukaryota > Metazoa > Chordata > Actinopteri > Moronidae > Morone > Morone saxatilis. Next base: position 22,391,062 of record NW_023339774.1, on the reverse strand, counting down.
CATTGTCTGCCAATCGATCGTTCTCTCTCTCGCTGTTCGCTCTGTGTTTGAACAGTTTACTGCTATCAGAGTGTTTCCTCACTTCTCTGTGAGCCAGTTTAACACGTACAGCCGATGTGATGGAGGACGATCTCTTCTAGCAGCCTGACTGCTGCTGCTACAGCAACCTGTAAAACAACCAACTTCAACAAACGCACAATAATGAAGCTCAGGGCGAAGTGTGATGAGGTGGTGAAGCAGCGTG
>NW_023339774.1:22390510-22390734 GCF_004916995.1 Morone saxatilis | reverse complement strand
GTTCATGGTTCAGGAGGTTTCTTATTATCCACAGAGGTCTCCTGCATTGACTTTGTATGTAATTAAATCACATCATTGGTGTTTGGTGGGAACACGCAGTGAGAGGGTCAAACTGTACGCTCTAGAGCCGTGGAGAGGAAGGGTTGTAGTGAGACACTTAAGGTCCAATAATTTAGTGGCATTTAGTGATAAAATTGCTGTGATGTTTGTTCAAGTGTTAATTT
>NW_023339774.1:22387665-22390410 GCF_004916995.1 Morone saxatilis | reverse complement strand
ATAAATCTTCCTAAATGTTACACACTGGACCTTTAAGATTAAAGAGTCATAGAACTTTATTGTCTAAAATATTGAGACAGTTGTCTCAGGTTAGGGCTTCACAAACACCATAAAAACATACTCAGACTCTCATAAAAGTATATTAAAACACAAACAATTCCATAAGAGCAGGAGTGTAACGTTAATAAATGCTCTTAAAAAGGACACCGCAGTGGGAGTAAAGGAGCCTCTTCCTGATGGAGCTGCTGAATGTGGTTCTGAAGGGTCCTCAGTGATAGAGTCCACCTTTCTTTCTGTTTACTACAGACTGTAAAGGTCTGAGTGATATTTGGTTGCCTGCTCGGTGACTCCTGATTTAGGGGTTTTCTAACAACAGGTGCTGGTTGTTGTGTAGAAATGAGAGTACACTGGGTTGATAAATGAGGCCTCTGTTGGTATCTTTTGTTGTTTGTCGTGTACACGTGCTAACAGGTTTACACAGGTGACATAACGCAGAAACGCCGGCTGAAAAGACAACAGACGACGAGGGAGAGGAAGATTGAGGAGGTGTGATGAGCCGCTGTCAGCAGGAGATTGTGTTTGGCTTAGATCACCCTGTGTGTGTGTGTGTGCACGTACGATTTGTTCATTTCCTCTCTCCTCTATGAGCTTGTGCCAAAATAAGCTCATTACCATCACAGGAGCCAAGGCCGGAATTCAGAAATTCATTAGCTCAACGATTTGCATAGTCTCGCTTTCCTCTGTAACTGTGTGTGTGTTTCTGTTCCTGTGTTGTATGTGTGTTTGGCACCGCTCGCTGCAGGCACTCAAACCCACTCCTACCTGCTACTCTGTCATGGTTTCTCTTCCCCTTGTGTGGCTGAATTAAAACGTTCCCCCTCGCTCTGCTGAAGGTTTGAGCTCCAGCGCAATTCATGTTCAAAGAACTCCGGTCTGAGAAGCAGAGACTGACAATTACTGCAACAAAGGCATGACCGACAGGGAGAGAAGCTTTAATTGAGTTAAAATTGAGTTTCTGAATAGATCATTGTGTTAATTTTAGAATAAATATAGTTCTTTCCTTGCAGGGTGCACTCCAGCTCAGGAGAGAAAAGATATGAAATCTTTCTCATGGCCCTTTTTTCTGCTCTTTCATTTCTCTTCCGGCAGCGTATTCATTTTCTGTCCCGAGCTTATCTGTGATAATGCCATGATCTATGCCTCGCCCGAGGTACAATATCAAAGATTTGGCTGAGAGGAGTCTGTGGTGCGATACGTCCTGTGTTACACGGTGTCAGTTTGTTTTTGACTTCATCAATAAATGGTCGAGTTATGGAACGTGTTGAAGTGAGGTTGAGGCGCTGTTGAGTCAAAGTTTCCTTTTGTAATAAATAAAGAGCTTTATCTCGTCCACACAGGTGAGGCTACCAGCAGAACGACCTTTTGTCTCTTTTAATTATGTCTCTTGTTGTTATTTTTTACTTTTTTGATGAAGCATGAAATTTGTTTGCAGGAGTTTGCAGTCTACAGCTAGCATCACCGTTAGCAGCAGTTAGCTACTTTTAACTCCAGACTGTAAATCAACTCGGTACTGCTGTGGTCAACCCCGTTAGGTTGCACGCTAAAAGCAGCTACATTAGCAGTTAGCTAATGGAAGCTACATTAGCAGTTAGCGGAGTTGAGGCAGAGCAGCATTATTGGTTGAAATCAGTTAGTTCATGCTGACGTAGGAATGCATCACATTTTGTTTTACAGGAAGACACAATGATTAGATTTTAATATAGAAATACAAAGAAATTTTGTAAATATATGACAGGATGTGATCTTAAAAGGTTAAAAAGATCTTTCTTCTGGACTATAAGACTTTAGATTTTGGGTGAGGTGATGACGATGTGATGTCAAAGTTACTTTAGTGGGTCTTCATGATACTGAACATACAGAATTTGTGTTTTGGGAGTTTTAACTCCAAATGGTGTCCAACAGGCCCTCACATCTCCTAAATATTGGAGCAAATTTGATTCAACAGTACTTTTTAGAGAAAACTAGCAAAAGCTCCGTCTTGGACGCCCCTAAAACGTGATGAAGTGCCCTTATTTGGGTCTGACGTGCAAGTAACCGTCCTTCCTGTGGAGAAAATGCTGTTGGTGCCCTTTTTATTTTTTTCTGCCCCTCAGACAGCCCGACTCCGACACTGAGGTTGGATGTTTGTTGTCATGGAGGTTAAACCCAAACCTGCCACTTAACAATCACTAAACCACCCACTAATCAGTGGAAAGAGGGTTTATGTAAATTCATCAGACAAAGTTAAATTAGTATAAAACTCACAGAATGACTTTATGCCACTCTCGTGTACCTTCAGGGTCATGCGCTTGTTGACTCCAGCAGCTGTGCACATGGCACCCGTCTCTTTGATGTAATTGTATTTGGCTGAAGATTAAACTGCACCGTCCATGGAAACATGGATTGTGTCTCAGAGACTGAGCCACCGTGTCCTTTCCACGTCCTTGAACGTCTCAGGTGGAGTCCGGCCTGACTCAGGAGTCCACTGTGAGCTTCATATGATTGATGATGAATTTATTTGAAAACACGTTTCTCTATAAATCCCTCAGGTAACAGCGGCGGGTGAGTCAGAGAGTTATTCTACCAAACAAAAAGGACCAGTCCAAAGAAACATTTTCAGACAATGCTTTGATTTTATACAATTTTAAAGGTCCAGTGTGTAACAATGATCAGGATCTATTGTCAGAAATTTAATATAATATTCAT
>NW_023339774.1:22378377-22387565 GCF_004916995.1 Morone saxatilis | reverse complement strand
ACCGTTGTCTTAAACCTTTTCCTGTTTCAGATTCACCTCCACTCTTCCCTTCAAAGGCAGAGCGTATGTTGCTCCTGTGTGATTGTCATTGAAAAGATAATTAAAGCGAAAGGGTGGTTTAATGTTTTCCGCCAGTGTTTGCAGCCTCTGGTCGCAGGTCTGGTCAGTCCATTTTTAGAATGCTGTCTAAAAACATGAACAGGTTGTTCACTTTTTTCTGGTCTACCTACATTTTGCAGGTACTTTAATATATTTTTAGATATTTGCCCTTCACAACAGACGTAATAACCATTCTTTCTGTGACCCTTCGAATGGAATACATGGTTCCTGTATCCGACTCAACAATGGGCGGGACTTACCACAGGACATGGCGTGGGGGAGTACCTTGAGGTTGTTAATTTAAATCTGAAAGTTGATATGGTTAATCAGAAGTTGCAAATTATTTAAGTTAAACCGATTTAGTTTCTACTTTTTTCTTAACTCCTTGGTGGATTTCTGACCATTTATGCCCAGACAATAGAGATGTTGTGCTTCTTCTCCTTCCAGATAAAGTATTTTACTGTCAGTAACAACTGAAAATGTCTCCAAATGGTCAGACTGTGCCTTGACCTGTAAAAAAAAAAGAAACAGCTTAATCTTCTTTTTAAACGTTGCATTTGTGGGCCATGTGTCAGGTATCTGGGGTCAGAAACCAAAGTATTGGACATATTAAAATGATTGACCTGATGATGGCGCTAGAGGAACATTAAAGTTCATTACAATTAAGTTCTTGGAGGGCAACATGAATGGTCTGAACCACATTTCATTTTACAATCTATCCAATAGTTGAAAGATATTTCAGTTCCGACGTTGTAACTCTTCCTAGCATGGCTAAACACCCAAAACAGACCAAGGCTTATTATTAATGTGAGCGCTCTGTGATGGTGCTCAAATATAAATGATTGGTGATGATGGTAGAGAATTTCGCTGGGGCTTGTTAGGGATGCGTGATGCAAGAGCTGGATGACTCCTGTCTGTATTAAAAGAATCAAGTTTATTATGGTGTCGATAATATTTTAGGAAAAAATCAAACACATTGTCTTGATAGTCCAACTCCTGCATGTCGCCAAGTTGTGTCAAAAGTAGTCAGATGTCTAGACTTCACCCTGATCGTCACAAGAGGATGCAAACTATCATAGGTGTATGTCAATAAGGTTTTTGCTGGGAGTTTGAAATGTATTGATCATTCCACAGAGGCAATTGCTCTTCTAGCTTGGGGTTACTGGCTAGATGGCGGTGGATCCAGGTTTAATATGATAGAAGACAGACATAATGCAGTGAACGCAACTGCTCTGGATTTGCACTGCATGTGCAATGTGACATAAAAGATGTAGAATGCTTCACCTTCTGCCTGACATGCAAAAGATAATAGATTATGGGCAAATAATACCTCGCTGTTATTTTGTAACCGCTGACGAAATGGAACACTGACAAGAGGATATACTCTTGTCCTCTTACGACTCCACAGCTCGACTTTTTGAGGAGTGTATAAGGTTCCTTGCAACAATGGATAGGGCGAAATTGCATGCTTTCCAACTATTCCGATTTAGAGAAGGTGTATCCATTCATGTGCACAGCAGATTGTATCATAACTTATAGGTCCGCTTCACTTAGGTTTGTATGTATCTTGTGTAGTTAAGTATGTGTACTATAACTAGGTTGTATGAGATGCATTGCAACTGTGTATATAAAAAATGAAAGGCCCAAAGGCAAAACTGAGCAAGTGAAGAGCTGGCTCTAACATTAATACATTTTAGAGAACTCAAAGCGTGGAAAGTTAAGTTATTTGTCTTATAATCGATTTCTCTCCTCATTAAACAGTGTATTTAAATAGTTGATATGGTTATTGCTAATAGACTTATCTCACTAGTTATCTTGGATAATGTGTATTTTTTAAAAAATTAAACAATCCAGGGTAGTCCCAGAATGTTTCCAAACATAAATGTTTCAGGGGGAGAGTTGATTCTATTCATTACTCTGGAGGTATTATGGGCTGTCATTTCAGCTGTAGCCGGGGTCAGTGCCTGTCATTACTTGAAGCCAACATTTCTGCCATCCCACTGTTTAGGATCTTGGGGAGGATGGTGTAGAAAACACTGAAGGGAATCATAACTGGGGAGAAGCTGACTGCAATGGCGGTGAAAACTCCCACGATCCCAGAGCGGCATGCAATCCATGACCAACATACAAAACTCAAACCTCCTCTTTTGTTATGTTTTAATGTCAAAGACCCTATCGAATTTAACGTGTCTATTATACATTTCAGCTAATATTAGGTGTGTGGTGGTTTTTTAACGTTAATTTAATATATTAACTTTATATAGATATTTACACTTACTCTGATGCTCACGTGTATTAAGAACAGCTGTAAAGCCAGGTTAATATATTAACGAATTCTAGTATGTCACAGGTAGATAATTAATTTCATGGTCACTCAACCTAAATACACATGGAACACATTTTCTAGAGGAATTAAGCGCTAAAATGATACGCTATCATTATATTCTGGGATGTCTTGTATTGGTCTCAGACCACTTTTTATAACTGTACCGTATATTCAATAATTTGAATTAGAACTCAGCAAAACACTGGAAGCAGGTATACTGGTTCATTCTATTTTTTATAACGCTCGGCGTCCGCAAATAAGATCGCACATGCTAAACTGAAGGCTCGCCTCGCAAGGTTTCTTTTAGTCATGCTGATGTAAGGCCTGTCTAATATGTAGCGTTCGCTAGTGGAATGTGTGTCTTGCTTTCAGACAATGCGGCTATAGATTGTGTATGACGTTTGTTAGTTGTTAGATATAGAGATACAATGTAATAGATTAGATTATGTAGATCGGCTGATTTAGACCTTTTTCACCTGGTTGCTTTTATCTGTGTCACTATCGTGAATATTGCATTTTGTATTTGGGGGATTTTTTGGTATAAACGCGATTAATAATTTTAGGTGCTCTGATGTGCTGAGAATGATGTACCAGCTCCAGGAGATCCTGACTCAGACTAAGTATAATGATGGATTAGGGATATCTGCACCCAAGATTCTTCATAGTTGTTGAGAACCTTTACCACAAGATGAATCACAGAATGGGAAGAGTTTTCGTTCCATACAGTGTCGGTTAGTATATCAGCACTTTCTTACGCGACTTGCTTGCTTTCTAAAAAGGCTACGAGGTCGTGTGAAGCTCACTTTTATCCATTCCCCAAAAGGTCCCTGTCTTATCCTTTTCAACTATTATTGCATAAACTAGGATTACGAGAATAGTATATGTTGGTTATCTGCTGTTTTTTAAGTCTTATCTGTTTATACATCAGTGAGCATACCAAAACAATCATTTATAAATTTGGAATGTGTGCAGCACTAGGGCACTTTCAGCGTGAACATTTCACTGAATGTCAATTTTTCACGTGTAATACATTCATAGAATACTACTAAAAAAATGTTCCACAGGCTCAAAATGACCTACAGTATAAGCATGTGCAGATCTATCAAATAAAAAGTAAAGCAAATTATGTGATAATAATTAGTGGGGATAGTATCTGTACATCATCACTCATTGTCATATACTAAGACCCTTGGCTATTTTACACTAACAATATGGGGATGTCAACACATTAACTATTCACTATTTCACACACCAAGTCAACATAACATCAGCAAAGTTTCAGGAGCTGAATTATGGTTGTTTTGACCTTCTTCAACCGGATGCAAGCGGTGAGAGAGCATGTATGTCACTAATTTGTTTTTTACCTATTGAGTGTGACTTCTTCTTCTTAATGATAATTAGCTGATCATAGGTCTAGGGAAGCTGTATGTCTCATGTACGATAGCTTGTTTATAACAACAATGCATATATAATTTATCACCTTTTAAAACACACAGGCATTTTATATATGTATCATTATTAACCTATCCCATCGTCTTCATCAAGCGTTATGATTTTTACACTGAATTAAAAAATATTCAAAAGCAAGATACCTGACACATTCTGGTGTCTTTTTTTCTCTTTCTCTTCCTCTTCTATTGTTTATATAATATTACTTTATCAGAACCAACTTACAACTAACTGAGTATGCCGAGACATAACGTTTTTTGCGGAGTTTTTTCTGTTAGTAAGGCTCACTCAAGATACAGTTTAGTCATATAGCGACCAACCGTCAGCCTATTAATGGACGGTCCGGCAGTCAGTCGTAACAAGGTCATCATTCTCGAGAAGGATGCTTATCGAATGACGTTCCTCAGAGGTCTGAACTTGTGATACCCAGTGGACATTGTGTATTGATCAGCAAAGAGAACGCTCCATCGGGCCAGTGTCCGGTAACGGGCCTCCTTGAATGATTGGCTCATTTATTACTCTCAAACAGCAGACAAATGTTTTTTTTCCAGTTATACCTCTCGCACTCCCTCCTTTAAAGTTAGGTATCCTTTTAAACTGGTGTTAAATTGTCACTTTTATTTAGGGGAAATTGGATTTGCCTGTGGGTATATCACAGAGCTCATGATTGGGAAAATGTAAGTCGTCTACATGGGACTGAATAGAGAAGAGAATCCTTACAAAGGACATGTATGCTCTACACAGTAGGAATATAGTAAGTCTTTGACAAATACTAATTATAGTACTGTGCACTCGCTGCCACATGTATATACTGAGTGAGGATGTTCGTGCTTGAGTGTCATTTCCTAGACCCGTTACAGCTTAGTCAGGCGGAGGTGAGATAGAAATACTGGGGTGTGCGCAGTTGTTTTGTTTGGGTGTGTTAGTGGGTGTTTTCTTTATGGCAACACATGCTGATGTCCATAATCAGACGTCAACTCTAACAAAGTCTCCTGGAGCTGCTTTCATAGGATATATTCTTGCGAGATTACATTTGTGTGTGAAGATGGCGCTCTCCACTGCAGCTCGCTCTTATAGTTAATATTATTGTAAGGAACTTGTTGGAGTCTGAACTTGTACGTTGCATTCCTGCATCTACCCATTTGCACTCTCTCTGATATGATCTGTGTCTTTTAATCCACGAGAGCCGTTTCTTCTGCAGGACATGTCAAAGTCGACCTTGATAGGTTGACTTGTTGACTCGATTCCCTCATTATGTGTCTATTCACAAAGGAGGAAAGCAATTCTGTTGTAATGTTGTCGCTGTTCAAAATCAGTTACTGATCGTGCACTCTTTCCGTCTGTGCCAATTAGTTGTATTGGTAGCTGATTGTAATCGCTTGACTCCTGTGTCAGGATTAGTACGATTTCTGTTTATCGTTTGATTTTGGTAAAATGGAAGATAATATCTGCTTTCTTTTGTTTGGTTACTGGGTTGTTTATCTGTGAAAACTCTAGGTGGTAATGTATATTTATCATTGTCTAGATAGTGAACATCATTCCAGCCTCGTTATGACCGGCATGCTAGTGTGTGGTGGATAAATGCATTAGCTTGAGTTGTCGCTGAAAGGGTTGTTAGGATTTAGAAGGGGTGTGTATTGAGTTCCACCATCTAATGTTGGTTGGGTGACTGGAGTATAACTCACAGAGATGAATGTAAGTAACTTTCACAAATACATAGGGAAAATTATACACTGAAAACTAAATATATGGTGTTTGTATAACCACAATAGATGTAATCGGTTGAAACAGATACATTGCTACCCGTTTGTCTTATGAACGCGTTCAGTGGGACAGTATCACGGATCTGGTTATCAAAAATTATGTAATTTATTTAGTATTTATAATAAAGATATACCATAGCTTGTTGTAGCAAGATCCAAAAGTCTGGGTAATGTTTTACAGTGTCCGTTGGTTGAGGGTCTATCTTCCTACTACCAAATCAACTACATTTACTAACCAAGGACAAAAATATAGATTAGAGAGCCAGATAAACTTAGCTGCGTTTTTTGGGGGGGGGGGGGGGGGGGTGTATTAAGGAGAGACGGGTCGGGAGGGTGAACGTGATTAGACACAGAATCCTGTCTGTCGGAGATGGGCCCGGAGAACAAAGGCAGAAACAGACAGGCCTCAGAGCGGAGCCGATACCGTGGCAGCTTTCAACCGCTGATAAGGACGAGCACAGGTGGGACGAGGGAGGGAGAGAGGTGAGAGACAGACAGAGGGAGGGGGGGGGGTTCTGATACCGAGAAGCTGGCTCATGCTGTGTAACAGGTGCAAATACATTCACACACACATTCGTAACATAAACGCTCACCTGCAACTGCAAAGCACCTGCAGTCTGTCAGGGTGACACGTTCACGTCTTGTTGTTTACTTCATGAACGCAGCCAGACTGTCATTCCCCAACTTCAACTTCTAAACACTGTTAGTCAGCTCTGACACAGACACGTAGGCTGCTCACACTAACTCACAGTCACTGAGATTATTATAACACGAGGAAGGAAACATATTTACGTTAAAATTTAAATCAATATCTCTTTAACTACTGAACTCAACATACCTCTATATGAGACAGGCCTTTAATTCCATTTGCACAAAAGCTGGGAAACAGTTCTTATTTAAACCAATTAAAACCAGGAATTTTACTTGTATTCAATTTAGGCTATCGAGTTATAATAATAATAACAATAAAACAGCAGTGTGACAGTAAAACAAAGCATCGGAAAGGTAAAAGGTCAACGCCAGGGTCTCGTTGCAAGAGTGACGAGATTAAAGTTAGCGCAGGGTGGCTACCCGATAACGCCAGCACCATCCAGTGCACCATCACATCTATCTCTCTTTTTAATTGATTTACTTTAAAATTGATTTTTTATTTGATAAAACACATTTTATATTAATACTTATTTTCAATGTAAATCGTTAAAAGTTGTTTTTAAAACAGTTAAAGGTTCACTGCAGTTTTCCTCCTGCAGACAGACAATGACAAAGATCCTCAGTGACACCGATGTTTTTAACCAAACTGTTGCAACTTTTTGATAAGTTGCACTAACAGTGCTTTTATTTTCTACCAAAATAATTTTGAAAAGGAAAAATGAGAACTACCTAGTTGCCCTATCGTGACTCTTTGAGCTACTTCCCATCGTGGTAACGCTGCTCTCCATTTGGCAGCAAGGAAGTATTCAAGAATAAAACCGTTGAAGCTGAAAACACAAAATATGAAGTCAAGGATTAAAGTTATTAAACATGACTATCAGACAGATTTTAAGTGATTATTCTCAGTATAACTTTGCTTCCTGAGCCATCACCATCGGGTCTGTCAATCACAGCCAAATGTTTTAAACCATGAAATCTGCTGTGTCTTAAAGAAGCTGCGTTATTACAGTTTGTGATAATGGCAGGGTGATCCGCCTGTCATTTCAAATCCAAGCAAATAGTCTCAATTTTGAGTCTGCTGTAAACAAAACTGTTAAGTGTAATATCTTCAGCCTGGCAGCATTTTAATGTTGGTATTGAAATGTGTAAATGTATCTGTGCAGCTTCCCAGCCAGAGTCCTCACGTTGTTTTTGGGTCATGTGAAGTAAAAAGTGACACTAATTAATGTTTTCATAAGAAATTAATCTACCAATTATTTCCTCAATAATCATTTTGTCTATAAATGTAATACCAATAAAGCCCATTATGAGTAAAGATATTCATTTCATGGTCATATACGGCAGAGAGAAGTGAAAACTAACATACACGATAAAACAGGGTTTGTTCAAAGACCGAGGCCAATGAAAGAAAGCAAACTGTGATATAAAGTGTGAGGACTGATGTGTCGACTGTTCTGGCTTTGCTCGAGCACACTGGAAATCAATCACAATGACGTTAAACTGCTGACTTTCACCTTCACAAGGAGGGTGTTTATGCCCATATTGATGGAGCAATGTGGGACCTGAAGTGTTTTTATGAGGTTGTAGTTATAGGGCTGTGTACGAGGCCTCAGGCCAACTGATCAGCTGCTACAGACCAGACTTCAGGCTAAACGTGTCTAAAACACGAGATACACATTCCTGCCCTACAGTTGGTGGCAGCAACGCAGAAAGAAGCTAACAATGTGCCAGCAAATGTATTGAGGAAGAAGAGTGTGACCAAGTCCACCTCTCTAATTGCATCCTCTTCTCCCTCACTTCCATCATATGCTTTGATTCCACAGTGCACAGCTCTATAATGATGCTGCGACTTACTCAGATGTTGTCATTTGCAAGGGTAAGAAGGCTACACAGTTAAACAATTTCCTCTTTGTCTGTTTTAACGTTCGGGAGTCTGCAGAGGGTGTTTTATTTTAAAAAATGGACCGCATTCTCTATGCCAGATGTTCCTAAACTTTTTCATGTAAAGAACCCCCCCAATATTGTCAGTTCTGGTAGTTTGCAGCTATGTTAATCGTTTTTTTTCTACGTTAAGATTATAAAGTCATATATATAGTCAACTAATGATCAAACTAGGATCACTTTAAATTACACACAATAAAAAACCGTCAAATATATTTCTTCTCTCGTTGTACTTCCAATAAATGTGATAAAATGTGTGACTTTCCTGCTTATTTATGGTGATGGATGAACAGCCTTGCTTTGCAATTTACTCCGTCACTGTCATTCAGCAGCTGAATCTAATTATGTGTTCAGTCCTTTTAACTCATTAAGTTAATTAGGAATGTCAGGTACCACGCTTAATAAGTGTCAGATCATGTTTGACCACATTTATATTCTCTACAAGGACCAGAAGGTTTAACATGTTTGTTAACACAACAGCTTCTATCACACTGGACGTCCTCTAGGAAGACTGGGAGCACGACTGCAGCCTGTTCACTACAGGAAGTCACACAGATCTGCTTTAAACTAACATATAATACAGTGAATGCAGTCATAGCTGTAGGTTGGCATTTTTCTAAAGAGCTACAGTCCCGCACGGACACAAAAGGTATATCTCAGCCAGGTAAATGAAAGGAAGTTTACATCACAGCCTTAGACTATGTTGTCAGCTTCAAACACATTTTATGGTCCAGGTAGTTCAGACAAATGTTATTCCATGTAGAAAAGATCTGACAGCACAGTTTATTTTGTACATTGTCAGTGCATCAATATTTGAAAACCTCAATCCCCAAGTGCCAGTCCTTGTTGTGCACTCTGATGATCAGATGGCCTTTATGTCTGATCACAGACAGTCAGTGGAGGCATTAATGAGGATTCCGCCATGCAGGCTGATCACATTAGATAGATACTTTATTTAT
>NW_023339774.1:22376034-22378272 GCF_004916995.1 Morone saxatilis | reverse complement strand
TTGGACTTTTGCAGGGAGATTAAATATGTGCAGAGGAATTAAACTTTTGCAGAGAAATTAAACATGTGCAGAGAGAGAAAATAAACTAGAAAAAAATAGAAATGGAACTTCTTAGTAATTTTAGGGAAAATTAGCAATATAGATGCAGCCTGACAGTTCCAAAAATTAGTTTGACTCGGGTTAATTTCAGAAATATATCAAATAATTCAAGACAACGTCTATACAGCAGGGACAGAAATCCAGCATACACCATAGTACAATCAACTGCACATTGGTCACCAGCTGCATTAAGTGTCTCTTTGTGCCTGTGGATCTTTAAAATGTTCTTTTTGTGATTACAGGGGAGAGTCTGAATACAGTCCTGCTAGTCCAGGAATTATGCAGTGGAGATTTGTGGGATTTGCTGGAGTTTACAGTAAACCACAGGAGAAAATCTACGATACAGCTCACTACCATTCAGTGCAATCTAAAGTTTGTGTCTGTGGCTTTGCGTTGAATTTTGACATTTCGCTATGAAACAGGAAGTTGTGATTACCTTAGTGTACTTTCTCAGCACCAAACTTTACATGTTTGATAAGAAACCCGCCCTGAACACGTCTACATGCCAATATTCAGTCATAGAGCTGCATGCTGGAAACAGGACATAAGGCAATCATCAGTTATTTACGTGACATTTTCACGAGGTTGTCTACTCTCGATGTGCTGCTTGCAGCTTTAATCGTCAGTTTAAGCTTTTTGTTAATATTCAGGGGGGCTTAAACGTACCTCTCCTTTGTGGCTGAGAGTGGTGTGTTATATTAATGTGCTGTATGTCCTGTGTCGTTGACAGGCGAGTTTATTGTGCTGTTGGCTGTGTTGTTGCCAGTCAACGCCCCAATATTTACAGCCCGCCCCTCCCAGAACAAAGCTCCATGTCTCTGAGTTCATAGCGCTCTCATGTTCCTGTTGGCAGTTTCTTTCAGCTTTTAAAGAAGCACTGAATGATGTGGGCGACAGAAGAAGACAAAAAGTGAATGGGCTTCTGTTTCGTAAACCAAAGAAAAGTTCTGTTGACGAGGTTACTATGGTTCACTCTCAATGACAAAGTCTTTATCAACTAGCAGAAGTATTCTATGTCCTTGATGAGTCTTTGTGTGTGTACAGTGAGTGTGTGAGAGAGGCTCAGCATTATGTTGGATACTGATGCCTGGTTCTGATTGAGGAGGCGTGAATAAAAGCACAGACAGTGCGATGATGAAGTATTCTTCAGTGTGAATTTTTGCATTAATCTTTACACCTCTGTGAAAGTTCTGAGACAATCCAACTGATCGGACGACTGTCACCCTGAAACCAAACAGAACGATCACATTTTAAACTTTAAACTGAAGATAATTTCATTTTTACCTGCTTGTGAGTCGAAACCTGCAGGCGGGGAAATGGGAACAGAATATTACGACAGTAATTTCATTTTCCTATACAGGAGGACAGATGGAGATGAGAGACCGCAACAAATACTTCAAATGGTTTTTGTATTTGTTCATCAATAAGTTGAAGACCCCTTGTGTTGTAGTCAATTAACAGGCCTCCCCCCCGATTGGACTATGTTACATATAGTAAGAATAATATGTCTCCACAGACTTATTATTGCACTCCTGTAAAATAGTCAGACTCAAACCGTTATTCAGGACCATAATTGAGCAGAACTCATAATAAATAAGAACCAGAAATATCATCATGAGTGTGCAGTCGTACTCCCCAACACCTGGACACAGGTGATATATGGAGTATATCTGAATTGCAAAAACTGAACAGGCAGGAATCAAAAACCTGTGAATGAAGCTGAAACTAATGAGACACAGGTGAAGCCAATCAGGGCAGGACAAACAATGAAACTGGTGGGAAACATACGGGCAGGAAGTGAAGTGATCTCATACAAGAGGAGAGATCAGTAACATAATAGGAAACATAACACATGAAATGTTGAGGAAACACGGCCGAACAGTTCTGACAGTTACTGACATATAGTTGGGGACGGGGTTATATTAGATTATACTGAATGGGGAAACCGATTATCATTAGCAGTTAGCAACTGAACTGACCATGAAGATACCGCTTGTACTGCGTAGCATCAATCTGCTAATTCAATTCAATTCAATTTTATTTGTATAGCTCCAATTCATAACAGAAGTTATCTCAGGACACTTTTCAAATAGAGCAGGTCTAGACCGAACTCCTTTTAACATTTACAGAGACCCAACA
>NW_023339774.1:22374572-22375934 GCF_004916995.1 Morone saxatilis | reverse complement strand
TGTCCACAAGTGTGAAGTGTGTATTTTCAGCCTGTGTGTGTGTGTGTGTGTGTGTGTGTGTGCGCGCAATTTGACCACTAGATGCCACTTAATCCTGCACACTGGTCCTTTAATGCTGGTTTTATTTATCTATTGATCTTAGATTAAGTATTAAACATTGTTGTGTACATTATTTTTCTCCCTGGTGTTTATTTTATTGTTTATATTGCATTAACTTTGCAAAATTGTATTTATTATTGTTCATATTTTATTTGTTGTAATGTTTTGCTATTTGAAGCACTTTGGGTTTCAAGTCATGGAAGGTTTTCTATAAATAAAGTTGGGTTACTGCAGATTGTGAACTCTGGATCGTCTTCATGTGATTGTAAAACTCAAACTACAACTACACTACACTACAGGCATTATGTATTTCTGTATAATATTTATACTGAAACCAGTATATATTTTTTTACATTATCAAGCAGTGTTTTAGTTCTGTGGTGTTTCACTTCCTGAGATATTTGAATGAAAATGAATAAAAAAAATGATTGAACTGTTTTGCTTTGATTGACTGAAAATGTAATTTAATGTAATCATAATGTTTGTGATTGGATGACACAGAAAAATATGACAACATGGAGGTGATTTGTTTCCTCTTCTTCCAACAGAAACTGGATTTTGAGATGACATTAATACATAAAAACAACCTTTATTGGACGATATTAAAACCCTGATTGTTCTCATTCACAGTGATGGATCATTATTATTCAGTGTGATGTGTTATTATCATGAATTACCATTACTATATGAGGGTAATGGATCATTTTTTATTATTAACAGTTAGAGGTTGAAGTGCAGCATCAATTCACAATTATAGGATGAAAAAGCAACATAATAGCTGATATGATGAAGCATCAGCGAGGCGCTAAAATGATCTTGAATGAGTTCCACTGAAGTCTGGCGGGAACTCTTGGCAGTGCACTTTAATGACTGATGGTCCACGCAGAGGTCGTTAGCCAAAACATGGTGTCACTGTGTCAAACTATAAAAAGTCACTAATAGCTTCAGTTCAAATCTGGCAGCACTCAGAACAGCAGTTAGGTCATCAGAGTCGTTGTTGTGAAAAACATTTTTCTGCATTAAAGTCCAAAAGCAGGGTGTGAACTACAGGGGAGGTCTCTTAAATACTGACAGTATCAGCTCTTCCAGGATTTCACAGGCTTTTATGGGGATTAATATCTCTGATTTTAGACTTCGTAGAAAATTGTTGTGATGTTTTTTAGCCATTTTTTGCAATACAATTGCAGGAAAATGTAAAACAAGACAATTTGTTCCTGTGAGAATACTCGCACTGTTTGGAGGGTCAGTGTGAGACGTTTGTGT
>NW_023339774.1:22373510-22374405 GCF_004916995.1 Morone saxatilis | reverse complement strand
AGCATTAAAATGGATCATTCATTCAGAGTTTAGAGTGGTGGGATTAATGTCAGTAAAAGAAACCAGGATTATAAAATTATAAAAAGGTGTTATTATTGACATGTACAGTTGATTAAGTTTGATAATGTGTCAAATTGTAGTTTTTGGCCCTGTTGGCCTTCCATAGTTAGCTTCAGTCAGGTAGAAGAATACTCTCTGAATCACTACTGTACAGAATAATGTTCACTGTTAAACCAAATTTAATGTTATTCTTGTTTTTCTCATCATAGTCAAGTAGCATGAGGTGAAGGATTACATTAATGTCACTGTTAAGGAGTTTTTATATCCAACATCCTGTCTCTGGATGTGTTTTTGTGCGAGGTAGACCTCTTTGTGTTTGGTCCATTTTACCGAGTGGAGGTTCATCCTCAGCCGCCTCCCACGTGTTCCTGCAGGAGGAGACGTATAATGGAGCCGCCGGAGGCCACATTAACCTCACAGCTTTAAAAGGATTATTATTATTATAACATCTCTTTTTACTGTACTTTGCCAAATAACTGCCATAAATGCCCTCCATTAGTAACTTTTCTAGTTAGAACCCAAAACTGCCATTTGACTTATCGGTGTGTGTTAACCATATGCATTATTAGCAACTTTTCCAATAGGTTTCATAAGCTATTTCAGTGTATTCTTATTTTGACTTCCTCACAATATTAGCAGCTAAGCTCAGCCTTAGGAGCTGTGATAGATGGCACAATATTTGAGGCATCTGATGCAAGTATCATAGTGTTTGTAGCAGATGTCACGTCCCTAGAAGGGCTGTCATTACGCTCTTAGTGATGTCAACTCTTTACCGGGCGGTCGCTACCATAGCTACGCTATGTCTGCACGCTTTTTCCTTGCCCCCGTCTCCAAG
>NW_023339774.1:22363513-22373410 GCF_004916995.1 Morone saxatilis | reverse complement strand
TTAAGATATTTCAGTCCGACGTTGTAACTCTTCCTAGCATGGCTAAACACCCAAACAGACCAAGGCTTTTATTAATGTAGCTGCTCTGTGAAGGTGCTGTTCAATCAAGAGTGAGTGAATGGTAGCAAATTTCAGTAACGCATATATCAGAGCAAGGAGCTGTTCTTTTCTGCAGGATCTGCTCCTGTCTGTCCCAGTCCAGTTTATTTATGTTGTTTTTTAGGAAAATCCACCGGTTTGAAGCCACCATGCAGGGTTTCATATTAGACTCCTTTCTCACAGGATGCAATCTATGTTCGGTTTTGCTGTTTGAAATGATTGACGGCAATGCTGCAGTAATAGGCGGGACATATTGTAACACTAATGCAGTGACTGACTGCTTATGAGCTGTGTTACCCAAAAGTTGAACTCCCTCTGCTGACATGCAGAAATGAGGCAATTACTGTGTTATTGTAACCCTGAGATAAACACTGGACAGAGATTATCTTGTCCTTCATTACGACTCCACAGCCTCGACTTTGAGAGTAAGGCTTCTTCATGGACACATTAGAGCTTTAATATGAAGTGTATTCATGTGCACAGTTTATTATTACTAGACTTATGTTCTGTTGTTAAGTTGTGTACTTAGGATGGAGAGAAAATGAAGCCCAGGGAATGAGCAAGTGAGAGCTGCTCCAACTAAACAACAAGAACTCAAACTAAATCTATAGTCTATAACATTTCCTCATTAAACAGTGTATAAATAGTTGTATTTAATATGTAGTTGAATTGTGTATTTAAATTATCCCAAATGTTTCCAAAAATGTTGAAACCCAGAGATTTTATTCAGGTAATGCTGCATTTCAGCTGTTGCCTGTCAGTGCCGTCATACTTGAAGCCACATTTCTGCCATCCACTGTTTAGATCTTGGGAGGGAGTGAACACTGAAGGAATCCTAACTGGGAGAAGCTGACTGCAATGGCGGTGAAAACTCCCACGATCCCACACTGCATCACCACAAACAAACAAACCTCCTCTTTTGTTATTGTTTTAATGTCAAAGACCCTTCATTACCTTCATTACAAATCATATGTTGAGTGTTTTTTAGTAATTAATACTAATTAATAATTAATACTCTCTGCACTGTTTAATCACAGTAGGTTTATTTAAAATTCAATGTCACAGAATATTATGGTCACAAATTACACAAACACATTTTTCAATAGCAATAACTATCATTATCAGGGATGTCCAGATTGGTCAGCCACCAATTTTTACTGGCCGATATTCAGTAATTGATAACGCAAAAACTGAAGCAGGTCTGGTTCATCTTTTTTACAATAAAGCCTGAAGGCTGCCTCCAGTTTTTCTGAGAGGCTGTCTATAGGTCAGTGATTGTGTCTTCTTCAAGCAAATGTGACATGACGTTTGTTGGTGTTGGATCCAAGATGTTCATATTGTCCTGAATTAGACCTTCTTCACCTGGTGCCTTACTGTAGGCCACACGGAACTGCCTTGCATTGGGGTTGTTGTAAAAACAATGCTCTGATTGCTGAGAAGTACAGCTCCAGGAGATCCTGACTCAGCGTAAATGATGGAAGGTATCTGCACCAAGATCTTCATAGTTGTTGAGCACACCTTTACCACAAGCAATGAATCCACAGATGGGAGTCTTCTTCCAAGTGGCGTTCATACAGACTTTCTTAGCAACTTTATTTCTAAAAGGCTACCAGCAACTAAGTCATTTTTCCCCATTCCCCAAACTATCCTTTTCACTAATACAGGTCTAATTGGTAGGTGTTTTTAAGTTTAGTAAACAGGAAGCAACCAAAACAAAATTAAGTGATGGGTCAGCCACTATCTTCAGGGAACCACTATGACTATTCCTTAAAATGTGAATTAAAATGTTAACACAGGCCTCAAAACTACAGTCTAAATGTGCAGATTTTCATAAATATCATAGAATTGTGGGAAATGTACTCATTTGTCTACACCATGGTTAAACCCTTGGCTTTACACTACAGGTAACATTCATCCATTCACACACAGTCATACACAGAACAGCATCAGGAGCAATTTGGCGTTGCCTTCAACGTGAAGCGGGAGGAGCCTGTTTTGCATTTGCTTTACATTTGAGTGTTCTAGACTCTACAGTGCAGCTGTTGTCTCATGTAGAAGCAGTTGCCTATAACTGTTTGCGAGTCTCTGCTCGAAGTGCACTCAGTTATCATTAGCGACAACCTCAGCATGGACGTCAGTCGTAACAAGGTCATCATTAAGGATGCTATCAATGACGTTCCTCAGAGGTCTCTTGTATCACAGTGACATTGTTATGATCAGCAGAGAGAACGCTCCATCGCCAGTGTCGGTAACGGCCTCATTATCCAACACAGAACAACACGTTCAGTTTACCCCCCTTTAAAGTTAGATGGTTAATGTCAATGTAGGGGAAATTCATATTATCACAGCAGCAGGGGAATGTAGTGCAAAGACTAAAGAAAGAGAATAAAACATGTATGCTCTACACAGTAGAATATAGTAAGCCTGTGTATATCTGTGCATGTGCAATGTTTCTGAAGTATTGTTGTTAACAAGTTACCAGCTTAGTCAGCGGAGGTGGGAGATACTGGGTGCTGTGGCGTTGTGGAGTCTGATGGCACAAACAGAGCTAAAAGTGCTCCTGAGCTGCTTTCATAGAATTATTTTTGCAACCATTTGAGTCGCCCCCTGCTTTTAGATTTTAGGCACTTCTGCATTGACTTTACGTTGCATTCTGCATCACAATTTGACTCTGTGATCTGTGTCTTTAAATCCCACCGAGAGCGTCTTCCTGCCCGACATTGTTGACTTGTATATTTTGTCCTAAAAAGGACACAAACTGTTGTCTGTTTCTCTGCTTCAAATCACTGACTGACTTCCTGTCTGGTGCCAATGTTGATGGTAGCATGAAATGTGATCCGGAGACTACATGCTGTATTTTATTTTGAAAACTGACAGGATTCTCTTTGCCTTTTTCTGTATCTGACTGTATCTGTTGAATCTGGTGGAATGACTAACATTGTCTAGAAGGGAAACAACCAGCTCTGCCGGCTGCGGCACAGCTGGAATTGCAGCCGTGCCCGGTAACATTTGGGGGTTGATGTAATTCCACCACTTTGGTTGGTAACTAGTAATGTAACTAACTTTCAAATTAACACAATTACTGAAACTTATATGGGCTTGTTAATCGTTACCTTTGTCTGACCCGCTGGACAGTTCAGTCTGTTCATCAAATAATTATTGATTAACTCACTACTGTAGCAAAGTCTGGTTAATGTTTACTTCCGTGTGGGTCTTCTTCCACTAAATCCTCCTGTCTACTAACCAAGACAATAAGTATAGCTTACTTGCTGCAGTTGCAGCCGACTGGTGGTCGGGACTATTACTGACTGTATATATTTGTCCCACAGCAACAATTAAATAATATATCTAACAGCTGTGTAAATTGATAAGAGAATTGAAGCAGACGTTTAAAAGTAAAACAAAAGTTACTGTATGTAGCTTTATATGCAGTAACTGTTGAATTAAATTGTAATTAAATTTCTATTATTGACGTAACTGTAACTAATTATTATGTTTCAGTAACAGGGGCGGAGCTAGAGGGGTGGCCGGGGTAGCACTGGCCACCTCTGGAATCTGATTGGACACCCAGGGTGCCACCCCAGTTGATTGACAGGTCACTGCTTGTCACGTCGAACAGCGCGATTTTTAAACGCAAACAGAAAGAAGAGATTTTGTCCCCAATAGTTCAACTGTGTGAGTAGGCTAACGTTATGAAAGGCTATAACCTAATGTTATTAACGTCTTTATTTGATCCTTGAGTCTTGCGTCTAGTGTCCGTGATGTGCAGCCTTCTCTTTGTTTTGCCAAGACACCGACTTTTCCCACGGGTGTTTTTAATTTTGAATACGGTCGCGTTTTTAAATGTCTGCCCAAGAAACTGAAGTGAAACTTAGGTCCATTTACTCCAGCCACTTTCCGTCTGTCATTAAGCTGTTTTTCCTGAGTTTAACTCAACAGTCAAGGCATGTTATGTACCAGGTTAAAGCATCCCAGTATTTTCCTTTATCAGGCCTAGTATATGGCCCCCCTGAAAAAGCCTTGACCACCCTCTGGCCACCCCTCGTATAAAAGTCTAGTTCCGCCACTGTTCAGTAACTGACCTAAAATTGCCCAATATGTGAAGTAAAAGTTTAAATAGTTATAAATGTGTTTGTTTTCCTCCAACCAGCATCTGTGTATGAAATCCATCCACTGCTATAAACATACTTTCATTATTTAGCTTACTTTAACACTTTCCCTTCAGCTGAACACACTTCATTATCACTGATGAGTAATAAAAAAAAGAACATCAGCCCAACCGGCTTATTAGTAAAAGTTGTTAATAAATGATTATTCCTGTCGACACACATGTAAAAACTATCTTCATGTGTTGGACCTTGTTAGGTCTGAAGATGAACAGCTCAGAATCCTAAAACATCTTTAAATCATCTTCATCGCCTGTATTACAGAAGGAACCACTGCAGAGTCCACTTCCTACTCTCTGCCGAGGGCTGCAGATGGGAATCTAATAAAAGGCAGCAGAGAAAATGGCTCCACGTCTGTGTAATACATCGAGGTTAAATGGGAAAGAATTGGCTTTAGATTGAAGTGATTTGCGTGTTTTAGCCTGCAGTTCCACCGCTACCGCTGCAATAATTGAATTACTTCAAAAATCAGACCAGACTGAAGCAATTCCTGCTCAACACACACACACACACACACACACACACACACACAACAGGCGTTCCTTGGGAGATGCTTTCCTCCCTTCATCTCTTTCATGAGCGAGAGGCTTCAGAGGATAAGCGTGAGATCAAACACAGCACCGGTTAAACCACAGCAATTACACTATCCACCTGAGGGAGGAAGAGAGTGGGGGAGGTAGAGGGTAGGGAGAGAGGGTGAGAGCGGGGAGGGAGGACAGATAAAGAGGGAGTGTGTGAGAATAAGTGTAATGAGAACAGATTGCAGATCAGGAATTCAGAGCACTGCTGAATTAAATGGGTTTTGGGAGACGGGGATTGTTCAGGTAATGTGTTTTAATAAGATATGATTCACAGGGGCCTCCAGTGTGTGTTTTCTGTATTCGTATAGTGCGAGTGTACCGAATCTTTTCTGACTGAAAGAGTGTGTTTGTGCCGACAGTATCAACTGTATGTACTCTCCGCTTTGTTGACACAACAAATTAATTTGCGAGTAATGAATTAAAGGCTGAGGAGGGAACTGTGGCACACTCAGCTGCTGATTGACATCAGTGTCTGTGGTGTTTAAGCGTTTGTTTATGTGTGTGACTTATTAATACAGTAACCCAACAGCAGTAACAGCATCAGGAACACTCACAAACAGTGAGCCAATGAGCAGCTGTCTAATGTTACATTACTACCTTTACACTCGGACATTGTCATTGTTCTTTAGCACACAGAACGTAAGAGGTCTCACTCTGCCACTTCTTTCCAGTACCATTTTGTGTTTGGATAAGGCAGACTAGATGCAACAATGTCCTGTTTGTTAATAATGTTTCTTTTGACAGTTAATGTGTAATATTTGGATTTTTATAAAACTGGTATCTGAAACAGTAATGTTCAGGAACCAGTATCGGAGTTGAGGTATCCGTATCGACAAATATGGAAGCCATATAGTAACCATATAGCACAGTAACAGATTAGTAACCTTCTCTCACAGCTGTGAGTGTTAATGAGGACTCCCAGCTTTCTCACTCTATAATTGAAGGTGTTGATTTACTCTGCCTCATGAGGTTTACAGGAAAGTCTTGCATCTTTATGCCCTGGGGTGAAAAGGTGCTGTGTAAATGAGCACCTTTATTACCTTTGTTAACAATCTGTGGCACAGAGTTGTTCTTAACGCCTCGAACCGAACCAACGCGCCTGAAATCACACCTTTCATTTTCTAAGGTGAATAAAAGCGCACATGCAACAAACCGAGCAACTTGCTTTTAGGGACTGACACAGTGAGCGCTCCTGAACTTAACAGGTACACTGACTATAAACAAAACCCTGGTAATAGACAATTGTAGTACACCTGAGATAAGCTTGTGACACACAGACATTGAATTTGACCGTAGTTGAAACGCTGGTCGAAAGTCTTCTAGCTAAACTGAAAGTCAGCTGAATGAAGGAACAAATTTTTATGTTTTAGAGATTTATGTTTAATAATTAATGTGTGAAGTACGACAGAACTGAGGGAATGTTTGCAGCCAGTAGGCTATTAGCATCTTCAAAGTCATTTAAAAGTGGTAATAAGACAGGACTAGTGTACGTACTGGATCCTTACCTACCTGATAATCATGTTAAAATGGTTATCCATTACTTACCTGTACCTGAAAAGAGAGCAATTCTTACCTACAAAGTTCTAATTGTACTTTAACAGAATAGTTAAAACTGGACGAGCCTCCAATTGATCTCACATTGACTGAGGGTTAAGGCCACACACAAGTTCTAGTGAAACAAGACTATCACACAGAGACGCCTTGCTACAGGTGCAGCTGCTTCAAAAAAGCCTCTTGCTCTAGATGAGTAAACTCTAGCTTTATTTCAAAGACGTGGATAACTTTTGGTTTACATGGGTTACTCCCTACTACACTCCTGCTCCGTAGCCAACTAGCGAGCTAGGTAGCTAGCTGACCTATTTACCAGCATAATAAACAGCATCAAAACAGGACGTAGTAAAGCCCTCCTCTTGCTGGATTGGGCCACGTCTGACACTGATGATCTAAAACCACTGGAAAAATGCACGCGGTGATGAGTTTCTAGCGGTGCATCTCTGTATGATTGTCCCCTAAAAGGAATGCTAGCAGCTATGTGAGGCTATAAGTATGGTTATGGTTCCAAATGGTTCTATTAGTTAAATGCTAACATGCTCTCAATGAAAAGCTAACATGCTGGTATTTAGCAGGTATAATTTTGCCTTGTATTTGACAAATTAAAATGTTGACCTGATGATAGCACTAAATAAAACGTCAGAGGAGTGTACCACATTTCATTACAATCCATCCAATAGTTGTTGAGATATTCAGTCTGGACTGAGAGCGCTATCCTTAGTCACAGCGTGGAGATGGGAGCAGCAGAAATAAACCAGACGAGGCTCTGTGTCGCCTAAATACCGGATCAAAAGCCTGTTTCGCAGTCGTTTGTCTTCACCTTGGTTATTGACGTCTCTCCTGGCTCCACTCATCACGACCACCTGCAGTCCTCAACACTTCCATCTCTCCATCTTTGTTTCCTTAAACTCTTTAAGGTGTCAAACCGACTTTTTCTCTATTATTCACTCTCTGCTGGAGACCACAACCACAAAACGTCACTGTTGCTTCGACTCTATAAATGGACAGAAGAGAAAGCAGAAGCTTTTTCCTCTTTGTTGCTTTTGAAGCTGCAGACTCTCATGTTTACCTCCTGCCTCACTGGCTGCTCCCATCATCATGTATCATGACAAAGATCTTCTGTTTTTTACTTTTACCTCCTCCCTGGCAGTCTACAACACCTCCATCATCGTCTTTCCCTACATGAGACAATATATTGTTTCTCTTCTGATGCTCAAGTTTTTTCTAAACTCAGTGATACACATTTTAAACAGCTTTACAGCGCCATATGAACAGCGATTACTGCTGGTTGAACCCAGTTATTACTCTCTTGCTATGATCCTCCCGACTGTGTGGTTTGTGTGTGAAAAGTGAGCGAATAAATTGTTGCTACTGTGGAAGAATTAGAGATCCTACTAGCCACGGTTAGTCAGGCCACAGTAGCATTTCTCAACAGGGGCAGTCAATGTATATATACCATATTACTGTTATCCAGCACTTTGTCTTCCAGATCTCATCTTGACCTCCACAGTTCCCTTAAACTAATTATCTCTTAATTACATTTCACACTGTGAAAGTTAAAAAGTTAAAAAATTACTGATGTCCACAATCAGACGACTACAAGAAGACACCAAAGTATTGTCAGCTTGCAGTTTCCAGAGTACACAGCTGCTCAGAGGAACCAAGGGTTGCTGAGTGTTTGTAAAGGGGTTGAAACTGGCACCAGCTGATGTTTCCTGATCACAGTTGTTCACATGCCTCAGGCCCAACGAGCTGATGGGGGTCTGAGACTGCAGAACTCTCAGGTTGCCCAAACCTTTCCACATGCCACAATGATGTTTTTATTGTTACTATTATGACAATAGAAAAGTAAACAATGCAAGAATATTGGCTGCAAATTTCGTGCTTTATGTTCCATACAGTTTACGCCTTTTTAATGAAAAAATCACCAAAATGTTAATCATCAAGAGGTGCCTAACTTTGGCATATGGGTATTTCCAGTGGGTTTTTTTTAAACCTCCCGACACATTACGCTGTGTCCCGTTTGCAGTCTGTTTAGGTTGTTAGAGCGGTAATCTGGAGCAGCTCATCTTCAGCAGCTGGGACATAAACAGCCTGTGTCTGTCCGTCCTTGGACAGCCATTAAATCCTTCCAGAAAACATTATTGTTTTCAGATACAGTATGCAGCAGATAAATTCCCCACTCACTCTCACATGTGTGCTGGACTGCTTTCTCTTCGCCTTGAGTGTGTGTGTGTGTGTGTGTGTGTGTGTGTGATTGTACGAGATTGACCTGAGCTCAACTCTTATCTCAGATTGATCAGTAAGACAATAACCCCGCCTGGGTAGCTATCGACGATAATAACACAGCTTTTAACTCGCTCTTCCTCGCTCGCTCAACTTTTTGTAATCTCTTGTTGTCTTCATCGCCGCTTTCTCTCTCCTCTCCTTCGTCCCTGCTCTCTGCCGCTCGCCTCCTCTCCTCCCTACTTATTTCTGACAGTTGGACAGGTCGGTAAGATGCCAGAACATTTTACACAATGATACCCATTTACACCGAGGAGTGCTCATAATGACTTCAAAATTGTATATAATGGCTCATAATAGGCACTTCTATCCATCTACTGCAGGCATTTCAGATGTGCACTGTATTATTCTTTTTTTTAAAGCCCTTTTTGTGTGTGTGTGTGTTCATAATGTGTATGCATCTGAACTGCATATACACCGTATACACACATACACTGCATGTGACAATGTCCAGCTTACATAAAGCACATGTGTTACAAAAGAGGACATTTATATTATATCATAACAGCATTAAAAGGTTTGACGTAGATAGGTTAGAGATGGTTCCCAACCAGGGGTTCAGGGCCTTCAAAATGGGTCATAAGTAAATCTATGGAGGTCTTGAGATGATTGACAGGGAAAGAAATATAGAAAATTAGAAAAACGTTTCAAAATTTGGTCCAAACCTTCCTGCCAGAAGAACTTAACACAGACAAAATATTAAAGGAAACCTTCACAGTTTCATCTAATTATTTAGTCTGTAGCTTGTTTTATTTATTTGCCAGACATTAAAGGTCCAGTGTATCACAATGTGGAGCATCTATTATTAAAAATGTAATATAATAAAGTTTTCATTAGCGTATAATAAACTGAAAATAAGAATCATTGTGATTTGTTATCTTAGAATGATTGTTTGCTAGATTGTTTGACACAGAGGCAAAAAATAGAACGTAGTGTCGTCTGCAAAAAAATTTAACCTGGCTCAACGTTTTCATTAGTGTATAATCACCTAAAAATAAGGATGTTTTCATTGCCTTAGAATGAGGCGTTTTTATCTACAGAGGGAGCATGTCCTTGTCTAGGTAGTTAGCTGTTTGAGAACTACAGCAGGGGTGTAGTCGGGGTAAACCCAAAAAAATTCAGTTGTCACTTTTTATAAGCTACTGTTCTCATCTAGAACTAGACATCTGCTTGAATCCAGCTTTTTCTGTTGATCGCCCGCTTGTGCACTGTGG
>NW_023339774.1:22357561-22363490 GCF_004916995.1 Morone saxatilis | reverse complement strand
AGTAGAGGGGGGCTACCTACCCAATCAGGATTTGCTGTCACATTACAAAATGGCCGCTGTGGCACACATTACATCTCTCAGAGTTCATCACCACTCAGACGTAGGTGTTTAACCCAGCTAATAGAGGGAGGAAAATCAGAACAAAGAAGGCAGGACAGAGAACAGACAGCTGGAAGAAGCTGAGAAGAGTCTTGGAGGTGAACAAGTACCTTCAGTAAAGTAAGAAGGACATTTTATGCTGAACACTGTTTTGGAACTTTTTTATCTCCTTCTGAATGTTTAAAGTTGGAACTTGGATTTTGTGTTGGTTAAAGAGATTAACTTAAAAAATGTAATCTTTGAACCAACATTTTTTCCCCTGACGCTCTTCGCCAAGGCATTTTGGAATCATCCCCAAACACTGGCTATAGAAGTTTTGCAGCCACTGTAATTTTTCCTTTGTGCTTCAGAGGTGAAAGTGAGGCAAGGGAGATGCAATCTGCAACCACTAGATGCTACTAAATCCTATACACTGGACCTTTTAATGTGTTTATGAAGGAAAACTAACAAATATCTGGTTTCAGTTTTTCCACTTTGAGCACGTTTCATGTTGAGCTGCTACTTTTATGTCGATGAATTCAGATTTTTATGTATTTTATTTCCTGCTCAGGAATTTCTAACAGAGAAAAAGGTTTTCAAGCACAACATGAAAAAGTCGATTTCAAACGAGCTTTCCTGCTGTTCGCTTACGTTCATTTTATTCCTTTTTGTCCTGGAACACCTTCCCAATTATCAGAGTTATTGTTCAACAGAAACAATGTTTTCTCTAAATAAGAGTCTGTCTGTGGTGATCCATTGTTTGGCTCTGGGATTAATTACTTTACTTGACTTTGTCCAGAGTTTCAAACTGAATATGATATTTAATTCATCTCTGAATTAAAAAGATAAATGATTTATGACTCATGCACCCAACAATGTAGTTTCCTCTTGAAATAACTGTGTGTGGACTGAAACCCCGGGGATTTGGCCATCGGCCTACATCTGATGAATCTCTACAGTGCAAACATAATATTTACTGTTAATGAGGCTGGCTTCCAGAGAAAAAGCATAAAGTTTTAATTTGCCTCCTCTCAGGGTCCCCAGACGTCTCGGTATAATCACTGCAGCTCGGCCCGTTTTGGTTTAGATTATAAGGATCTCATAACAGCGAGGACCTCAGCAGGGAGACAAACTGCCTCCTGTTTAACGCTACTTATTATTATATGAGCTATGAATATAAAGATGTCATACTCAGACGGCAGGTTAACGCCATCGCTCACATAAAAAGTTGTGCAAAGAGTTGAAATTGGTTTAACCTCCACTGCGTCCCTGAAAAAGCTGGATAAAATAAACACATATCTGCTCTGCAGCCACATAAATAACCTTTCAACATCTGATTTATGTATTCTAGTTGAGCTGACAATGCAATTGAGCCTTTTTCTACCATTTAAACTGATTCAGTGACATATTCTGTAGATATTTCATTTTATATTGAAAACTGTACAATGAACTCAAACTGTGAACTCAGTAACTGCAGGAAGTTTGTATAAAACAGACTTTAGACACAGTTTTGCAAAGATATCTATCTTTATGAAACAGACAGCGTTCTGCAAAATGTCAATCAATTATAAACATTTATAAACTGCATTTAAAATTATAAAAGTAATTAAATTTTAAATCTTAACAGGAAGCTAGGTATCATAACTGGAAACTGAGAATGCAAAATAATTTGCATTCTCAATGCATTTCAAAATAAAAGCCCTGTATAGTAACTATTTTAACAGGAAACTACTGCTATACTTGCTTTTTTTAAAATAAATTCCCAAACAGTAACTATATCTTTCTCTCGGGGTACGCACTAAACGTTCAGGCACACTCAAAATGTTTTGAGATATTTTCTAGTTTGTCATGTGTTTGTGGTTCACTGATACATATTTCACTCCTCTGTCCAGTTAGTGTCACTTCAGCAGCACCTATATGAGTCTACATGAGTCAACTTTTATTGATTTTGTTCATCATTTGATATGAAAACATCAGATTTCCCGTCAGAGAAAGTAAAAATGTAAAATCCCTTCTCGCCTTCACCAGAAGGTCTAAACGTTCACTGCAGAAAGAATCAGATTTCATCGTGTTCTTGTTCTCCAACTCTGTCTGCTGTTTAACACTTTGAACCTTTTGACTCCCCCTGTGGGCTGGCTTTCCTAACACATGAGAGATTGATCACTCAGAGTGTGAAAGACGGAGAGGAGGAGGGAGGACGGAGTGTGAAAAACAGGAGGTTTTTGATTAACATGCAGCCATCTGAAGGTAGCAGGAGATACTGTATGTTCATAAATCTAAAGCCTTTGATTGGAGGAGAGCCGCGTCAGCACGCAGCGCCATTAAACACGACTGCTGAGGGTGTTTACCTTCATTATAATACCTGCTTACTGATGATAAAACACTATAGTATGTAAGAAGGACCTGAAATCGGAAGGTTAACGGTTTGATCCTCGGCTCCTCCCGTGTCCTTGAGCAAAATACTGAACCCCAAACTGCTCCTGATGCTGCGCCATCGCTGTATGAATGTGACTGTAGAGTAAAAGCACTTTTACTGGTCTGAAGACTAGAAAGGTGCTTTACAAGTGTCGTCCATTTACTATTTATCAGTCTGCTGCTGGTTCTAACTCGTTATTCTGCCGGCTTATGAGGAAGATTACCTGCACTTTCCAACTCTTTAGTAAAAGTTGAGTTTAATGTTTCACACTGGTGTCACATTATAATGAAACAATTTTCAATGTAAGTACAGTGGAATCATATAAACAGCTTCACCAACATGTTTTATCCTTGTCCTTGAACCCCAAACTACTCCCAGTGTGCGTGACTGTGTCGACTGAACGTAATGAGGATGTTTCTAAGTGTTTGTCTGATAAATGTGAGAAAAACATTGTTCTGCAAAGAAAAAGCAGGTTTGATCCTGATACCGGTTCCAGAGGCTGGATTCAGAAGCTTTCTGATAAACACAGAATGTGTCTCTAACAAAACACCTCACAGCCCAACAGCTACAACAATAAACAGAAATAAAAACGAAAATGTTGGATTCAGACAAAAAGAAGTTTCTCTGAATGTAAGTGTGAGTCAGTTTCACCCCGATCTGTCAGCGTGCTTCCTGTGTGCTCGTTTCTTTAACTGAACGTAGCTCCGGTACAGCGTGCCAGAGCGTTCAGTAAACACATAGTTCTGACTGTGATGCCAACTAAATGATAATTGAACATTTTAAAAATCCCTTTGAATGTGAATGAAGGTTTCAGACAAAGAAGTAATCAGGGCTCTGTGCTTACATTCATTCACACCAACGGACTGAACCAGGATCAGTAAAGTGAACTCAGATTTACCTTGGACCGACGAGGCTGCCTTATGCTTCACTTTTCAAACAGCACACAGTCTAATGACTTTTTTTGAAGCTTTAAAATTATAGTTTGACATAATTTTAACGTATCTGAACCCTTTCAAACCTCTTATGTTTAACAAGAAAGCTATTAAAATGATAACTGATGAAAAGTGAAATCTGCAGGTGGAAAAGACAGAAACAGTTTTGAGCGGCATTAATGTTCAGTGATGATGATAAATGCTGATTAAATACGTTAAAAACCTACTGTACAATATCAAATGTCTTCAATACAATAAAACACTGCGGTTTATATTGCATTTTTATCAAGAGGGAATATTTGACACTATATATTTTAGTATTATAATATTAGCAACTGAAGATTATATATAAGAGAATTAATTATAGTAATAATAATTAGTAGTAATTACTATAATAAGCAGTAATATATCACTATATAACAGAATATAATACAATAAAGGGGAAATCTACCAAATTACAAAATACAGTAGAATACAGTAAAATTGTAATAATACAGTGTAGTTTTATATATTGTAAACTGCACATACAGTACAGTTACAGTAAGCAAACAGCTGCTGTAAATACTCAAATTCTTTGCAGTTATTTTACACATTGGACCTTTAATCTGTTTCATAACCAGCTAAAACCTCCTTGCAGTAAGTAATAATAAATACATTTTACTGATTATACTTATATACTTTTAAAGTATTAAAAGTACTCAATACGGAAAATAGTCCAGTGTCCCCCAGGATGAATGTAGTGGAGTAAAAAGTACAGTATTTCCCTGTGAGATACAGCAGAAGTAGAATATTACCTCTAATCTGTAAATGTAATGTTATATTTCTCAGCTGAAAGTGGCGTTTAGTGACGGCTAAGAGTGATTTTGTCCACTGAGCTTTGCTAAAAAGAGCGTCAGAATCACTAATTTCCGCTGGCGTGCGCAGTGAAATGTTTGCTGCGTAACTCTCTGGAAATGTCCTTTTTAATGGTGCTGCTATCTCTTCCTCCTTGTGTTGTGACAACTGCTTCCACCTATGGAGGGAGCGTCACCTCTGTTGTGCTGCTGCGAACACACACACACACACACCTGATCATTTAGCTGTACGGCTTTGTTCAAAGGAGCAGCAATTAACACCCAGCTGACTGGCAAGTTAATGATGCAGCCGCTTCGCCTCCTTTTGTGGTATTCTGAGGTAAATAAGGTAGAAGAGAGGAAGAGTCAGACGTTTGAAGTGAAAATGTCAACTGCTACGTGTAACCGAACAATTGCCTACAGGGTCTATTATCAGAGGTGACGGATTAGCCGACTTTATCTGCGGGCCTCCTGTGTGGACGTTGGTGTGTCTGCTGCCCCCCCCGAGCTGCAAACCATGAATGTGGGAATTAAAACAGAAGCCTGGATGACCAAAGGACTTAAAGTAAAATACCACAGACGGCAGCTCATTCAAACGCGCTCTTTATCTCCAGTTGCAGCAACCTTTACCATCTCCGTCACACCAGCAATCAGGTTAGAGCCGCCTCATCCGACCCCGTCTCCTGGAAATTCTGTTTATATAATCATTATTTCTTTGACGTTCTGACGGGGGCGATCTAATTCCTGCCTGGAGGCCGTGAAGGAAGTACAACGGGTCACAAAGTTCAGGACTTTGACAGTAGAGGCCGCCAAATACAGGAACTCTTTGGTTAGAGACAGAGGATTGGTTCAGTCTAAGGTTAATGAAATAAACAGCACTCTGCTTCCCTGTGGAACAGGAAGAGCTGTCTGATTCCTCATATTTACTGTGGTACTGCCCCACTGCTATGCAGCTAGCGCTATGAGCTAGCATCAGCATCTACAGTGAACATACCCGGATGGTGAATTCAGTACCAAGGTGGTTTTCTTGCCATGTTTGGCTTCTGGCATCCTATGGCTGAGTCAGTTAGGTTAGCTACATATCTGACAGAGCTAATGGCAGTTAGCGGTTGGCTACTTATCAATCCGTCCATCAGGACCTCGGTACTTTAACGCTATTCCCTGTCAGTCTTGGAGGCTGTGTTCGATCTCAGTCCAGCTGCTGAGCCCGGTTTTGTCGCCTGCTAACGGCAGACACAGTTATCAGGAGATAGTTAGCTGTTAGCTATTTTAGCTAAAGCTATCTGTCCATCAGGAAACTCTGTAACTCACAGAGAGTTGAAGCTGAGCAGCCGGAGGACGTCAGAGGGAAAAACAGGAAATATTTTCTCCAAAAAATCTGATCCAGTTTCACCAAAATCACTGAATACAGTTAGAAAGTAGGTCTTGTACAGTAATCAGGGAGGCCATAGATCCTTACATCCATACATCGGTCCTCAGAAACACCCATAAGAGATAAATATATATAAACAACACACTAAAATATGTTTTTGAAACAAGCTTAGCTAAATAATCTGAATACTGACTTTAAGGCCCGTGGCAAGCTTGGAAACCGCCTGATGACCTCCTACAAACACTGCACATATACAGACAATACTCTGCTCCATCTGTCCCTCTCTTTCTTTCTTTCT
>NW_023339774.1:22352147-22357461 GCF_004916995.1 Morone saxatilis | reverse complement strand
AGAGAGAGATAAAAGAGAGAGATATAAAGAGAGAGAGAGAGAGAGAGAGAGAGAGAGAGATATGAAGAGGGGAGTTAATGTTACTTCACCATGTGTGGAAGTTAACAAAGTCCAGCTCTAAGCTGTCACAGGAGGCATATTTCTGAACATGGAATTGCTTGTTTTTCTAGAGAAGTGACTTTGTGTGCTGCTAACTTGTGATGGACATTTGTCATCATCTACATTTTAACAACAACCAATAAACTAAAGAATCCAACCAAACCTGCAGGACAGCCCATCTGCCAATAACAACACTGATAACTGGGAGTTGCCATCATCATTATATTGACTGTAATTTCACAAGCATAAATACAAAACAATCCTGACACAGGTCCCTTAGATATGCTTTTTTTAAAGA
This sequence comes from Morone saxatilis, assembly GCF_004916995.1. NCBI lineage: Eukaryota > Metazoa > Chordata > Actinopteri > Moronidae > Morone > Morone saxatilis. Next base: position 22,357,064 of record NW_023339774.1, on the reverse strand, counting down.
ATTGAGACCAACATGAAACAATCAACTTGCTAGTGCTCTCTAGTGTGTGTAATGGTGACAGTTACTAAATTCAAACCTACAGTAGGATGGATGGACGGATAGATGGATGGATGGATATATAGATAGATGGATGGAAATTCAAGAAGAGAAGGTTGGCATTTCTGTACTGCAATCTCTTGTTTCTTTTTGCCCTAAATAAAATAAATATGAATACCTGCAATAAGCAATCAGCTTGGCCAATGTATCCGTCTACTGTAGCTCCAGTCTGCAGCCAGGAGAGATTCTCAGTGACATGTACATGGATTTCTAAACATTGCTAACATTTACGCAGTGGTGTTTTGTCAGAGGTCTTCTAGGCACACATGAGGTTAAGCTGTGTGTTGTAGCTTCTGCAGACAGCAATACACCCTGAAACCAGGAGACAGTTTGACGAGCTAACCTCTCCTGACCCTTGTGCTAGCCATGCTAAAGACCCTCAGAGCCTTGGCAGGGGCCACAGTGGTTCATAAGCCTCTTTCTCCAACCCTTTGACCTTAAAGAGCATCCTTGGGAGTAAAGTCTGAAAAGCCTTACCATGGGGAGATAAAGGCAGCAGCAACAAGACAAAGCTCGGCTAGGTGAAAGAGGTCAATGATGTTGCACTGGGATTTACTTCTGTTTACCTTCTTTAAGGTTTGTGTATCCTTAATGCAGTTACACTTGCATTTGGTCTGATGTAAGCCTCAGTGGCAGTGAAAGCATTGATTCAGTATGTCAGCCAAAAAGCTACCAACAAAGTGTGTGTGTGTGTGTGTGTGTGTGTGTGTGTGTTTGTGTGGTGTGTGTGTGTGTGTGTTGTGTGTGTGTTGTTGTGTGTGTGTGTCTCTCAGGGAAAAATGGATCCAAGAATTAAGCTATGCAAGTACTTCTTTTTCTCATAAACAACCCTGCAAGTAGAAATATTTTCAGTTTAATGCTCTTGGAAAAAAAAACCCACACACAGTCAACAATTTTGAATTTTTTTTTTTTTTTTTTCAACCAAGTGAAAAAAAAAGCATCTCAAAAACAAACAAGCAAAAAAAACAACAACAACCGTTAGAGAGCTTTTGAAGAGTGTGGCATATTTTCCTGGATGGGTGGGATGAACATTAGTGATTCATTATGGTACAATTGCAGTCTGGGGGCTCTGGAAAGACCAAATTAAACACAACAGACGCTCTCCACATCATGAACAGTCGAGCCAATCCTCTGTGACCATGCCGAAAACATCAATTACTTCAGGCACAGCGGAGGATAACTTCATAACTTGGTTGCTGCTCAAAAAGAAGGCTCTGAATGCTCGCCCCAGTGCCCCCGCTGGAACTATTCAATTTGGAGCAATGTGGGTGCCCCGAGAGCGAGCTTGGCTGTGGTTTATTTAGTGTTGCAGAGGGCTGGGACTGTTGAACCATACTGATTGTGCTGTAATGCAGCCTGAAAGCTCCACTTGCCACACAGAGCTGCCATCAATTCCCAGTGCCGATGACCTAAAGGCTGTTTTGACATAATTGAACATTAAATGATGAAGGGGTGACGAATGACAGGCACTTTACTCGACTGCCTGAGCATTTGACAGCTTTTAGACGAGCCTACGGGGATGTGGTTAATGCCAATGTCCACAGCAACCATTTGCTGCATGTATCCGTGTGTATCAACAGTGACACTGGCAATAATTCTGATTTAATCACTTCCATTTATGAAAGCCTGGGTTTACAGATAATCCTGGTATTTTTCTACAGAAAAACAATGAATGCCTCCATGTGGCTGCTGGGAGGCATTCATTGTTTAATTAAAGGAGACCGTTTTATCACATTTCATATACATTCAAATTAGATGTGTATTCCCACCATCAGGTTGGTTAAAACGGATGTCTCTGAACAACTGAGGGAATAAATGAACTACAGGGGAAGGAGGAGGGAGAGAGGAAAGGGGATAGGAAAGGCAAAATTCTCACTGGCTTGTTCCTTAATGGTCGATTAATCAAAAAGGTCTTCATCACAGGGACTCTCAAGTCACGGCCTTGGGATTTGTACTTCTTATTTATAGAAAGCATTAGCATTTGACAAGGTGTAGAAAGGTGGATTTAAGCGGCTGCTGCTTGTCTACCCTCTCTGCCACCATGAATTGTTCTAAAGCTAGACACAAACCACTAAAAGCAACCCAGTCGAACCCTACACCCCTTCCTCTCTCTATCCCCCACCCTGTGAGAGGAGGAAAATGCATCTAAAGAACCCTGAAGAGTCAGATAAGAACCCTCAGTGTCTCTAGGACCTGTGGAGACACAGACACACAGACACACAGACACACACACACACACACACACAGACTGTGTCCTTGAACGCTCAAAGCCAGAAATAGACCAGTCAAATCAGACACCAGGCTGCCTGGAGGTAGGAGACAGGAAAGTCGACCAAATTTAAACTTCCTCCTCCAGCCTGAACCGTCCTGGCAGAAGAAGAACGCCAGCTCACCTGGCACGGACATAAAGACAGAAATAAGTAGATATACAGTCATTCAGTATGCGGGAGATGGACCTGTCTATCTGAAAATGGGATCAAATTTGAACCAACTTTGTGTCCATCAGCTTAACCTTGAAGCTTCTCCATCTCATACTGAAGTAAACTTTCTTGGATTCAGAGCAGTTAAACATTAAAAACCTTGAGTACGAGTGGAGTTTCTGCACATTCCTGCAGCCAGTAGTAGTGAAAGTAATCTACACTGCAGAAATACTCCATACATTACATCTGAAAGTCCAAAACAAGGTTTTTCTTACATTTGTTCCAGTTCTTTTTGCTTTCACATTGCACTTTCACACTTTGTGGGCTGCATCAGCGTCTCAGCGTCACAGTAATTAATCATATTAATAATTATGTTATATCTGCCCAGTGTCTCCTCTGCAGAACAGACAGACACAGCAGATATAACGTATTCGGACTATATTTCAATTAAAAACCTGGTGTCCTCCATCCTCTCCTCATGTAGCTCATTATGTTTTGTCTATAGACCGTATAACTTCCTGTAATTGGTCTGAAGTTTGATCCGGACCAATTTTCATTCAGCTGTTTGGTCCGAGGGAAGTTTCACATCTGTAATTTTGGTTTGGATCAAACTGAAAAGTCCTACAAGTCAAACGAGGTACGTGTGAAAGCATCCTTAAGGTCCAGTGTGTAACATTCAGAAATGTTTTCATTCATGTAGAATCACCTGAAAATAAGACTCATTGTATTTTTGTTACCTTAGAATGAGACGTTTTATTTACAGGAACCTTGGGTCGCCTTCCTTGGAGCCATGTTGAACCTCCATGTTGAACCTCGTCAGAATAGACAAACCAAACACTGGTGTGTTGTGTTTTCCATTTTGCAAGTATCACAGGTTACATCACTGTCTCTCTCTCTCTTCCACCTCTGCTTCCTGTCTGTGTCATTGGTGGTGAAGGTCTGTGCATCAGTGTCTTTGTTGACCGAGGGCAGACAGGATGAAGCTACGTTTAAATCACACCTGCTCACTGCCCAGAGGTGTGGATTATATCAATATAATAGAGAAGAAAAGGGAGAGGAAAGAAGGCTGAAAGGAAGCTGCAGTGTAGTGGAAACCAATAGACTCTAACAGACTTCCTAAAGAAGAAATCTGTCAGTAAGCTGATCAGGTATAACAGAATGAATACAGTCCAATATGCAATAATTAAGATCAGTGTATATGATGGAATAGTAGCATTACAATGTGCCACACACTGTTTCTCATGGAGGAATGCCCCCAGACCCTCCCAGCTAGCTCCTTTTTCCCACTGGCTGGCGGCTCCTTATCCTTGTGTAAAGCCCTGATCCTCAGCATGTTTGCATTGTCATTGAGTGAATGTTAGCATGCTGATGTTAGCCTTTAACCTTTACCTACATACATTCTCACAGAGCCTAGCATGACTCTTGTTTTGCTAAAAGCTTTGGCAGAGCTTTGAGTTAAAATGGGGGCTCGTCCGGTGTTCACCATTCTGTTTAAATCTGTGGTTTTGGTAGATTTTTGGTCATACGTCATTTGACAGCTGGATCCTGTTGAATTGCAGAGTTTGCTTATATAGTTAATTGAATTACATTACATTTAAATAGCATAAAATATCAGAGAGTCATTTTCTAGTCCATCGTCCGTGTGTTTGTTTGTCTTTGACACGTTGTTAAGTGCAGATTAATTTAGCATTTTGCTTGAAGGAGGTTAATTAGTTTCTGGACTAAAAGTGTCAATAAAAGTGGGTCAAGCTATTACCTCGGGATCAGGGTCTGTGGCTCTTAGAGAGTAACCAGGTCGTACTGGTTTTGGTTTCCAGTCAGTAAATACCCCCATCAGTAGCTGTCTGAACACTGTAGGTTGAGTTTATGTAGAAGAGGGATAAGGACTCACTGCCTCTGGATATTAGAACCACTCAGTCACTTTAAAAGTACTTTTTTAAGGAAATTAAATATGTATATTTTTAATCTGGCTTTTAATTTGGAGTAATGTTTTAGCCTTAGTTTTTAGGTTTTAATAATTGGTTTTTACATAATTTTTCTCCCTTGGGTTTATTTTATTTTTTTTATTTTTATGATGTTATTGTTTCCCTAATTTAACGTTTATTTTTGCTTTCATGTGTTGTCAGTTTTGCTTTGTGTTTCTATGAACCTTTTTATATCAATAAAGTTGAGTTAAAGTAAGTCATACACAAAGGTAGATGCAAACATAAACATTTTAAAGCAATAGAGTTATATAAAGGAGAAGAGAAAAAGAGAGATCTATATAAAGCTGAAGTCAAAAATAAGATGAAAGATTCAAAATAAATAAAATAAAATAGCACAATAACAATAAGACCTTGGGAACATGCAGCCCCTCCGGGACGTCCTTTGTCTGTCCAGCAGCGTGGGAGAAGCAGTGATT
>NW_023339774.1:22347830-22351950 GCF_004916995.1 Morone saxatilis | reverse complement strand
CACACTGCTTCACCACCTCATCACGCTTCATCTCCTGCTGTTGTTTTGATGTGAGGGACCCCCTAGTGGCAGAAATTACAGACTGTACATTGTCTGGAGGACAGTGACTAATGTTAGAGGGATTGTGAGTTTTCTCGAGGTTCTTGCAGTAAACATTATTCTTTCATTGAGGTGAGACAGAGTTCAGTTCATTGAAGCCACATTTTGCTGTTGTTTTAATTTACTATTAACAGACTGCACATGCACCTGTTGACTCGCTGTCTCTGAACTCTGTAATTAGCTGATATATTTGCTTTGACAGACAAATTAGTGTGTTGTGTGTGTTGACAGACTTGTGTTTTGTTTGTGTTGACAGAGTACTGTCCACACATCACCGTGGCTCCCAGCATGCTCTCTGCTTCACACCGAAACTGATTGCGGGCTGTCAGCTCCGCTCGCGTCTGTTTCCCCTCAGTCTCTTTCTGCACATCTCTCTCCTCTCGCCGAGCTGTCAGAGCCACTAATGTCTCTTTCTCTTATTCACACCCCTCTCCCCCCCGACTCACATTCACATTCAATAAGCCTCCTTTTCATCAGCCCCACAATCAATAAAACTAGTCAGTCTTGACAAATTCATTCGTTGGTAAATGGTGTGCAGCCTCGGGGCTCCAACTCTCCAACGGGCAGATTATCGCTCTCGTTCTCAGACTGCGAGGCTTCGGCTGGGAATCCTCCGCGACCGGGTCTCTCCGGAGTTAGTGACATTCAGAGATCAGCGGCACAAATGCATCAGATAAATATTCAGTGCTCTAGGAGTTGCTCATTATAAATAAAATACTGCTTCAGGCTCGGGACAGCAGATGATGATTAAATGGCCGCTCATTGACCTGACATGGTGATCAATCATCAGACAAGATTCATGTTAAAACCAAGTAATGAAGACATAAAGAATGAGCTTGTTGGAGGTCCTTAGCATATCCTCTAAAGTACCTGGCTTTTATTCTTATTTCAGGCTGTTGCTTGTGAAGGTTGTTTTTGACTATATCTGCATTATAGTAACGTTATCTGGAAGCATCGACTCATAAAAGCCAGACGTCTCCACTTCCTCCCACTGTACAAATATGAAGCCAAAATATCCTGATACAGCTGCTGCCATCTTTCCATTTGGAGCCAGAGTCTGGGCAGTAGTGATCAGGGTCGGTGGTTATGAGCTATACTGCAGTCAGCCAACAGGGGGAGATGTATGTAGGCATCAGAGGTTTACCTGCCAACCCTGAGACCTCAAGAATTGGAAGGATTTTGAAACTGAACAGGTTATGGATTTTACTTTTTACAGAATAAATCAATCTTCTGGCATGCAACATGGCTGTACAGTAAAAGTTGAAATCAAAAGTGAATCAGGAGAAATACGGCAGAAATACGGCAGAATTGTGACCCTGGGAGGAAACTGGATTAAAGCAATAAAAAATCGAGAGGAAGCAGCATTCATTTTCTAAAGTCTACAAGATATTTTCTTGACTAAAAGTACATGAAAATGGTTCTCCACCTTCTGCACCAATTATATATTTTCACAAGCGTGTGACAAGTTTTACTATCTTCAAGAACTGACGTGTTCACGTGTGAGATAAATGTGTTCTACCTGCATTGTCTATAATGTCATATGTGTCAAGATTAGCTGCTAAATTTGGTGGAGATTAGATTGAGACTAGATGAGAATGAGCAGAAATAACAAATTCAATCAGAGGAGGAGCTCAAACTTCTCACCGTGTTTCTCGCAAATTAGAGATCAGTGTTAATCCTGCTTTCACAGTGAGGCCTCATTAAAGGAAACACTCTATTTCTTTTTTCTATTCTGCTTTTATGCCTCAATGCTGGTGACAGCCCTGGACTGAGGCATGATGTGTTTGGGTTGTCTGTCCTGTTCTTGTGAAGGGGGAATTTCTTTAAATTTGGTGCAAACGTCCATTTTGACTCAAAGATGAACTGTGGATCACCGATCTCACAAAACACATGTTTGGATCTTAAAAACAGCTCCAGACCAGATTTTGGGATGAAAAAACAGACCAAAATTTGGTCAAACACAAGAATTCATACGCTAATTATGACAGAATTTCAGGATGAAATGATATCCTAAAGTTCAAAGGTCGACTTCACAGAGACATTATAATGTTCTGCAAAAAAACTTTTCTGGACATTTTTACTGCCATAACTCAGGAACAGAAGGAGACACATTTGCTGGGATTCTGAATTGGTGACTAAGAGCTAACAACGCTAACAACCTTTTCGACCATATTAGCACAGGTTTCAACTTTTCACATGACTCACTGACCCTCAGGTGGTTATTACTGTCAGCTCCATTCAGCCATGTCTTTTCTCCAAGTGTCTTTGAATACAGGTATGAAAGGTAGTCATGAACAAAGACCTCAACCAACAAAGATAGCAGCCAAAAAGTTTTTCCACATTAGAAAGAGTGTCTGCAAGTGACATTCAATAACTTCCTGTAACATTCAAACAAATGTTTGTTTATTACAGAAGACAGCTGTTAGTTCTGTCATGTTTTTAAATTTTCCAAGAACATTTCATACAATATGGCCCCAGCTCCGGGATCCACAGTAGAATGTATTTAACATGTTCTCAGGAGCTCCTCATTCTTCCAAATTCTTCCAGACGCTCTTGTAGGCTTCATACAGATATACATAGAGCCAGTGATGATATTAACCTGAACCATAAGCAGCACAAAAATATCTGAGGGTTAATTTTGATTTGAAACTGAACTGGTCAGAAGCTTGTTTTCTGTAAAGAAATTAAAGTCCTGTTACTCGGTCAGTGGGCGCTGTAGATATCTCTCTAGTGTCGTATCTCGACCTTGCAGGGCTCCATGGTCAAGTGAGCAACAATAAATGTACAATGTCTGGTTCGAATTTCAAAATAAAGCTTGTATGGTTAACATAGTAAAATAGTCACAGTTCATTTAGCTTTAGGCACAAACTGCTGGGTTAGGATTAGGAAAAGATCGGAAGTTACGCTGCGTACCCAATGTAACTAGGTACCTGAATAAATTTCTGTAACGTACCTGACCTAATTTATGTTACGTACTTTATGTTAACTTAAGTATGTTACTTAAAAGAAATTGTTAATTTTGTTTTTTTTGTCCAGAAATGACACTAGAGGGACCTACAGAGGGCCGCTGACTACGCTGTAGTTTGTAATAAGTTGGGAGTGAGACAGGGTTGAGTAAGAAGCTTTTAAATGTTTACTTTCTCACTGTTTTCTGCTGTTGTATGTTGGTTAACAGCATTACTGCCAATGATAGCAACAGGATTAAAGGTTCAGTGTGTAACATTTATCTATTGTCAGAAATGTAATATAATTTCATAGGTATGTTTTCATTAGTGTATAATCACCTGCAATTAAGAATTGTTAAGTTTCCTGTTACCTTAGAATGAGACATTTTTATCTACATAGGGAGCGGGTCCTCTTCTGGTGGAGTCCGCCATGTTTCTATAGTAGCCTAGAACAGACAAACCAAACACTGGTTTTCTGGGAGTAAAATAAAAAAGGTTGCAAAAAGGCTGGTTCTATAAATTATGTGATGCCTGATTCTTGGAGACAGTTTTGGAGGAAAGATCCATAAGAAGAGTTGAGACCAGACTTCAGTTTGAAGATCATGTTTGTTGTTTTTAGAGTCTGAAAAGTGTTGACTGAGATGCTTTTGTTTTTAATGTAATTTATAAGCTCTGGTTTTATGTGTGTTCTACTTGGCTAATTTAAAGGTTTTATTTCCTATTTATTGCCTTTCATTAGCGGCCCTTTGTTTGATCACTTTTGGTTGGCTTTTTATTTATTTATTTTCAGTTGATTTATTGTATTAATATGTTGTTTTTTAATTTAGTGGCTTGGTGGGTTTCTGAGCTCACTAATGGGATATGTGTTACTACTACTGTTGTGGTATTATGTCATATATATTCATATGTTGTCTGTTCATAACAGCAGTATGTGTTTTTTTACATTTAATTTTATATTAAGGAAAGAGAGTTATAAATTGTTATCACAATCCAGTAAACACCTGGATTGTGATAATAATACAATATATATTATATAAATATATAAATATGTATATTATTATATATTTATATTTATA
>NW_023339774.1:22345614-22347730 GCF_004916995.1 Morone saxatilis | reverse complement strand
TCTGTTTCTTATTTCTTACTGTTTTTTATTTTTATGTATTGTACGGTGTTCCTCGAGTGCCCAGAGAGGTGCCTTTAAGTAAAATGTATTATTATTATTATAGCTTTACTCAACAAAACTCCCCGGTAGCCATTATGTGTCAATACCAGAATATATGTACAAATGTGTTTAGATCTATCTTGCGTTAATGTCATGTGTATGAGATTATGTACAGACTGTGGCAACACACTTCCTGGAAAGGACAATAAAGACTCTTTATTAATAGTGGATAAGCATACAAAAGGAAGCACATACTAAAACCTTCTATTAATGACTTAATATTTAAAAGAGGAGATGAACTTACTAACTCACCTCTTGGTGACTTATTGAACATTATAAACCTGTGACTGTATTAACACTTTAAGTAGACATGGCAACCCAAAAGATGTTCTTATTAATGGTAGAGTGTTATTAAATTATTTATCAAGCATTAATAATAGGGAGGCTTGAGTGTGCCACCGGTTTAATATATACTGTTTTATGATAAAAATAAATGAATAAATCAACCAAACAATAAAACTATTTAGTAAAAATATTTAATGATTGAATTGTAAAATAGAACTGCAAGATTTAGATTTTTTTTATTCAATCCACTTATGTGCCTGCCTATCATACTCTTTATTCCCTCTTTTAATATGTACAAATAGTTCCCATTTTGTGAAGGCCTTTAATTAAATACAACTCTCTTTAATTAAGAGATTTGTCAGCAGTTTGTCTAAACATCTGCACAACAGCTGGATCTCCAACTGACCAGCTGCTGTGTGTTGGCAGGAGAACGACAACATTATTAATATTATTATTTTATTTTATTTCAATTTTAAAAATCTTTATAATGCATCATTTAAATGCAAGTCTTAATGGCGTTTTGAAATGAATCAATGTATGCACTTGTTATAATCGAACACAATAAAAGTCTATAATTATTCTGCTGTTACACTCCAGGCTCCGTATAATAAAGTGACAATTTAACAACGTTTTATAAAGAGTGCTGCAGTTTTCTTACTCAGTGAATACTGTGGACCGTGTCAGTACAGTCAGCGTGACCACAGCTCACCAGTGATGGGCCGACGCAGCAATCTGAAGACTAAGGGGGGGAAAGAAAGGGACAAAGAGGAAGTAAAGAGAGAGAGGAGAGGAGGAAAAAGAGTGTCAGATAACAGTCACCAAGCTCCTTATTTATCCTCTGATCAGTGGCCCTGATAAAGTACATGCATATGCAAGAACACACTCAGAAACACACAGACGAACAGAGGACACATTTAGCAGAAATACTGTTTATTTGAAACTGCTGTGAGTTTTGTGCATTTATGTGTGAGAGGGGAAGTAGTGTTTCAGCTGTATTAGTTCCCCGTGTTACAACCCACGTACTGTCACCCCTAATGTTCCCTGTAGGCTGACACAACACAAAACACACACATTAAATAAATGTCAGCACTCATACTGCCACATCAGAGCCTCGTATGTTACTCTCTGTTTTTATTAGATCCCCACCTGTGCTGGAGAAAACAAAGTGAGGACGCAGCCGACACACGAGCAGAGCAAACGAGGACTGTTGGTTTAAAGGTTTAAAGCAGAAGGTGGTACACCTCAGGGTGCTGTCACAGGAGTACTGCAGGGCTATGTGGGATTGTTTGCTACATGTTAATTTAAAAAATCATTAGTGTATCGTTAAGTTGGTGTATAATTCCTAAAAATGTACATAATTTACACAAAGTTGTAAAAAAAAATGTAAATGTACGTTTGATAAACTTTATATTAAATATTAACATTTTATAATGCAATCGTTAACCGACATAAACTGTCAACTGATCACTGCAGTTTCAGAGAATGACAAAATTTAATGAGAAACATGAGCTTCACTGAGGATCTTTAAGTGCAATGCAGTTCAATTCAATTCAACTTCAATTAGTGCAACTTATTAAAAAGGACGCAGTTCAATGCAACTTCAATGCCATCTTAGAGGTATTGTATATAAGTTTGCCGTTGATTTAATGATGGATTCAAAAAATTTCAAATGAAGCATTTGAAAATGAGTTTTTTTAAGATAAGATATGATAAGATAAGATATTCATTTAAT
>NW_023339774.1:22339580-22345514 GCF_004916995.1 Morone saxatilis | reverse complement strand
AACAGTATAAAGACAGTATAAGAAGAGTATGACAAAAAAATAATATAATATAATACAATATAATATAAACACTGTACAAGAGAAAAAAAACAGTAAAAAAATAAAAATAAAAAAATAAAAAAACACTACAGATAACACAATAACACAAATACTAGCAGACACTGTTGAGGCTGTTTTGTATTCTACCTTCTTATATTGGCGATACATTATTAAGAACTGGTTTAAAGCAGAAGACAATCAAACAGTAAGACTACACGTGATCAGAGCCAGAGCTATTTTGGGGTCCCGTTTATTTCCTTGTAGGAAAAGTTGGGTGACTCAGAGACTCTTCAAGTCTTGGATGACCGTGAAACTCTCCTGGTTGAATCACCAGGACAGTCAGAACAAATGTGTGTCAAGGTATCTTGATAAGGTATGAGACTGCAGACATAGAAACGTACCCACTAACAGCAGAAATGACATATTACACGTGTAAGGGTCAGGTGTTTTGTCCAATCAGGCTGCAAGCGAAAGCCTCGCTATGCTAACCATATGATGCTAAATCTGGCACATTTTTAGTATTCTCTTTTTTCATCAACAAGTACTCCCACTCTCTGACCTGTCCGCTGTGTAGTTATTAGAGAAACACACTCTAGACACTCGCATATGACCAACATCTGCATATTACAAGAGAAAAACAGCAACATCAGCAAAGGGCTGAGCGGAGGCAGCGTGAATACTGACTCACAAACACAGCAAAAAGACACATACACAGCTAATTCAGCAGCTTTGCCCTTGTGCCTCTCATCAGTGTGAAGTAGAGGATGAGGTCAAGGGAGACACATCCACACAGGGACGAGTGGGGAGAGTAAAAGGACAAGATGTTCAAAAAAACAAAAAGTGGTGAGAATGCAGGCAGAGGTAGAGAACGGGCTGCTGAACAACAGATGAGAGATTTAAAAAGGTGTGTGAAGGGGTGATGGAGGGGGAGGAGGGGAAGGAGGAAATGGGAGGAGGTTGGCATTAGTCATTCTGTCTCTATTAATTGGACTGCAATTACCTGGCTTTTGGCCTTCTTAGCACTCCTTTAGATAGAACGTCAGGCCCATCCATCAAACTGTTTGTCCAAGCGGCCGGTGTGAGCGTCGCAGAGAGGAAACCAGACAGAAAGGAGAGTAAACCACCGTTCACACCAACAAGTACAGAGCTCAACAGGTTCCAGGAGTAAAAACTACATTCATATTCTCAATAAAGCGTTTCGTTTATTAGCCATAAAGTCGTTAACGTTGTTTTATTTGCGATTTCATGGAAAAAGTACTACACTACCCACAATCCTCAAGTGTAACAGCGTCATGTCTGACTGGTAGAAATTCAAGACGTAATGCGCTACTATTGTTGTCATTCGCAATGGATTATGGGATGAGTAGTTCCTTCAATCCGCACTATATACTATACTATATACCTCCCCATCATAAATAAATATAGAACAAAGATTGTGTAATACAACATCTAACCAGGGTCTGGTAAACAGTGTTGACTTATTACTTATTAAAATGATATTACTTTCCTGCTACTGCCCACAAAATTGTGTCTTTCCAATTTCCAGCTACTGAATGTTTCCATCTTCCAAATTAATTTCCTTCTTTTTCTGGAGAGCGTTACCGTAATATAATTACTGACATTTATTAGTAATTAATTACATTATTACTAGTTATGAGTTAGTGCCCAACACTGCTGGTAAAATTAGGTTTTTGATTAATATTATGAACATTATGTTAAATAAGCCTTGTCTCTGTTGTTGTTGCTTTAAAAGTCAGGATAAAGCTGGGAGGAGAATAAATGGAACTGGAATGGAAGTTTTGTGTGATGCCAGAAGCACAGGGTTGAAGTGTGAACTCGGAGCAGATGTTCCCCGGTGACTTTACCAACTGCGTGAACGAGTCGGTATGTGTGAGTTCTCACCAACAAGTTCCACATTGTGTCACCCTGTGATCTCGTCTTCTTTAGTTTCTTCTTTGCTCTCATTTGCCTGCTGACTTCATCATCTGTCGCCTCACCGCGTCCCTCCTTTGTATTCTTTTTATCTCCGCTCTCCGTCGGCCACAGCGGCCGAGGTGAGGACGTGTCAGCTCTGATCCCTCGCTGTCACATCAGCCTGTGATCTTATCGCCGTGCGGGGCGGGAATAGCAGCCATCTTCGTTAGCATTCAGGCCATGATCCCCGGGTTCCCGGAGCCCAGCAAGCCTCGGCTTTGAATGACTCGGATGGGAATGAGATGTCAGTGTGTGTGTGAGGGCAGCAACACCTGCCAGCATCAATCACAAGACTGCAGCCCTGAGACCAGCAGACACACAAACAGTTGTGTACTGACACACACATATAGACAACTCAATGCTGCTCACTGGAACTATTTGTTGCTCATCCAACATTTGTACACAAACGCAGTCACGTACCTGCAGAATATAGAACTCAACAGATATATAGAGTCCATTTAAACTACCGTTATGTGTCTGAAGGCTCACACACGCACGCGTAATGGCTGCCTTTTAGCTCTCAGAGCGAGCTGTGGCTGGGTTTTGACAGAGAGTGTCCTCTATCTATGTTTTATTCACAGTTTGGTCACCTTGAAAGAGACAGCTGAAAACAAACAAACACTTTAGGGAGCCAGAAGGGAGAGTGGGGAATGGATTTCAGTAAGCACAGGCTTCACACGGAGCTGAAGGAGGGGTCAGATGGACTGTGCACCAGCTTTATTATTATGTAGATGGGAAGGTGGACGCAGGTAAAACCACTGATTGCTGTTGGTGTAAAAGGGTCAGCACCGACTGGGAAAAGCCTCCAGATCCCATAATCCCCAGGTTTACTTTGTTATAGTACCTTTACCACAAAGACATCAGTTAGAAGTCAAGGCGAGGATTGCTCCACTGTGATTGGAGCACAGAGCAAAAAGGGGTGTGGCTTAGGAAGTGGTGTGTAGCCATGGCTAATATCCCACAGGGGTTGTGTGCACAGCAGTTAGAAACATCTATAACATCAGCGTGTGAGTCGGACTGGATTATAATCTGTTGTAGAATCGATTTAATCAACTAAACAAGTTCTTTCTACTCAAGCTGTTCTTTCATTCACTGACATCTACGTATATTTATACACGTGTGCTTGTGTACAACAAGCGTCACACAGTGAGTGGGCACAATCAATAGTAACTGATTTATAAAGCCCACTTAACTTTAACTCTGCTGACCAAAGGAACAAAGCACTTCTGATCTGTGAGTCAGTGCATGAAGGAAAAGCAACAGTGATCAGGACTGACTCACCATCGTGTGTGTGTGTGTTTACAGTGTGTGTGTGTGAGACAGGCAGAGAGAGAGCGACAGTAAAACGATGATATTCAGATCACGATTCACATCAGACAACCTCCTCAATAGCTTTTGAAAGACCCGAGTAAATCCACTTTAAAATGGCCGAGTTCACAAGACACACACTGAACATAAATCCTGTGTGTGTGTGTGTGTGTGTGTGTGTGTGTGTGTGTGTGTGTGTGTGAAGAGACTCCCAAAAAAAACAACATAATCGACATACCGTCAAGTGACAAAATGGGAAATGTTCTGGATTTAAATAGATTTTCGAACATTATGTGGGGAGGCACTTGTATTTTTTATCTTTGCTGCAGGGAGGGGAAGTATTCAGATCCTTCACTGGAGTAAAAGTACTAATACCACAGTACAAAATACTCAATAAATATGTTACTGAAGTAGTAAAGTAATGTACTGGTGGTAGGTGAGCTCCCTCTAGTGGTACATGGAGGAATCTCTAAATATTTCAGTTTTTAAATTAAATATATTCCCAACTACAAACAGTTTGGTGGCGGTTTGAGCAGGAAACTAAAACGATTTGTCAAAGTTGCGGAAAAGTTGCAGTGATTGTAGAAAATTGCGATATTGTTTAAATTTCATGGCGATTGGTTGAATTTGCGTTCACTGTCGCAGTCGCAACTTCCTGGAGGGACTGAACAATGTTAGGAAGGTTTCATCAAATCTGTGTGCAGCGATCATCGATGTCTTATAGAGAAACATCTCGTCAGTCGGGCAAATTAAATGTTAAAAATGTTTTTATCTCCATTAACAACATTAACTCTTTCAGATTGTGTCGTATCTGGAGACTTGAAACCAGACCTGTTCAGTTTGGACCCTGGTTCATCTGATTTCTGTTTGTGGACAAGTGGCAGCAAACACATCACGTGTGTTTCAGGGTTACTGTTGCTTTCTATAGTCCGAATAAAAGCAGCACAAACACATTTATTGCTCTGAGACCTTGAGACGCTTTCATTGTGAAGAATCTATAAAACATTACTGAAGCAGGAAATGTTACCAAATGGATCCCAGGATGTACAAACAGGCTCACAGCTGTCTGCTCAGGAAACATTTTAACAGTGAGGATGTGAGTGTGTTATTCTAAAGGGGCAGTTCACCTAAACTACAGAAAACACATATTTAAATATGTCTGGATCTCACAAGATGAATGTAATCACACATCTAGAGCAGTTTTAAAGGACCAGTGTAAACAGCAACCAACCTCAGTGGCTGCAGTTCCTCTAACTGCCACTAGAGGCTGGCTCCAGCTGTGAGTCAGTCTCCATAAGGTCCCATATTAAAACTTTACAGCAGAAACATGTTTACAGCCTTTTGGTCTCTACAGCTAATTCCCCCGTTCATGGCGACTGTACAACTCACCCCTTTAAATGATATTAAGGCTGAAAGTTCTGTACACAAGCAGCTGTTTTCAGTTACCGGGCTCCATTCGGCCCGCCTCAGCTCCGATACAGTCCAGAATAAAAGAGGCTGAGTGGGATTAAACCAGAATGACTGGACTAGATTTGCTCTCAAAGCAAAATGAGAACTTTTCCAAAAACCACTTTGTGAATCTGTCGCTCTCTGAACAGCCTGTCGTGTTCGAGTGGAGATGAAGAGCCTGTCGAGCCTCTGCTGCATGTCGAGCTGCTCTCCAAAGCTCGTAGTGCCTGTGTGACTCCTGCAGCCTCCTCCTCCTCCATCCTGCTCCAAAAACCTGCTCACACTGTTCGCTCGCTCTCTGTTCACAAGTTCAGACATTCGTTCATCACAGTGATCCCTGACGGCCATCTTCTAACACAGAGTCAGTCACCATGAAGGAGTATGATAGTGTGTGAGTGTGTGTGTGTGTGGGGGGGGGGGGGACATCGCTATAGGAAACATAGGAGAGAAAAGAAAAGAGACAAGGAAATGAAAGTAGGTGAAAGGAAACAAGAGAAAAGGACAGGAGACAAGGTGAGGAGAGGAAAGAAGAAACAAGCGGGGGAAAGGAATGTTTAGGAAAGGAAACAAGATAAAACAAGGGAAGGAATCAAGGAAAAGAGAAAGACGAAAAGAAAAGAGGAAGAGATGAAAGAAAGAAAGGAAAAGATGTCAAGGAAAGAAAACAAGGAAAGAATACAGGAGGAGGAAAATACATAAGTGGAGAGGAGAGGAAATGAGAGGAAAGGTAAGGAGACAGTGTGATGACATGAAACAAGGAAAGGAAATACGTGACGGAGAGAAGACAAGAAAAGGAAACATGTTACAGAAAGGAGAGAAAGGAGAAAGGGAAACAAGTAGAGGAGGCAAGTTCAGGAAAAACAAAAACAGAGGAAACAAGGAGAGGAAACAACAGGAGACAGAGAAGACAGAGGAGACAGAGGACGGTGGTCCAGTATTATCGAGAGACAACTGACATTATGCCTCTCTCTCTTTCTCTTGGCCGCCCTCTCTCTCCGCCACTCGTCTGCAATCTGTTCGTTTCTGTGAGTTTGTTCTGCTAACGAAGCCTCGTTTGCTGCCGCGTCCCTCAGGACAGGAGCAGCCTCATGTTTGAATAATGACAGAATAAAGATGGATAATAACCTCCAACCCGCCCCCGCTGAGTGTGTGTGTGAGTGTGTG
>NW_023339774.1:22328425-22339470 GCF_004916995.1 Morone saxatilis | reverse complement strand
GTGTGTGTGTGAGAGCGTGTGTGTCAGTGTGTGTGTGTGTGTATATGCTCCTCTACTCTCCGGTGCAGCCACTCTGTCAGGGAGTGTGTCTGGTACACGTGTGGCGTTCAGGCTTTCTGTCACATACGAATACTCGAACAAATCCAGGAGGCAGAATGGCCGCAGATAGAGATTTCAGATGGATTCATGCAGCATGTGACAGATACTGCAAATGGATTTCACTGCCTGTCAAAACAAACAATTCTTCTCTGCTCGAGGCTCACAGAGAGACAACCGGAGGGGGATTGCCGATGGATGGAGGACAGTGCTGAGCTCCCCGCGACTCTCCGCTGCCTCGCAGTCGACTTCAACTCTGCTCCTAATGCATATAGTTCACATGCAGGTCAACACACACACACACACACACACACACACACGCATGTACTGAGGGAGGTATGCTAACACACATAGCGACAGGGAAACCAATCCTGGAGGGGACATGGAGGTCCTTCCCCAGAAAAAAAAGAAAATAATGACGCAATTTTCTGCAACTTGACATAAATATTCAAAGATCTCACTAAAAACGTTTCTGTAGCTCAATCATCTCCCACCTTGTATCAAATTTATTCAGATATTAATAATATCTACAATGCAAATGTATTTAGAGAGCAAGTGTTTTTGGATAAAAGTTGCCATATTTAAGAGTACGTACGCTATGTGTAGCAGATACTTACTCGCTGGGCCAGATGCCAGGATGAAGCCAGAACTGATTTTTTTTTCCATAAAATTAACAATGGTTTCAGAAAGGCTAAATAACATAAGTTTACTGTGTGAAATAATACATGAATAATCAGAGCACTCACATGAGAATGTATCACCGGCAGAGAGAGAATTATAAAAAAGTTCTGTTTATAACCACGATAAGCAATCAGTGTCTGTCTGTCTGTTTATTGATCACCTTCGTTCCTCTTCAGTTCTATGGACAGCGTGGCCTGATACTAACATGTACATCAGCCAATCATTTAGTTGTTTTTCTTTAGAGACATAAAGTTCAAAACAGATTTATTGTTAAGGTAATTTGGTTAAATGTAGCTAATTGTACCAATTTCATTCAGTTAATTGAATTTCAAACTAGTAAGTACATATAACACTGCAGTCTCCAAACTTATTTAAAATGTGTTAAAAGAATTTATCCAAATAAAGTAAGACTTGAACTTTATATATTATATAAATGTTAGCACTTAAGTTGAATTTACTGATGAATAAAACTAGAATATGAAGTAAATGTTTGTGATTGCTGCATTTGCTGCTGCAGCTGCTACACTGCTCGCAGGCACAGCTTCTGAAAGAGTCCCGACATGAAGTGTTCATAATTCACATCTGAAGATACCTCCCAAAACTGTTGTGATTGAATACTGTGTTCAAAAGATGTTGGTCCAAAAGAGATAATGGTACCAAAGAAAATGTAAGAGAAATAATGAGCTACATAAAGATTGAAGATAACAATGTGCAGCAATTAGTGTCAAATTAATGGACTAAAACTTATGAAAATAAAATTAATATTAATAATGATTATTATTGTTACTAATAAATGAATCAAATAGACAGTACAGACCTATGCCCTGTATCTACAGCACTGACCGCTGCCTTGTATCTACAGCACTGACTGCTGCCCTGTATCTGTCCACTGTCCAACTTAGTATGATTGTCAAATAAATTCAATAAAACCTTTATTTACTGTGTCTGAATGACAATTAGTGTCAAATTATTGGACTTCCCCTTAACTCATGAAATTAAGTAAATATTAATAAATTACTATTACATGAATCAACTAGACAGTGCAAATCCCTGACCTGTATCCACAGCATTCACCTATCTAACAATAATATCAGTATTGTTACTATTATTTGAATCAAATAAACAATACTGACCTCTGTCCTGTATCAGTCTGTCCTTGAATTGTCAGTGAAATTGTTAGTTATGGCTTGTTAAGTGCATCAGGCCCGCCTTCAAAAGTTTGGTAACCAATTACACATTAACGATAAGTGATACCAAAACATGAACCTATGAATCTTGTTTGGTTTACAACAACTACATACCGATTTTAATTTGATGAACTGGGTGCTAAAAGAAGCAAAAAATGTCTTTATCAAAGAGTCTAAAATAGAGGTAAAAACAGTAAATTTGGCATCATCCAAGGAAGGCACTGAACAAATATTTCTTTCTAATGGTTAATGAGTTATTACCAGAAACTCGTGGTGATGTTTGATCCCACCAAATATCAACCAATATTAGACCCTCTGAGCAGGCCTGAAGCTTGGTGGGCAAAGTTTGTTAATCAGGGAGATTCAGCTCAGCTGGTCTGGTGGCAAGACTGCACCAATCAGCAATAACATTGTGACCACAGACAGATGAAATGAATAACACTGATTATCCTCAAAGTTGATGTGTTAGAAGCAGGAAAAATGGGCAGAGTGAGGATTTGAGCGACTTTGACAAGAACCACATTGTGATGGACGACTGGGTCAGAACATCTCCAAACCTGCCATCTCTGTTGGGGGGGATTTTCCGGTCTGGCAAAGGTTCAGATTAACCTATTTCAACTAAAGTGGTTCACAAGGGAAGGAAACAGAACCAGAGACAGCGCCGTCATGGCGGGCCACAGATATTTGGGATTGCAGGTGGGGAAAGGTGAAGGCTGGCCCGTATGGTCCGATCCAACAGGCGAGCTACTGTAGCTCAAACTGATGAAAAAGCTGGTTATGATAGAAAGCTGTCAGAACACACAGTGCAGAGCAGTCTGTTGGATATGACAGATGGTCGTAATGTTATGGCTGATTGGTGTATATAAGCTGGAGACAATCAGTCAGTCTCTTGTCGCCTGGTTTCCACCCTATTTGGTTCTTTGTCCCAGCTTTGAGCCAGGTTGTGTCAGTCTCTCTGCAAATATGTGTTTTATATATATATATATATATATTTGTAATATTTGATATAAGGCAGCGACAGCCTCTTTCCTTCCCTCCTGAAGATCTCCATGTTTTTCACTGCAGATATTGTCCCACTTTGCTTTCTTTTCACACCTTTCAGATTCTGGAGCAAAAAGATGCTGAAAGCTACATATAGCGGCTGTATTATAATTAAGTGTGTGTGTGTGTGTGTGCGCGTGCGCGTGCGCGTGTGTGTGTATACATGTATATATACCTGCCTCATATATATGTATAACAAAACATATCATGCACATTTTTGATTGGTGGAGCTTCAAGGGAATAGACTTTGAGCATTGTGAAGAAGCCCAGTCACACCAATTTGCAGTTTAACACTCCTTCACATTGTGGTGAGACAGATTCCCCCCACTATTCCCAGCGGACTGGTGCCTTTTCTGACCATGTCCTCTCAGCATGTGGTGCTGTGTGAGTCGCTATCAAGCTGCAGAGGTCACATGACTCCAGTCTGTGCTGTATTAGTCACAGACGACTGGATGCAGCAGTGATGATGTGCTGTAATGTGAGCACTGACATGAAACTGCTGGATAATAAACAAGAGCTTTTATTTATTGCTACACATACATGACTCATTCAAGCTGCAGAGGACACGTTCCCCACCACAGTTTTGATATTCATATTTATAAAATATTTTTGTAAACACACAGCGTTCTGTTAGAAAATGTAGGCTTAAAGGTTACACATACGAAATTCACTTGCCACTAGATGTCGCACTAGAGCACCAGCATTTCTAGCTCACTCCACTGACATAACACTCAAGTTTACCTCGCAGATATTCATAAAAAAAACACACTTTAAACTGGAAACAGAAACAAAATAAAACTCATCAAAACCTATAACTTATGTTACTTTTATAGACCGCTGTACTAACCTAACCTAACTACAGCAGGTCAATGAAAAATGCCCTTTTAACCATTTTAGATTACATTCCTAGTTATTACATTCATGTTTAACAATGTATAGCAAAACATTTGACAAAAATGCATTTAATTGTATTTATATATTAAACACTGTATGATTTTTTCTTCCTGTAAAACAAAATCTGATGCATGCTTACATCAGTGTGAACCTACCAGTTTTAACCATATCATGACATCCTCCTGTCAATCAATCATCAAGTTAGTTAGCTAGCTAGCAACAGGTTTCTGCCAGAGCTCCCTAGCTGCCTGTTTTCACAGAAAACACGCAAATATGCAGAAGCAAACAGCTCTCTGCTTTCAGTTTTGTTAGTATTTTGTCCATGCTGATGTTAACGAGTCTTGTCCAGATTGTCCTGCAACATATTACATAAAATATTATCAGACACTACAAAATATTTTAGGAAACTACTATGTTATATTCTCTTAATGCAGAGCTATTCAGCTATAAAATCTAAATGGCTTCACTCATTTTAATGGGGACTTAAAGTGTGTACTGTAATGTGTATAATTAATGGTTCGAAAATAGAATTCAAATAAATACTAGATAATAAAATGTGTTCAGGACATCCAGAAATTAGTCTCATACTGATGAACTCTGCACTGATAATAACTAAATTAAGAATATTGTTAAATCAGGATAAATCATAACACAGATTAATTGACAGATTATGTTGCTGGCATTAAACAGACCAGAAGTTGATCAACAGTAAATTTTGAATAATAATATATCATTCAGTTTTTATAAAATATGATTATGGAAAGCCAACAGTGCATGTCTGGCCTCAAGCACAAAAAAGTCCAGAGTCGACCCTGCACTCAGCATGAGGGACGTGGTCCAAGTCGATCCGGCACACAGTCTCAACACATGACTGATTATGGACGCATGATCCTTGATGTTTCAGCTCACTGGTCCAGGGACACTGTGACACAGAGGAAGACCTTGAGCCAAAGATCCTTCCAGATTACTGTCTGTGGCCAAGACACATCCACTCTATACAGGTACTGGAATACATGCAAATCAATGGGCTCACTGACTAATTAGACAGACCACTGCACTGACATAAACTGGTGTTAGACAATCTGGGTATTGGCAGATTTATTTGAAACCAAATGTGTGGAATATTTGTGGAATAAAATGCCCTAACTCTAACCTACATACACTTACAATTTATGCCATTTTTCCACATGAGATTACCAGACCAGTTTGTATTTTTAATGCACTAGTTCCACCGTTTCCGGGACATCGTTGTTAAATGTATGGCTCTGACAGTCATGGAACTGTGATGTGATTCATTCCCTTGGAGAACTTGTTAAAAGCTTTATGACTTCCACTCATGTTGCCTGATGTATTTTTACTCCTGTTAAACTTAACAAGATTCATACAGACCAGTAAGCTTTTTCTTTTTTACTGTCATCTGGGTTTTTTATGTGAAAAGGGTGATTATAGAAGATTTACAAAATAGTAATAATCTTCGTTGACAGTTAGCATGCGTGGTATTAGCTGGTGACAAGGTGTTTGCTTTGTATCTGCCAGGTAATCACTATAAAAGTTATGTAATGCATAAAAAACAGAGACAAATTTCTCATTCATTCACTCCATTGACATTTTATAAAATCCTTGTATAAAGAGTTTTAAGGCTGAAACCAAGCCAACCAACTATGAGACGAATCATGACCTTAAACCGGTTGATTCAGAGAATTCAACTGTTGCCATTTTATAGTGTTAATATTGTTTATAATAGTGTTGTAAAATATTTAAGTTTTTGTTGTGTGTGTATGTGTAACAAAATGATGCAACAGTTAATACAGATTGGAGAGCATTTGACAATAATAAGTTACAGAGGTCAGTGCTGTAGATACAAGGCAGAGGTCAGTACTGTAGATACAGGACAAAGGTCAGGGTTAGTTTAATGTAGACTAATGCAGGCACACGCACACAAAGACCTCAAAGGGGGGTTGGTCACCTGCCGTTTTGCCTCAAAGAGAGAATGTTTTTCTGGGGTGTTCTTTTTTATGTTTGCGCCTGTCCTGCCAAACAGATATTGATTGTATCAAAATATCAGGTCGGGGATCTCATTACTTTTTTAAGTCCTCTCCCTCCTGTTTACCTGCCACAGTGTAACACCGGTGAGCACTGTGTGGGCATCACCACGCCCCATATACAGGAAGGGCACTGGACGGTCAGCATGTGTTAAATTGTGATAAGTTTTATGAGGCAGAGGTCACGTCTGTAACCAAACAAAGTGTAAATATACTGTTCATTTTCATTTTATATTGATGTTGATGCACTTTATGCAGTGGTGCTACTACATATTACACACTCCTCTGTCCTCTCCTCTGTAGGACTGTTTTTTTACAGTTTTTTGTAATTCTCTTCCTCTTGTGTATTGTTTTACTTCCTGCCACCTGTATATTTAGTCCTTGGGTTTCTTTCATTCTCTCCACCCCCTTTTTTCTTAGTTTATGAACTTTATATTGGATTTATTTGACTGTTTTAGTCTGTAAAACTTTATGTTCCGACACCATTTTTGCAATAAATCATATGAAGTCTGCATTTGGGTTCAAATTCCTCATGTTTAATAACTCAGTTTGCACTACTGTGACTGTGTGATCGATGGGTGGATGTAAGGATATTATTGGTTGAAACTGGTTAATTCACAATTTTGTGGATGTTATTTTAAAGCGCTCAAAAGGCATTTTAAGTGTTTAATTAGGATAGTATTGTATTATAGTGCAATTACTCTGGCCACAAAATGAGACCTGGGCAGACTATCAACCATCTTCACTCGCTACCAACTACACTGTGTGTGTGTGTGTTTGTGTGTGTGTGTGTGTGTGTGTGAGTGTGCATGCGTGAGTATTTTAACATCGTTATTTCAATTATTTGTGTGTTGTGTGGTTGGGAATACACTGTGACAGCTCATGAATAATTCTAGCTCTGTGCAGGAAGCGTGTGTTTATCTACCCTTTAGACTGCTTATTGACACACACACAAACACACACACACACACAGCTCTACTAGAATGATAATGCCACAGATAATTAAGAGTGATACTAAATTACAAAATGGATGAGATAGTTTGAGTCTAATTAAAAGGTTCCTTGGCTCTCTTTTGCTGAAAATCAATATGAATGCACACAGAAAAAACCATCCATGTATGTTGGCTTTGTCCCTGCACACATGCACAGGGAAATAAACAAGAATAAATAATGCACTCCTGGCAGAAAGCACAGTGCTCCTGACCCCCAGCCAGAAACATTTATCAAACAGATACACAAAGGAAATATTCAGTGGATGCTACTGGAAATTAGGTATCACTGCAGTCAATCTGAATTTACAGTTGAATGCATTAAATTAGATTTAGCATTCACATAAAATAGGTTGTTGTATGGCTCAACATTTTGCACAGGAATCTGGAATTTGTGGAAGTGTTGAAGTTTTGGAGGAAATTGCAAGATTACCCAGAATTCACTGGGATTGGTTGAATTGTTGCAATCGCAAACTTCTTAGAGGGACTGATTTAGGTCATGTGACCTGACGTCAGCACGTCCACCACAGATATCTGATTTAACGACCGTTGGAGAAAAGTTTAATTTGGCGTTAATCTCTAATCTATTTTACTGTGTTTACTTAACTTAATTATTATCATTGTGTTTCTATGGGTGAACAAATGTACGAGGTGTTGGATAATTTATCGGTACGATGCTGCAGGTTGTTAAATTATTGATACTCTGTTCTTCACAAACGATCTGTATCATATGGAAACTAACCTTTTTTAACAGTGAAAGTGACTGCACATTCTGGATGAATAAATATTGTATTAACACACATTATATTGTTATGTAAGTCATATAATAAAACACAAATACCAACACATCGTGACCAGTCAACATGTGTTTGTTTGAGTGAGTTAATGTCGACTTTGTTCCAACTTGATTTTTTGAAAAGGCGACAGCTCTAATGCAGTCCTCACAGGCTGCAGTGTTAAAGCACTCTGTTGAGTCATTAATCAGATGTGTCGTTACATTATAGTCTGACTCATGTATAAAATATCCCAATGTGGTGCATTAGACACCTTTACATGAATTCATATATTAATACATTAATTACTACATGAATACATTAATTCTATCACACAGAAAGTTAGTGACTTGCAGCTGAAACCTTTAACACTGACTGCTGCACACAGCCACAGACAGCTTCCTGCAGAGTGTCCACACACACACACACACACACACTCACACACAGTGACACAGAGGACCAGTCCCTGTGAGCAATCAAAGCAGTGTAGAGAGACAGAGATGCCACATACCTGCCAACATCCATCAACATCACAGACTCACAGTCGTCTATTCACATTCATGTCAACAGGAGGAAAGGAGGAGAGAGGATGCGAGGACAGGGGAGGAGAGAGGATGCGAGGACAGGGGAGGAGAGGAGAGGGGAGGAGACAAGGGAACTAGTGGAGGAGAGAAAACCAGGAACCAGATACCTAGATCTGATCTTTTATACATTGGATGACATCTGCAGTCTCATCAAAATATTCAAACTAAACTTTATTCAAAAACCCAAATCACAGTTTTCCTTTTTACAATCTGTCCACCCTCCAACACCTTCTGTCCTTCGAGCCTCGATTCAGGTTAAAAACTCCCACAAAAACTTCTAACAGGAAAAAATGGAAGAAATCTCAGTTTGTAAAATATGTTTAAAAGAAGTTTAAACATCAAACTAGAATATTTGCATTTCCTGAATAAAATGAGTGCGATTGCCTGCATCTGCTGCTGACGCTGCTCACTGGCCCGGCTTCTGAAAGAGTCCAAGCAAGAAGTATTAGTGATTCATGTCTGGAGATACAACCCAAAATATGTTGTGCATGTGCTTAAGGAGAAGCTGTGTACCAAGTTTTATCTTATTAAAACATGTATGTTGTCACTGTAGCGACCACTGTTGGTAGAATTGTATGAAATGTTACACACCTTTTACACTGTGGCTTTATGGACAACTTTTCCAAATTTGGCCCATTAAGTGCAGCAGGCCACGCCTTATAAAATAGGCGAAATAAGGAAGTAAAGTTAATCATTATTGTTACTATTATATAAATCAGACAGTACAGACCTGTACCCTGTATCTACAGCACTGACCTCTGCCTTGTATATACAGCAATGTGTACAGCACTAACGTCTGCCCTGTATCTAAAGCACTGACCTCTTCTCCGTCCTCTGCAACTGAGTATTATTGTCAAATGGACTCAATCAAATCTTTATTAACTGTCTCTGGAAGTTAATAGACTGCTAAAAAAAAGTTAATAACAATATTATTATTGTTACTATTATATGAATTAAATAGACAAGAACAAGTAAAAGAATAACAAGCAAAATAAAAACTGAAGATAACAGTGTTATGTCACAACTCAGTCTCTGCTGACCCTCTTAAAATGCCACCCGACAGGTCTGTGAACACCCGTTGGACCAAAATGACATTTTACCCCCCCCAGCTGGCACCCAGACAGGTAGACAGAAGTTGTATTTTCCTTAGAAATCTTTAGAGAACAGACTGTACAGACACACTGTAGTGGGAGGAGATGAAGATGGAGAACAGGAACTGCTGACACAGATTCTGGATCAGGTCCAGAGGAGGTTATTCCAGTTAACAGTGACCTACACTGATCCTACTGTCAGTTCATACAGCTGCTCTTGGACAGAGTTTTTATTGGTCCCTACTTTTCATTACTCATTCCAATTTAGTTTATATTGTTTTTAAGTTTTATTAGTTTCAGTATTATAATATTTGCTGGAATACGTATTACAGTGCCTTCACATGCTTGTTGTGTTGACTCATCTGACTAAATTGACAAAAGATATTTCCTGTTTATTTTTATTTTCCTTACACAATATTGTTTTAGTCAGTGTCATTTTTATTTTTATTTAAGTTAAACTCCCCTACAAGGAACTTGATTCTGGATCGTAGCAGTAACTAGTTACTGTACTCGTACAATTTAGTAGTGTACCATTTTCAATATTATTGGTTTGTGACCTTTTATAAAGAAGCATTTCCTGTTTGTTTCTCTGACCTAACCCTAACCTTCTGACTTTTAATACTTAACTACATTAAGAATCAACAGTGCACAGATAAGATCACTCTTTTTATTAAAACCTTTTTTTCCCCCGTATTTTCTACAGAAATAAATGTTTCAGCTCGATTTGATTTGAGGCTTAAAGGTCTCATTGACGTTTTGCAGTTTAAACAGTAACAAGCAGAAACCAGATCCAGTCCAGAAGCAGCTTTATGTCGGTGTGTCTGTGGTTCACACAGAGTTTGGACCAGTGTTTGGGTTTAGCTGCAGTGTAGCTTTCATCTTTCATAAAGCTCCTCTGAAATAAAAACAGCACTCTCTATCAGACGCTTCTGGCACTTAACCGCCTTTGACTTCATCTTTAAGTTGAACTTTCATGCGTGACCTGCTGCTACGTTTGAAAAAGACAGTGAGTCATCTCGACTGAATATGGAGTGAAATTCCTTCACCTCTGATTTTATTGTTGGACCACAGAGTCCACTCGTAAACTCCCACAGGCCAACAGCTCCTCTCTGTGGCCATCTGCAGAACTGCACCGTCTCGGCTTTATTCTCTGGATATAAGGTGAGTCTGAGAGATTTAAACCTGCTGTTGAAACCTCATTCTCTAATTCACCTTCAGGTTTTAAGTATACATACTAAGTAGTACTATAATTATTAAAAACCTGGTTACTCTGAATTACAATCCAGTAACTTTGTGGTTTCTAATCTATTTATAATTGGACATATAAATATAATTCAAATAAATATTTTGTTAAGTTTCATATATTTGTTCCAGTCCATTCCTCTGAAACCTTTGACATCATATTTGGTTCTTTCTTCAAAATATTTAATAATAAAAAATGAATTTATTATATTTGCCAGTAGATGATGGAGTTTTTACTATAGACCTTTTTCACACCAGCCATTTTGACACAATATCATGTCTGATTATTTTGGGTACTGGTGAGTGCACAGATGGTTTCTCCTGCTCTCACAGAGGACCACACCTCTGGACATTTCCTCTCCAGGCAGGTCGATCCTGAGTTAGGAGTTCCCAACTTTTCCAGTCAAATCCAGAGCTCTTCAAGG
>NW_023339774.1:22326006-22328325 GCF_004916995.1 Morone saxatilis | reverse complement strand
CCTATGGCATAACACGCATACTACATACACACACACACACACACACACACACACACACACTCTCTCAGAGCGGGGTGGTAAAGGCGAGCACGTGCAGTATGAAACAGGAAGTGTGTGTGAACTCACAAGCTGGTTGGAAACATCAGAGTGGTCCCTGCGGGTCATTCCCTCGCCGATGGCAGATTTCATCAGACGGGAGAGAGACGGCAGCACGTTGATGGGAGGATAGATCTAAACCACAACATGATCAGTGATCAATAATCGGTGAGGAGGTCTCCTACAAATACAGTCAGTGACCAGCTGCTCGCACAAGTCCCTCCTGCATCCAGAGGGACGTAACTGGAGGGGGATTTAATTCCCACAGACAGTCCGTGTTGTTTTTTATTGTTTATGTTAATACAAAAAGTCAATAAGTCCCAAATCAAGACTAACGAGTTTCAAGTCAGGTCCCATGTTAGGACCAACAACTACATACCAAGACAAGTACAAAGTTAACACCAACATCCCATATTAGACCAACAATTACCAGGAAAAGTCCAAAGTCAAGACTAACAACTCTCCAGATAAACAAGTCCAAAGTCCGAGTGAGGTGAGGTCACAAGTCAAGTCCCAAAGATTTTATTGAGTCTAAAGTCATGAGATTCTTGACTCCATGCGAGTCCACATCTTGAGCATATATTGGGTATAAAATATTTTTTTGAGGCCTTACCTTTCCATGCTGGACTTCATTACCTGTCTGTTGTGAAGTTGTCTGTCCACGTAGATTTGTCCCTCAGTGATGTACCCAGTCAGGTCAGGAATAGGATGAGTGATATCTGAGAGACACGAGAACACACTGTAACAACAATATTCATTATTATATCATTAGCATTATGAGTTGTGGTTGAGTGTGAGTACCGTCATTGGGCATGGTGAGGATGGGGATCTGGGTGATGGAGCCGTTACGTCCTTCTACTCTGCCAGCTCTCTCGTAGATGGTGGCCAAATCCGTGTACATGTAACCGGGGAAACCCCGCCGGCCCGGCACCTCCTCCCTGGCTGCAGACACCTGGGTTTGGATGAGAGCGACACAGGTGAGTAAATAAACAATTTTCTGTAGTCCTTTCAGAATAAAAGCACTGAAACAGCGACTGACCTCTCGGAGAGCCTCTGCATAGGAGCTCATATCAGTGAGGATGACGAGGACGTGTTTCTCACACTGATAGGCCAGATACTCTGCTGATGTCAGAGCTAAACGAGGCGTGATGATTCGCTCGATGCTGCAATAAACAAGGAAGTTTAACCTGTTTCTGGATTGGTCATTTTATTTCTGTCTGTTTTATATAACTTAATGCTTAATATCTTCTATTGTAAACATCACAAAACCATGAATAATGTCCAAATTTGAAGAAGACTCTTGTACTATGTGTGATGTGAATAGCTGAATTCAATCATTTATCTATGCAAAATTAAGTTAAAATGAACTTTTGACATTTACAAACTTTACATTTTCTGGCTCCTAGAGTAACAAATCTGAAGTTGGTATGTAAAAATACCCTTTCTAAGTCTCGCCCCTTTTGGAACTTCCTTTCTGTACTTAGATATTGAAAAAACAACCAAATTGAAACTGATTAAAATATAACTGACAGTTTGATATATAGTCACATCTTAGTTTAGCTAATGTTAATGTAATCTAGCTACCTGCTGCTAAGGCTTAATGCTCGCTTTCTGTCAACATTAGGAACTTAAGATGTGACATATCGCCATTTATTTGATCAAAATCTGAATCTGACTGAGGCTCTACTGTCATTGGAGTACTGAGCAAAAAGGGGCGGGACTTAAAAAGATCAATTAGTAAGAAGTGTACCAAGGTCTCTGAAACTGAAAATTTCAACAGATAAAAAACGATTTTATGATCATTCAGTTTCAGTGTCCGTTTATATTTTAGCATCCAACATATTCCAAATGAAGTCTTTTATAAGTAAAAAGAAGGGGATGGGTAAAAGGTCATACATACGTGGGGTCATTGGCGAGGTTGAGGAACAAACAGACGTTGTCCATGGAACCGTTCTCCTCAAAGTCGGACTTAAAGAACCTGGCTGTCTCCATGTTCACCTGGTGAAAGAAGAGAAACTGCAAATCAGTAACTAACTTAACTTCATTAACATCATTTCTTTTTTTCTCACACAGTCCCAGCTCAGAAAGTCATAAAGCACAATATTATATATGATAAAATATTGATTGGCAGTTGGGGTGTTACTGTACGTTCAGACCAAACGCGTACAAAGCGTACAAAGCATGCGGAAGTCATTCACTTTGTATTGGGAGCCAGGCGGAAAA
>NW_023339774.1:22321485-22325906 GCF_004916995.1 Morone saxatilis | reverse complement strand
TGTGTGTGTGTGTGTGTACCTCATTGTGTGGAAGCCCTGCAGCAGAGAAGATGGGTATTTTCTGTCCTCTGGCGATGCTGTTCATGCCATCGATGGCAGATATTCCGGTCTGGATCATCTCCTCGGGGTAGATACGACACTGAGGGTTTATAGGCTGCCCTGTAGTATGAAAGCAACTATTAGAATCATACAGGATGGGTCAGGTATTAAAATAAAGCCAACAGCAGGTTCTACCAGTTAGCAGCAATAACATTTGTTATTCTGCATTTATTGTAGTAATTCAGGCTGTAAACAACAACGTACCCATTATGTCCAAGAAGTCTTCAGCCAGGACTGCTGGTCCCCTGTCGATGGGTTTACCAGATCCATTAAACACACGACCTGCACACACACACACACACACACACACAGATAAATATACCTGCCTTCAGTTTAGGATTTTCATGACAAAACAAATAAAACCTTCCTGTTAAACATGAATCTCTGACTCTGAATGAATGTGACACATTAATTGTGTTGCGCGTCGTACCCAACATGTCCTCAGAGACAGGCGTCCGTAAGATGTCTCCTGTAAACTCACAGCTCGTCTTCTTGGCATCGATACCTGACGTTCCTTCAAACACCTGCAGGGGGTAGAGTGGAGGAGCAAAGGACAGGACAGGAAATCCATCAGTAAACTACTAATGTTTATATTAATGTTCCTTTTAAAACAAGTCTATGTATGTGGACCACAAGAGAAAGGGGACTAACAGGGGACCAGGACCTTTGAGGAGCTGAGAGAAAGCATTATTATTTTCTTTGTTGTCTGAGTCTACAGCTGTGCCGCTCGACTCACTTTCATCTGCGAACAAATAAAACAATTAACCACCTTAAAGCAAAATCAAAGACAAACAAACAATGGATCAGAATATGACTCACCCCAGAAGTAGAACAAAACCCAACTGATGTATAATACTCTTTAAATGATAAAATACCCACGTGGGTAAATGTCTTAACTTCACTTTAACAGAATTGTTCATACCGGACGAGCCCCCAATTTATCTCAGACTGACTGAACACAAAATATTACAGGAAACCAACAAGTTATATTTCTTATCTATCAGCTACCTGTTGTAGGTTCATGGATAAGAATATCAATGACAACAAATGTTAAGGTAGTCATTACAAGTGATCCTTTTGGGTAATGGTTCCCAACCTGAGATTCAGGATCCCCACTGGGGGTCGCCAAAGCTTCACATGGGGTCGTGAGACTTTCTTGATTTTAAGGGGTGTAAGGAAACTTACACCGATTAGTGTCGATATCGGTGTAAACTTACACCGATATCGGCACAGCTCGTGCCGATATCGGTGTAATCGCAGTAATCTCAGCATTTTATCTAATTCTTGAAGAAAACTGAATGAAATAGTTTGCTTAGATATTATGTGTGATGATGAAGGAAAAAGGTTGGAAGCAGCGCTCTAGTGTGCTAGTCGTACCCCTACAGTCCTGTCAGATGGACTCAAATACCCCTCCATCAACAATCATGTTCCAAATATGTTCACTGATTTTAAACTGGATCTTAATTAACTATTGACGATGTAAAAGTGGATGTTATTAGAATATTATACGCAGTTAAACTCTCAGTTTGTGGCACAAGCTCGATGTGTGAACCATTTGTCATTTTTTTTATTTATTTAAGTTATTTTTGTTGCCTTTTTTGATAGTGACAGCTGTTGACACGCAGCAAAGGGCCGCTTGTCAGATTTGAACCTGGGCCGCTGCAGCAACTCTGTATATGGGTCTCTAGCTCTACCAAGTGAGCTAACCTCCTAACTTCTTCAACAGCTTCTATTACTTTTAGTTAGTTTGACCATTTATACATTTTTAAGCAAACCTTTTTTAACTATTAAGTTTAAATCCAACACCTGCAGTTCAGGTGTTGCAGCTGAAACAATATGTTGATATATTTTTCAAATTCAATTGTAATTTCTGATTTATTGAATTCCTCCACAATATTTCCCCGTACCCCCTGACAGCTGCAGAAGCACCCACTTGAAATCTAATATTTCACTCTGAACCACAAACATCAACCCATTCAACAGTGGTTGAGATTCGGGTACCTGAACCACAGCTTTGGAGCCAGTGACCTCCAGAACCTGCCCACTCCTCTTGGTACCATCAGGCAGCGTGAGATGGACGATCTCTGCGTACCTTGGAAACTGTTGGAGAGAAACAGGAAGCGTCAGTTACAGGAAAGACCAGAGAGATATGAGTTAGAGGGCAAGTAGATTATTTAATGGTGCTACAGGGTGGGAGCACTGCACTGAGAGCTTGTGTAACAGCCAGTAGGGTAAAATGTTTTATTGAGATTCATTCCTTTCTCTCCATATATTCCATCTAGAGCTCCCTCTGGGCTAAAAATAAGGATAAAAGTGTAATATCTGCACTGTGACACATACTGAATCTGTTTCATGAGAACTGAGGGTCCTGAAAAAAATCAGAGAAAGAAAATATCAATACAGACGTGAGTCATCTGAGATCTGTAGTCGTTCTTACCTTCACCTGATCCAAAATCACCAGCGGACCATTGACTCCAGACACCGTTTTATAGGCTGAGGATGCAGAAAACAGAAATACAAACACAAGTGTCAGCAGAGGGCAGACCGGCCGTTAGCAGACTCCATTTATAAGCTAACGTTAGCTCTGTTGCACACTGTTGGCACTGTAGGGAAGCGGAGAGAGAAGGCACTCAGGAGCATAAAGGTCACATCCTTTGACCCTCATCCCTACATAGAAATACATAGAAACCAGTCCACAGTCACACACACTGACTCACACTGAGACATCTTACATATGGAATTAATCAGTTTTTAGAGGGAATAATCATCCTCTGAGGTTTATCTCAGGCTCATAGCTGTGTGAATTATACTCGTGATGTTACTGAGGACAATATTTCTGGCTAAGCTTCAGGCAGAATGAATTGGGGAGCTGCAGAGTGTATTTATATATATATATTTATCCAACGGAGGCCCACACACATTCATGCTACAGAGAAATTCAACAACTGAGTGAAGAGCTGCTGCAAACCAGAATTATTTTCATTATCAGCTCATCATTTGGACTCTAAAATGTCTGAAAATCAGGAAAAATTGATATTCATTAGTAAAAAGATGATTTCCATTACCACCTTTAGTGTGCCAAAATAATAGTTTAGAGTTAAAATATATTAATTTTATTCTCTGCTTAAGAAACAAACAAATATTGAGAGAAGATGCAACCAGTGAGGCTATATTTGCTTCATAAAAGGAAATGAATGTCTAATTATTGCATCTTAATGTTTGCTCTGTTTACTAATCGATATATCTAATCAATACAATCAGTGATGTCACTGCAGCGTGCACACACAGGTGATCAGGAGGAAGTCATATTATATTGATATGTGTATGTCTATATGTTATAAAGCAGTGTGATTAGATGATGGATCGATCACAGATATTGAGGACTCACTGAGGCGGGGCTGGGAGATATAGTCCCTCTTCACGGCCATCACATGCTCCCGGGAGGCGGCGGTGGAGGCCGGGGCGGCGGCCGGAGCTCTGCTCCCGCTGACGGCCGAGGACAGCTCGCTCATGGCCCCGTTCACCATCCCTCTGAGCGCCTTCATCGCCATGTTTCCACCTGCAGCACCGCAGCGGCGTCCGAGTCGTGACAGCCCCGGCGCAGGCGCAGTGGGACAGTCTAACGGACTGCTACCAAAGAAAAGAAAAGAGCGGCTGACTGTGCGGTTGTGCTCCCAGTACAGACTGCTGCCCGCACTGTGAGGAAGAAAAGGCTCAACGAGAGAGATGTTCTCCATTACTGTTCTTATAGAGTCAATGTGTGAAACTCGTTCTTATGACTCAGTTCTCCTAACGAACAGGTTTGTATGTAAGGTTTAAATATATATATTTATATGTTAGGTTTATATATAAGTTTATATTTAAGGTGTAGAAGTTAGGTACAGGTGTATTTTAACATTAAAGCATGTGAACCTATTATAGTAGACCCCCAAAAACAAGTATAGAAATAGATAGATAGATAGATAGATGATAGTAGAAGATAGATAAGACTTTATTGATCCCCAAGCTTGGGAAATTACAGTGTACCGCAGCAGCATCTACAACAGTACAATACAATAACAATACAATAAGTAAGGAGAATGCATGTAGTATGAAGCTGTAGTGAGCATTATATGGCCTCTTTAAAGTCACAAACACTTTATTCTGCAGGAATGGCCCTGGATCCGCCTACTGGTTCATAGATCTGTATCTTCTCACACAGGACACACCTATTTCCTTTTTCTTCCACTTTTGTTTGCATCTCTTACATAAGGAAGTTTCAGTGTGGATATACTGAATATTCTTGCGGTTACAATTACAACTATTTCTATTACATCAGGATA
>NW_023339774.1:22312755-22321460 GCF_004916995.1 Morone saxatilis | reverse complement strand
TATCAGGATATTGTGTTGTCAGGTAACAGGTAAGGCGAGAAGGGTATTGTGCAGATATGTTCAGTATTAAATTTGTGTGGGCAGTAAGACAGTCTTCAGATGCACTTTCTCTTATGCTGGTAAACAAGAAACATACTGTAATACAGGCAGGTATTATGTATGTGATAAATGTTTGATGATGAGTCATAATTTACTTATAGTTAAATCAGACGTGGTGACAGTGGTAAAGGAACAATATGTCTTTATCTTAACATTGTAGATGATAAACGCATCCTTTTGTTTCTCTTGTTTCACTGTAGGTGAGGTGATCACGTCACAGCTGAACTATCGTAATGTAAAAGACTTTTCACTGGTGAAATTAAATAATAATTGGCAGCAGCTTCACAAGCGAAAGTAGGTGTATTTTATTGTTGGTTACAGTATCAGTTTAAGATAATTACAAATAAAATTGCAGTTCAGTATTGTATTCTGGTCAGCAGTTTGTCAGTTAAATTACGTGTATATTTACGATAAGGAAAAGGTTGTTGGTAACTTTTATGAGTACGCACTATTAAGCAGTAGTGTAGCGATGAATAAATACTGAATTACATTTATAATAATGAATACACATTAGTATGTAGTTTATAAACAGTTAAAAATTTGCCTCTAGTGCCAGCTGTCCAGGATCTTGAGGTTATCTGTGATCAGACGTGGGTGTCATTGTGAGAGGCTCCATATACCAGCAGATCTTCTAGACCTGCCTTCCTTTCCAATTGTACGTAGATGTTAGCTGAATGGTGATGACACATCTATCACCGAGACAGAGTGCAGAAAAACGTGAAGTCCGATGGCATGTTGTGTGCTGTCAAAGGCTGAATGACTGCAGACTCTGTTTGTTTATCAGGTTGCCCTCTAATGGAGAGCCAGGTAGAACGTCAATGTAGATTCAAAACGCTGCGAGCGACGAGTGACGGGAGCAGGACGGAGGAAGGGGAGAAGATCAAAATCTCTCCGTGTGTCTAGCTCTCGGGCATTGGCTTCCCTGGTTAAGATTTCCAGATACGGAGGAGTGTTAAATTCCTCCGTCCTCGGACCGGTAATAAGGAGGGGGCTCTGTCAGTGGTCAGGCCCCGGTTCGATGGGGATCTTGAAGATGCTCATGGAGGAGCCATGGAGTGAGGGCGCCGGTCGTAGGAGACGAGCGTACGTGCTCCGGTGAATGGCTGGCAGACTTGTGGTCCTATAGTCTCCTAAAAGTAGGAACAGGAAGCCAGAGCCTTCAGTTACAAAGCTCTCTCCTGTGAAGCCAGCTGCCAGTGCGATGGTGTAGGGAGCAGACCACCCTCTCCCACATTGTAAGGAGTAGGCTTAAGACATTTCTCTGTTGGATAAAGCTGTATAGTGAGGGCTGGATCAGGTGAGGTGCGTGATCACCATCTCTTAGTTATGCTTGCTGATAGGCCTAGACAATCCGGGACTTTCCCATGGTGCACTGAGGTCCTCCTCTTTCCTCCTCCCTCTCCTTTCATGCACTCATTCATAGTCCCATTAATGCATGTTTAAACCTTCACTCTCTTCGAGTTCGTTGGCTTATCGTCCTGCACGTCATGACCTGGTGGACCCTCTGCCATGGTCCTGCTAGAACTGCCATGAGCTAATAATGGCAGTGATATTATTGTATTATTCGTTATCTAGTTGCTGTCCCTGCGTGCTGCTGGCCGTCGTCGCACCCGTCTTTTTCGATAATCCCATCGATCCTTATTACTGTTAATGGTATTGTTGACTGCTGTGTTGCCGTAATTCTGCTTTGTCTCTCTCTCTCTCTCTCTCTCCCTTCTCTCTCTCTCCTCTCCCTCTCCTCTCACTCCACTCCCTCCTCCCCTCACACCCTCCCTCCCTCCAAAACCTGGCAAGGCAAGATGACCACCTACACTAAGCCGAAGGTCTGTCCGAGGTTTCTGCCTGTTAAAAGGCAGTTTTTCCTTGCCGCCCCCGTCGCCAAGTGCTTGCCATGGTGGTACTGTTGGGTCCTCGTGCCGTAAATGTTAAAAAGGAGTTTCGGTCTAGACCTGCTCTATTTGACAAAGCGCTGTCCTGAGACTAACTTCTGCTTATCGAATTGGCGCTATACATTAAATAAAATTTAATTGAATTGAATACATCTAACGAAGAATAAAATAAACCCATATTTTCTAAATGAGCAGTCTCATTCTGATAATTTAATTATAATAACGAATTTGTACTGGGTATTGGCGACTACAAATGGTGTCAGTGCATCACTAATAGAACAGTCATTATTTTAAAAGACCTCTTTGTTGTTTGCCATCTTCCATCTTCAAAGTGAGCAAGTACCCCCTGGCTTTTGACAAGAACTCCCTGGTGCTTGTCCAATTCCTAGAACCAAGGGGGGCTTTGAAGCCTTTGGCTCTGGGATTGCGACTGATGTCAAACAGCCTGTCTGTGATCTATAAACAAATATCTAAATTAACTGGAAGCACTGAAATCATCACTATAACTGAGTGTCAACAGGTATCAGATAGTAAACACCCAAGTATGAGGCATAGTTTGATTTCTCTCCATTTCCTCTGTGGCTATGCTTTTTAAAATTAAATTGCTGCACTGCTTTAAACCTGTAAATCTGAGATGTGACAATAAGGGTGATGTGAGGTAAGTATGAGGTAGGTATAAACAGTTTTATCAAAGTTCTTGCATATTGTTGAATTTGAGGATGGTCATAATTATTTAATCGTTCCCGATTGGGGAAAAAAAGAAAAAAGAAAAAGATAAAGGGTTAATCCTGGTGGCATTCACATTTTAACAACCAACCTCGTTTTGGGGTTGCTGACCAACAGACCAACCACAAAGGGAGGGTGGGTGTTAAAGGGTTAAAGGGGTTAAAGCAATTAATCACTCAAATGTTGGAAATGATTTTGGTCAATGATGCAAATCCCTAGCTACATTACCTCTGAATTCTGAAGTAGCCTCACAATCTTTGAACTGGTGCGGAGCGCCACTGCCACAGAGCTACTCAAAGTCTGAGCAGCCAGGGAGACCTTGATTTAGTTTATAAGGAGAAATGAAGAGCACATTAGCGCTACAAGATACAAACATCATCAAAAAGTATAAAAACACAATAAAGCCCTAGAGCCCATTACTATTGTGGCCCTCTATACATAAATCATCATACAAACATACCTTCATTTTCTGATTAGCAAAGTTCACATGCTTATCTGTGACTCTGTTGGCAGCATGTAGTCCACTTTTCTTTTGGACATTGTTCAGATGAACTATGTACTTCCAATTGATACTGCCAGTTATGCTTCTAATTGGGCTGTATGCCTGCAGAATCAGATTTTTTTTTTTCACTGCACACGTCAAATGTGAAGCACCATATTCTGCACAATTATGTAAATACAATCAAAATGTATAAAAAGCAGAACAGAGTCAACCAGAGCAAATATGCGCAATAATGTAGGCAACAATGAGCATGTACCTGCAACATATTGCGTGTCAGCTTCAGCATGTGGCAAGCGTCCATCATAACAAAAACATTGTCATGGGTTACTGGATGTGGGAAATGGGTCTTCAAGGGCTCACAGGGGTCTGCTTTTAGATCGCACCCAAGTTGAGTGCACATACTTGGATGCATGACCATCCATTGTCATGCACACCACTCTTATCTGACGACGATGCAGCTCTTCTAATGCATGCTCTACTAAGACTGTCTGTGATTGTGGTGTGAGGGACTTGGTCAAATAATACCCAATTGGAGCTTTCCAATAACCTGGAAGTCCAACCACCATAAACACAAGAACCTCAGAAGCCATGTCTCATTCAATCGATCCCCCATGTCCACATATCCAAACATTGTTTGTGTCTCCATAATTTAGACGTTGTTTTAACGTAACTTAATTGTACTTGCTTGTGTAATAACGTAGCAGTTTTGGTGGAGTGGTAACGCCTTACTGCCTTCTGAAAACATTATTTTAAAAGTTATAATGCAAGCCAGCAATTTCCTGTATCATAATGTAAGATGTTTTTAACAAACCAAACTGATTGGAAATCATGTGCAACTTAAGTTATATTGAAAAGAAAGAGCAATTCTGCCTCTCCCATGTAAAATAGCTGGGTAGCAGTTAAACTGTAACGTTAGCTGCTACTAGGTCTCACTCAAAGCTTCCTGTTATTAGCCAGCTAGGCTAATAACAGTGATATAACGGTGATGACGTTAGCGACTCTGCCATAAGACATCTAGCCTTTATTATGTAATATCTATGACTAGGACCCTCGCAGTCTGTTTTTCTCATGTCTCCGCGCATGCCACTATAAAGCGCAAAAGACGTGTGGTTAACATGCGAACGGTACTCTTACTCGCAGGTTTGAATCCCCGATGGAAGCAAACTGTGAAAACGTGTGGAAAGTGTTGTAATTTGTTCCTACTAAATATAAAAATGATTAGAATATGCTTGTAAACAGTTGTATTGTCTATAAAATTATAGGTGAAGCAGAACAACAGCCTGGTTTAGAAGCAGCGGCACTCAGGGAGGAACAGACAAGACATGCAATCATTATTATTTTAAAACAGCACATCAGTCACAGCATAGGCAGTGTAAGGTGTCAAAGCAGCACAGGTGTACACAATGCAGTGGGATGACAGTATGACACTCTGAGGGAAGAAGACAGATGCATGACAGTGTGATACAGGTGAGACAATCAAGTCCCCGAAACTGTCCATGATCCCGTCCTGAATGTGGACCGGTGTTAGTGAGAAGCCTCCACACCACGGCAAGGTCCCGGTCCTCGTGGAGGTCGAACAAAACACACACACACTGAACT
Source organism: Morone saxatilis (assembly GCF_004916995.1). Lineage (NCBI taxonomy): Eukaryota > Metazoa > Chordata > Actinopteri > Moronidae > Morone > Morone saxatilis. The sequence goes on along the minus strand of NW_023339774.1, from coordinate 22,316,645 downwards.
ATGTACACTTCACCCCGGCATAAGGGCGAAGTGAGTCCGGTGCTCAACTCTTGTCCTTCTCCCTCATCTCCCTCAACCAGTCCTCCACACTCCTACCCGCTGTCGCCGCACAAAAAGTGTCTGACTTGTAGCGGGAGTGTCCAGTCTCCTTCCGCCTGGCCTGTCCACACTGTCCACACACCTGCCCAGTCGGCGCAGTCTTGGCCCTTCTCTCCGTCTTCGACCTGCTGTACACAGTCGAGTACGGCACAGAGGGAGGAGCAGTAGCAGGGCCAGCTGCTGCAGGGTGTGCTGCAGCTAGAGGCGGAAGGAGCGGTGCCGCTAGGAGTTGTGGCGCTGCAAGTGTCTGAGGGAAGATGGGGAGTGGGGGGGGGGGGTTGAGCACCATCACCCTCTGCCGGGGCTGCAAGAGGTCCTGGGGCTGTGTGGCCCGGGAAAAAGGTCCTGCTGCAGCTGCTGTGGGAGGTGGTGCCAATGGCCGGGCCAGGGCAGCCGCCGCCACCGCTGCTGGCTGTGGCCTGATGTGTCTGTGCACCACCTCCTTAGCCGTGGGACGCTCCACCGTTGCTGCCGAGCCCGCCGCTGCCACCACTGCTGCCGCCGCTGCAGAGCCCGCTGCTGCCGCTGGTCGTGGTCGTGGTGGTGGTGGTGGTGGTGGTGGTCGTCGCCCCCCTGCTGCAGCGCCTGGTCCCGGTGCCAACACAGTCCTCTCCTTCTCCCTCTGGGTTTTCACGAACCTGAGAGCATAATCGAATGTCATTAAACACTCATTATCTACATTGTACATTTTATGCAAATGAATGACCATAGCTTTGTCCATGTCACCTACCACTGGGAGATGGTCCTCTGATTTAGCTCAAAGAGCTGAATCGGCGCCCGAGTCATCAGCCTCTGGTGGCCAAGCACCAAGTCGCGGATGTGGTGATAGTGCAGCAGTATGCAATCCCAGCGTGTCCTCCGGCTCCCGTACACTTTGGTGCCGGAGGGATAGAGGTTACACAGCTGGGTGCATACTGCTTCCACCACACGACTGGCGCTCGGCCAGGTGGCAGGTCCAGAGGTCTCTCCGACCAGGCAGCTACAAAAAACAAAAACATTGACCATAATGAACGTGATGGAGAAGTGACATTTCAAGATTAGGCTACATTTCCATATTACACTTTGCCTTACCGTTTCATGCTTTCCACACCAGCTATGCTGGTGTGCGATGACTTCGCTGCCTTGAAGCGCCCCTGAGCTGGCCTGTCCTTATGGCGAGGAGGGTAAACGACTCTGGCCCTGTCGTACGGGGACAGGGCCTCATAGAGCTCGATGAGCTCATCGACCCTCCTCTCAGACAAGGCCTCTTCTGTCCGCAACCCCACTAAGGCCGTGGCCAGCTTGACCACGGCCAGGAAGCCAGGCTGGTCGTCCGGTCCTCTGTACTCCTGCAGACACACACAGGCAGAGAATAAATATATGTAGTGAAAAGGAACGGTGCTGGCTGGGTGTGTAAAAGGCCAGATGCATTGTGGCTGCAGAGGGCAGTGTTGATTTACTCACCTCAGGAGCTGGCTGAGGGGGCGCAGAGGACTGGCCTGGTGAGTGGGGAGCGGGCTCAGGGGTGGTCGGAGATGGTGACTCGGGCGCGGGTGCGTCATCAGCTGGTTGCCCTGACCGCGGATCCCTCTGAGGTTGTGGAAAGTCGCCCGGAGGCGGGATGGTGAGGTCATCCACCTCCTCGTGGGCGACGTCAAAACCTTCCTCAGTGGGTGGGGTAAGAGGAACGTCCCCCTCCGCGTCCGGAGTGTCAGGGTCCAGTCTGATGTCCTGCAGCACTCTGCCCGTCTGGGAGTACAGGAACTCAATCCCGATGAGCTCGCCTGCAGTCCAACATCACCAAAAAGCACAACAAAACAATCAATAATTTTGTAAGACATATGTAGTGTAGCTGTTTCAAAAGTGGTTTGAGTTTTCTCACCGGTGTACTCCCTGGGCCTGGTGTAGTCCTGAACCAGACTCATGCCAAGCACCCTTTGGCTGAGCTGGTCCAGGGAGTGCAGCAGGGGGCCACTGTATGAGCGGAGCGTTCCGCGACCTCCCCCCGCCATGGACGCCGCCCTGTCCTCGTTCCATCGTGCCAACCCTTCCAGGAGAAAAGCCTGAAAAAGCCAGGCGCTGGCACTGTCTCCTGCGAGGATGAGAGGTGAAATTAATGACTTATGCATTTCAAAAAGCGAAAACACACGGCGGTACAAAACTGAATGTGCAGCTCACCTGGAATGAACAGGTTGAGGTGCAGATGGAACGATTCCAGGGATGTGGAGCCTCTGGCACATCTGTACACCGGCAGGCTGATCCCCCCCTTGGTCAGCCTGCCCGTCTCGGTGTACAGCTCCACACCCGGCGGGTCCTGAATGCAGCGGAGGTGGCGCTTCTGCTCCGCCCAGATTGCCTGGATGCGGTCCTTATCCAACAGGGGAATGCCCATGGTGTCCCGTCCCCAGTCGCCGCCGAAGATCTTGAGGAGGTCATCGATCAGCCGCTCAGTCTCCGCAGCTCCACGCGTGCGGCGACGGCAGTGGAGGGCCATCTCCTTGCGGCTGACGTGCCTCCAAACTCCGGCGTCGGACGGGAAGGACATCCCCTGCGCCACCAGCGTCCTCTTTTTTGCGTCCAACAACCGGGCTGCGTCCTCCTCATGCCATTGGAAAATGGCAGAGGACAGCTGCTGCATGAAGGGTTTGTAGAGCTGGTGGCTCTCGGTTGTGACACCTGACGCGAGGCGCCGCATCAGGTGCCAGATGTCCAACCGGACCACCAGCTTGTCCCAGTCAGCAAACAGTGCAGCAGCTGCCCCCGATCTGCCATAGGAGGAACAACAGTCCCGGTCGACGTAGAGGAGCTGTGGCGGCTCTACCCCAGCGTCCCGGTACCGCAGCACAATCCCCGCAGCCATGGGCAACAGGCGGTGGCCCTCGGCGGCCGTGAGCACGGACATCAGTATCTGCCCGTGCTCATTACCGATGTTGGTCGCCCATGCTGCGGTCCCAGCAGCGGCACCGGCGAGTTTCCGGGTCACCTGTTTGAATGAATGATACAAAATCAGTAAACAGCCTAACACCAGAACACCTCGCTTTATATATAATGCCCCTTCACATACCTTCTTTGTCGAATCCATTTTCAGGATTCTTCCGAAGATGGAGGTGACCCGGGCCTTCACGTCGTCAAGACGGGAGAGGATGTCGTGGCCGTACACCGTCAAGAGCCACCCGGGTTGAGGAACCGGTGGCATCGGTGGTGGTGGGGTGCACGTGCGCACGACACCCATCGACATGAAGGGCTCCATGACGCTGAGGTAGTGCGTGGACCGTTGCATCCAGGACTCGCTGTGGACCTCACACAGCTTCTTGTAGAGCTGCGCGGCGCTGTTCCCCCGAGTACGCTCACGCAGCATGGAAATGACCCGCCGGTCGCAGGACAGCTGGTAGGTGAGGATAGCCGGGAACTGACAAATGTGTCCCGGCTCCAGCTGCTTCAGAACCTCCTGCGACCATCCAGCCACCTTTCTTTGACACCGACGGCACTCCAGGTACTCGGTGGCCATCAAGTACCAGCCGTCGATGTCCAAGACCCTCCGGATGGTCTTGTAGAGCCCAGCCTTGGTAAATGGCTTGTTGCAGCCAGGCTGGGCGCACGCCGGCCGGACACCCCACAGACGAACGGGCATCCAGAGGAACAACCGGCGTGCAAAGAAGGCGGCTGGGGAGGCGGGTGGCTGAGTATATGTCGGCCGGGGTTGAGGGGGATCCCACCACAGGCTGAGGTTGGTGGTGAGAGAGGTCTTCCCCCTGCTGTCCATGGTGAACAGCGCCTGGCCGACCCACTTCTGCTGCTCTCGACAGAGAGCT
>NW_023339774.1:22299447-22312740 GCF_004916995.1 Morone saxatilis | reverse complement strand
CGCCAGCTCTCTGGTATGTTTGGCTGCAAAGACAAAAAACAAGACAAACACACTGTAAGAGGGTTGAATGGCTTTGGCGTGCTGCAGAGTGCGCGTGGCAGGAAGCCATAAGCTTACCTCAGCCGCAGCAGGAGTGGACAAAATGGGCTGCTCCACGTGCCTCTCCTTCCTCTTCCTCTTCGGTGGCGCCGGCTCTGGGGCCAGGGTGGCCTCCCCCGACGGCGTCTCCTCCACGGAGACGCCGCGAGGCTCCTGGCTCATCACCGGCAGACGGAAGAGGGAGCAGCGGACAGGAACAAACCTTGTGGGTGTGAGGCAGCCAAGCTACGAACGAGGGGGGGGTGTAGGGAAGGCGCGCGGGAAGGGGGCAGGAGAGAAAAATTGGTGCCGGAGGAGGTGGTTGGAGGGGCGTTCACGCTTTAAACCATATGAGCGGTGAGACTCTCACACCCTGAAGGACCATGTACAGTCCGCATTTTTTTGAACGAATACCACAACATAGCTTATATAAAGGGAGCAGAACGGACCAAATAGTGAAATAACAGGGTCTAATGACTTGAATGAGATAGTGATGAAAGTAAGTGGACAATTAGTTGAGGTGGATTTCTTAGTGCTAAAATCCAGGACATGCACAGGGTGGATAGGACGTGGAGGAGAGGTGGGAATGTCTACATTGATCTACAATTGCTAACCATTAGCCAAGCAGTGCACCTTCACACACATGGGAAAAATGAGTGGACATCACCTTACCACCAGTTAAAATGCATACCATCAAGGTGAAGGAGGATGTTTTAAATCTACAGTCTACAGCGGGCCAGGCCATGCATGACAAAACTTTACCTCTCAACCTACCTTCATCCATTATGTTTCACCAGCTTTTGCTTCACAAGCAAATAAAAACAATGTTAGTATAAAAAATTTCTGAAGGACAATGTGTCCAGTGTAATGCATAAGCGTGGATCCCAGTGGTACCCATGTCAACATCAAGGGCCGCTTGGACGGAGCTGTCCTGTGGTCCGTACACATCCACAGGAAGGGAGTGGGAGCGGAACCATGAGGGGGGGACTGGTCTCGCGTTAGTGGGGTAGACAGGCCGACTATTAGGAAAAGAGAGTACATTTGTTAAGAAATCATTATAAATTAAACCTCTGAAGTGCTCAGATGAAAAAGGGGCTACTAACCTGGAACTGCAGGCCGCGGAGTCGTGGTCATTCAGCAATTCCTGACCTTGGCCTGCAGCTCTCCTGGGCCCAATGGACGCCGCGCAGCAAAAGCCAAGACGGCGGGAAGCGACCCGACCGACCCCTGCTATTGGGGCTGGGGGTGGCAGTACCTGTGGGGCAGTGAACCGGCTACTGCTCAGGCGGGAGAGGGATGGGGGGTTGCGCAGTAGCACAGCTTTGTTGCCTTTGAGAGCAGATCGCATCCGCGTCTCAAAGCTCAGTGTATTTCTGCGGTGTCCATTGCAGTCCCAGGCTGCGGTTTGTCTTATCTTATACGAAGCCTACCTTGACGAATCTACAACAACAGACCAGCCATCACAAAATATTAGTGAACCATTAATGACAATGAAATTCACATATCCATTGTGTGTACACCCAATATCACTCAACCCTTTTTTGGCGGTCCTTGTCAGAAGACTCCTTGTACAGGTCCTTTCAAGGGTTCCCCTCTTTAAAACAGCCGGGCCAGGGCCATTTTTTTCGTCTCTGTATGTATATTTTTTTTTTATTTTTACGCTGGATACAGACTGGGCACGACTGGCTTCGTGTAATATGTGTGCTGTATGTGCGTTCGCATTTGGTTGGCATATTTGAAGGGGCTCTTCAGGAGGGTGTGGTCTCTCCGCTCCCCTGGTGTTGTTGTCACCACGTAGATTGGTTGATTATTTCTGGTTTCTCTATCACCTTGAAGGTCTGAGCCTTTTTGGTTATATCTGTTATTCCAAACTTGTCACAGTTGCTGTGGCGGTTCTCAGCACCTTAGTCATTGGCGTTCCCAGGGTCGCGGCTAGCCTCAGTAGAACGTACGCTTTGCATCCTCGCCATCCCTTCTGATCCATCAACCAATATCAACCACGCATATAATGTTGATGCCCACGACAGGTCGTGTTTAATTGTCCAATACGTAGTACATGGTATGATGAGCTTAGCCATGGCACGCACAGAACAATAACTACAATTGGTCATAGGGGAGTAATAGGCCGTCAGAGAACATAGTCAAAGGTAAAGCCTGCTGCGAGCGTGACAACCTTTCCAACACAACATGGACACACAGGTATTCAATATAACACATTGGAATTTCATAACTATATCAAAAGACAAACAATATTTTTATTTTTTACACATGGAATATGGTTTTACAATATATACTAACTAGGCATAAATGGTCAGTAGCAAAGACAGTGATGGCTTGTTAACAATTGCATAGATGTACATGCATAATAACGGATAAATAGCAAGATATAGTGTAGTTTAATAGGATTAAAGTATATCGAAACATGGTACAACACAACTTGTATAGATAAGAATGAGGTATTTTAGTAGACGAAACTATTAAGGTTTTGGTTTTAAGGGTATGAGAATAGTTGAAGGAGTTAGAGAGAGATCAGGTGTAGTAGAGATAGCATCCTATATTTAAGTAATGTTGATAGTGGTTAATAAATATTGAGAGATAGAGTGATATAAACAATAAATATTGTATAATTATTTATAGATCAGGTGTGAAGCATTTCATACAGTAAGAGGTATAGATTGTACTTGGCATTAGTGATGCGTACGAGTGAATTGTATAGGTAATGCATCTTCTCTCATCAGTTTTGGCATTCATTCTGCTATACTATTCTACCCACATTACTAGTCTTTTGTTATCACTGGCTTTTCACACATTGCACGTCATTTAATTTAATCATGCACTTACCTACATTTGTACGACTTATCCCTGTCTTTGCATGTATTATGGCGTTTACTGCACTCGGTTACATCGTAGTATCACTTTTCTTCCAATGTAATCCACATGATAATTTGCCATTTGCATTCTCTATGTATCAGATTATTCTGTACTTAGCAAACCATGATTACTAACTTATTTTGAATTTATGGATATTTGTTCCCACTTATTTAACAAACAGTATCTTAGTTGTCTATTTTACATATCGCAATTTTTTTAGACTACACAATAAACCACCGCCAACTAGCGTATCAGTAATATAACCTTGGACGTGCAAGCTTAATTTTTAACAGCATGTCAATAAACAACTAATGTAAATTTATGATTGCAGGTACCGTTAGAAAACACTCCAGTTGACATGAGTATAGTTCATTGAATTCATAGTGTTTTTTTTATAATGTTTAATAGGATTTTTGAGAGAGATTATTGAATATTTTTGAGTGTGCTTGGTCGGTACTGAGACGCAGGACGTCAGTCCGTTGATCGCTTAAGTTGTTATTAATACACGATAGTGTTTAATAGAGTCTGCGGTATGAAGCAGTTCTAGGTTAGAGTATTTTTTTATTTGCAGATAGTCTCTATAGCATATGATTACGGTTCAGTTTTCTTACAGGAACATGGACCTTAACGTTTAGGATGAAGAATACCAGTACTAGTGTTGTCGTATTTTATAAGATATCATCAGAGGTACTGATTTTGTGCCTTCTATTGTGGTTTTTATTGGAGGGAATTCTCGTTTTAAGAAGATCGGGTATTGTTTCATTTTAAGAAACACGGGCTCTGATTGGCTCATTTTTCCTGGAGGTGACTTTCGTTTTTAAGATAGATCGGGTATTGTTCGTTTTATTTTTTAGTTTTTTGATTTATATGCCTCCCAGATGAGAGAAGCATCGCTCCGGAAAGCTTTTTGAAGATGATTTACCTCTATCAGCGCAAGTGCATGTCGCAAATTCGGTAGAAGTCGTTCCTTGAATTATTAATATTTGTAAACATAATTTTATGCCATTAGGTTTTATCATTTATATTTATTTCTGTACAACCTAGCCTAATAACTGTATCCGCCTCCGCCTACCTATTAATGTTTTATTTAATTCGGAGTATACATGTAAAGTTTGCCACACTTGGTAGCTTTATCATAGGCTAATATATCTGGCGATCGATTATCTAGGCTATATTATCGTAATAATTGTCCGAGAGCTTTTTGGTTCCTATAGAATCCGTCTTGGAGACTTTATATACATGGCCGTAAATTATATTATTGTGGTAGACATACTGACGAAAATAGCACGTGTATCACCAGATGCGTGCACGATCTACAGGGAGAGCCTAGGACACATATTTAAGGAAAATAGAGATATAAAAAGTATTAATTTAAAATTATGTATTAATTTTATTTAAGTTATGAGAAAAAAATATCCCATAATTTAAGTCCTCATTATATTTTGAGTATACCTATAGTGATATTGATAGGAGAATATATAGTATGGAGTTGCGTTTCCACCCTAACACGACGTTTCGGACAAATGGTTGTGCTGAAAAGAATGACTAGCTCTCACAATATATATAATATAGTCAGTTTGTATGCGGACAGAGAAATACTGTAAGAGTCTTGTGATGTAAATGTTGTCTAAAACAGTACGATGAAAGCGACGCCGGCTACAATTTGAAAACTCCGTTAATTTCACCATGATTAAATTAGCCAGTAATATGCAACCCTTTTCATACATAGTAGTTTAGCATTGTTATTAAGAGAAAATAGTGATTTTAAATTTATAGCTTTGCCGAGTTATCTAATGAAGGAACCTCTCACTGTGGGATAATAATCATAAAAAGTGATTGATTTAAAATAAAATAAACTATTACGGTTCACACAAAATCACGATGCCTGAACACAATAGAGTAGTTATTATGGAGAGAGCTGTGTTATTATTCTGCAGCGATATACTATTTCTAGTTTGAGGAATTATGTTATTTGAGCAGACATTGTCAATATATTGTTAACACTCAATGGCGCGAGAGAAACAAGCCGCTAGAGCATACTAGAATTATTTCAGACAACACCATTAAACTGCTAATGATAAAATTTGAAAGGGATATTCTGTTTGATAGGAACTGGATTTTTACTACCTAATTAGTTTTCTTAAGCGGTAAGAGATACCACGCTTGTATTCGCATCCGAGTGGCATTCTCCACAACATATCAGGTTAGTTTCGTAGAGAACTGCTACTGAGGATTTAGGTTCTAGGGATCCAGGTGCAAGAAATCTTTTTTACCGTGGTTAGTTATAATATACAATGGCTACAAACAAAAACTCCGTTTTGCAATTATAGGAGTGACACTCAGTACTCAGTTAGTTTATTTACTCTTCAACTGTTATTGTAACAGCAAGGAGCGAGAGAGAGAGCCTAAGACCTGTAGTGCAAAGACATGAAGTTTATGTCTGTATCGTATTGCCTCCGAGACGATGAACTACAAAAGTGAACAAGTAGAGCAGATCGGCGCGTCTTGGATGAGCTGATATAAGTAGACTCTTCTCAAGGACTTGCCGTAGATAGCAGGTGATATCTCATATACGACCTTTTATCTGGCCCGTTGGCAGGAAATTGGAAAGCTCTTTAAAATGAGGATTATGGTTACGACTGGTTGTGTTCTTCAGTTGGTTAACAACTGCACTCGTCTATATATTAACCGACACCTGGCATAGGAATCTAAATTAAGTAGACTATGGTTTATATATAGAGACAATTATTAAAGCAATACTAATAGATCCAGGCTTGCCGTTACAAGGGAATACATTCACTAACACGTATCCAAGCAAAGAGTGTATTTCGAGTTCCGCATTGCACACACTTCATCCACTGCGAATTCTCAGAATTGCACACATTCAATTATTATTCACTTAGACATGCTGCAATGAAAAAAATTCCATTAACTCTGTATGAACAATGTAGTAGTTATTTATGAGTTTGGGTTCATAGCTGCCATAGAGTATTGACTGGGATATCGTTCAAATGCAAATTAGTATTTCTGTTCATTGATTGCAAAATTCTCTCTCAAAGGCATACGCTATTGTCAATTTTATAATCTGCCACCAATTGCATCCATAGATAGATGAGGCAATAACAAATGCCCCCTTACTAATGGAAAGTCTCTAAAGAGGAGGACGGAAACTAGGTGCAACAGCAGCGTAACGGACGGCCCCAAGAGTGGAACTCTCAAAATCCCTGAATTTCATGACATCCTACTCATTTTGCTTTGTATCAGCGTATCACCATCTGATGCAATGCAATTTGTTTCTTCAGTGCATCTACTAACAACAGCTAACCCTCTATGCACTCCCAAATATTACACTGTTGAGCTCATTGTATGCTGAAGTATCTAAAGGCTGGACACTATAAGTTGCTGGTGAGCGGAGAGCTTATATTGCAGCTGACAAGATGGGAGCGATTATTAATAATTGGAGAAGAATAATGTACATGTAGTTGTCGAGACAAGGACGGCAGAGGAAGGATAGTCGGTAGCAGTGCATTTGCCCGCATGGGAGCCGTCACTACGCCGATTTTGCATATAAGTACTCACCACAGGTCTGATCCCTTTGGCTTTTGCTGCACATCATAGAGTTCAGACAGGGATCCGGAACGATGATTGATTGATTGGTACAAGCTAGAGAGTACGTACATTACAGAGACTGCGGAGGCGCGGGTATTCAGAACTGACATTACGGAGTTTTCTGCAGCTCAGGTGTTGGAAGGGACTTGCACCCTGTTGCGTGCGTGTGTCGGTTCTCTCTTCATGGCGACTTCTACTGGTTCCTTCTGTGTTCTGTTCTCACCGTTAGCGCACGCTCCGAGAGCTCCTATCGATAAAGGCATAAAAGGCAAAAAATTTAGCAGGGTGTCGACTCTTATTTAACCTCTTATTTTGCTAACAAACTGTTTTTGGATATCTAGGCATAAACGTTTAGTACTTCATCTACTTAATATGAGTTAGGCGCGTCTGAGAGGTGTTTGGACATCGTGTGCACCCTGGATCCCAGTCGCCTTAAGACCGACTTCTGTCTCGAGGGAGCAACGAACCACTGCTAAGCCCGCTTATCATAGGTGTGTGGCTAGAGCTAAAATTAAAGTAACCCACACCACCAGCACGAGACCAACGAGCGAGTACTCTCAGCTAACGAGCATATACTTCAAAGAATGGATAACATTGTGATAGCTTTGGTGATATGCGAAAAACATAAATACCATATCATCATAAAGATATCTTCTCATTTAACGTACCAGCGATTCATCGAGAAGATTCACGCGATTGGCCCCACACACACAAACTATGCGAAGGATGACACGCAAATCAAGGTCCGAGCAGAAACGTTTAATGTCCAGATCTCCATTTTAACCTCCACGATAGAGTAATGGGTCTTATCTTTTTACAAACTGAGGTATTGAAAACAGGCTTGCTAATAACAGTCTTCCACATGTCTCTATAACTCATTTATTATTATTATTTTGCAAACTCTCATCTTCTTACTTTCTTCCATTACTCGTCTCTTTTTTTCTCTTTCTCTATGGGTTTCGCTGCAGAACGCAGGCTACGCATCAGAGATGGCTAAACCTTCATCAGCCCATATTGCTGCACCTCGCTCAACGGCACAACTGAATAATGATTAGGCCGAACAGCCCTTTTAAAGCTGAGCAAGACATGTTTGAGTATGACAACTTAACTGTAACCTAAAGATACATCAAATGGACCTTGACGGTTTCTTAGCCAAACGATTTTACATTGAAGCAAGCAAGGGAACATCAGCATCTCTTGAAAGCACCATTAGTTTTACAGATTGTGATCCACGACCTTGAGCTCAAAAGTCAGGATTGTAGTTCAAAAAATGCTCTTTAAAGAGTTAAGGGTGGAACTATGATTACTTGAGTCTAATTTATTCAAATTGGTCGTATCTTTACATAAGGCTAAATCATTAGGACCGACTTATTATCCAAACCTCACATGATATTCTTATATTCATTGAAAGCGGTTTTTATTTTGGAGACGCCCTGACGTGAAAGCACGTATCACCAGAGCCGTCCTACGGAGACCTGGCCAACTCCCTAATTAAGTCCGCAATTTGTACCGATATTTTGGTTGCAGGTTCCCACCAGAGTTCGCCACTGGGGGGCGATCGCCCATGAGTGGGGGCAAGAAATGAATGTGGAGCAGACGGAGCGAGACGTGCAGATTATTGGATCATCCTATTCACCTGATTGATTGTCCGTTGATGAGAGTGAAATTTCTCAGATTAGATTAATATGATTATGGTATTTTCTAATTATGCAACATCGGGTTATAGGTCGAAAGTGAATGAACGAGTCTGATGTCCTTTGATTTCTTAAGGCAGGTTGCAGTAGGTTTATCCTGGAATTCATCATACTTATCTGTCTATAGTTATGAAGTCTGCTATGATAGAATCTGGTTGATAGTGTAGTTAGTTGGGTACTAGATGATGGTTGAGGACCTGATTATAAATGAACGGAGGACCGATACGATTAATACTGGTAATGATAAAAGAATGTTCCCGCCTCGTGATGGGCGGAGCCGCAGCGGCCAAAGGCGGAACATGATATTTCGGCCATGGTGTTAAATAAGATCTAGCCTCAAAACATGAACTCTTATACATATGAACGTGAGTAGGTAAGTGGTTTATTATGACAGGGAGAGATGCCCTTACAACCGGATTGGGATGTTACGCTTAGGAGATTAGTTCTGATTTGTCGAATTTTATAAGTCCACTGAGGAGAAAGGAGAGTTATACAGAAATTAAGCGCAAGGAAGAAGGAAGCACAAAATTTTAGACGTTAACCAAGGCATTGCCGAGGAGTTCAGAAACAGTTATCTTCGAAAATGCGCGATATGGGACGAATGCTGTGTGAACGAATCATAAGGTTGCACATGGTATTTAAAAAACGGAGCGTTTATTATCTGAAGCACATTCATTGGTATGGGGGCTGTGAGGAGTCATTATAATACATCGTAACCAACTGCTGACAAGCAGAGGAGTCTGTAGAGAAGTGTAAAAACATAAATATCGGCATACGCGCTCATTTCCGAATAAGAAGCTAATAACCTGATTAAGAATGTGCACAAATTATATGTTATCTTTGGAAAAGAGTTAATGAAGAACACAAAGAAAGACATATTGAAGAAGTGGAGGCAATGATATATTAGCAATAAGCCCAATAGGGTCATAGGACATCATCATACGAGACATCCCAGATTCATTCTGCACACATAATAATCAACCTGTGTAAGCAAGTTTGACTCTTCTCACAATAAGTTCATAGAGACAGTACGAGATATCTGGGTGAGAAGGAACTGGGAGCACGCATTCACAAGAAAAACCTGAGAAGTGCCCAGAGAGGTCGGAAAACTTCTCTCCACATATTAGAATAGACAGTATGCACTCTCTGAGTATGTCAAAGTGGATTTTTGATATCGAGTACTAATACGAAGCGAAACACCGGCTCCGCTCCGATACCACAGTTTGAGGCCATCAGGCTTGGACAACGTATGAAATGAAGGATAGGCATATATTAGGAAGCTGGGGCAGCGCACAGGATTAATACGATGAAAAATAAAGGTGTTAAGAGTTGGTTAGTTGGAGGGGAGAGTGGGCGGTAAAGAGCGAGGAGAGAGGGTAGACAGACTACAAGGCAGCCCGACGTAACGCCTTGTTCGCATAAAGTTCGCGCATCAGCCCCCCCCCCTGTGCTTCCTCAGGCAGAGGCGTCCCGGGACGCACCAGACGGGTGATGTGGGCCAGTTCGGGTGTTGGTGGGTGCAGTAGGTTCAGGGACTCACTGGTTCCTGTTGTTCTCAGCGGCTCTGAGAGCCGTGTTTCCAAAGGGTCTGAGTGGCCACCGATGAGTTCCGGCGGAATGTCTCAAAACGGACCACAACCCCCCCCTATGTATATCCCCGCGCAGAGACAGGTTTCTGTTTGTTGTTACAGGTGCGAGCCACAATATACTAAATTTGGAAGCGATAACCAGAGAAGATTAAGCATGGACCCTGCGCCAGAAGGAAAGGGAGCCCGGTTCTTCCTCCGGTCCCGAGGCCCCATGCGCCCCCCGTGTGCCCCGCCGGTGGCGCCGCCCCGGCCGGCCTCCGGGCACCAGCTAGTACCATTTACTGGGCTGCGTGTGTGAAAAATGCAGCCCGAAAGAGTCCTCCTCCCCCTTGTATTTTTCTGATTTTAGCAACTAAAGAATTGAAAATCCCCCCCCCCTTCCCCTCCCCCCTTTTCCTCCAACCATGTGTCAGTCCAAAAGTTGTTGTTCGACGTCCCCCAATCCCCCGAGCACCCATGGCTACTTATCATCCCAAGGCGAACTTAAAGGCAACCGCACGCCAATTTCAAAGCAGGAGACGCTGTTTTGTTAAATGTAACAATGTGTTATATGATCCCACAAGCTGCGGAAAAATTGCAGTGTAGGCAAAGCAGTAATTACACACCAGTAAGCAACCACAGCCAGACATATCAAAAGTAGCAATTAAAATGGCATATAAAAAATGTTAAATAGAGCAGTATAAGAATTGTAGTGCAAAGTAAAAAATAAGAAATATAAGCGTGCCAGTGAAGCAGAAAAACCATAAGGTGCTTGGAAACTCAGTACAGTACAATTTTTAAAAGAAACTTAAACAACATAATATTTAATGTTTTTGTGACCCTTTCCTTAGTCCAAGGCTACATAGAAAAAAACCACCGGACGCAGTTTAAAAAGTATCTTTTAAGACAAACCCTACAATGAAGGACATGTTTGTGTTTTTCCGCGTATGCCTCTTTCTGCCTTCCATTCTGGTCCCAAATAAAATGCCCTTGAATGATTATGACTGTCTGTTGGTTTTTTGCCTTTTTGAAACCCCTCTTCTTGGGGGAAGAGAGCATACCTACCAGTCCGGCCCTCTCTCAGTCCGGTCAAACCCCCAAGTTCTCGCAGGAGATAACCCCCTATTGTTTTAATCAGGTGGCCTTTTCAGGAGGAGAAGTGAAGGATCCTCGGCACCCCATTGTTTTACAACCATTTGAGGCCCATTCTCACCTAGTCTCTAGGTAAACCTTTGAACCTGACCCTGATTTGACCCCTTGACCATAGTTTTAAGTTAGGAGAGGAAATGATGTATTGTGTGACTGTAATTTGAGGGGATTTAGTGATATCAGGCACCTAGTCTAGATACCTAGTTTTCCCTCTAGTTATTTAATTTCTTAAAGGCAGAAAGAAACAGGAGAAAGCATTGGTTTAAAAAAGAATTTTTTATTTAAAACAAAAACAATTAATACAACTATATACAACTATATGAATATATTGGAATTTCCCCATTGTGGGACAAATAAATGAATATCTTATATAAAAGAACTATATAAACAATATTTATTTAGCAAACACAATTGACAAACTATATACACTATATACACAATATTTACACATCCCTCCCTCCCAAACACACACACACACACACAAAGTGTTCGCTCAGGGAGGGGGAGCTGCTCCATCACGCCCCTTCACCTCTGCTAGCCACTGCTCCACAGTTGGTAAATGGTAAACGGACCTTTCCCCTCGGCCTGGGAGCAGAAGGTCTCCTTCTTGTAGCGGCTGTGGCCGAACTCCCGCGTCTTCGGTTGGCCACAGCGCCTGCAGTTGAAGTGGGAGACCTTCTTGGCTGGTTTAAAGTGTTCTCCCAGCTCCCGGGCACGACGCTCTTTCTCCTCCTGGAGCTTGTGCCTCCAGGCAGTGTTCCTTGGCACTGGTGGAGCAGTGGCGGCTGTGGCTGTGGAGGGGGTGACACCGGCCTCCGCGCCGGTGCTGGTGGACGGGATGGCGTCTGCACTGGCACTGGTGGAGGCTTGTGGGGTGGCTGATGAGGAGGAGGAGGAGGCAGTGGAGGAGCTGGCGACGATGAGGTCATAGAGCTCCGGGGCCAGCGGCCCTCTGATGGTGGCAGTCTGGGGAGCGCTGGGCCCCGGGACTGCATTGGCGATGGTGTCCCTCATCATGGCCTTGCTCCTCTGGTTGTGCCTTAAAAAACGTGTAATATCAATGTAACAACGCTTCCGAGATTTTATCAGCATGTAAAAATGCATTGTAATCTCGCAAATTTTAGTTTTGGTTGTGGTTTGCAGACATGTCCGCGTACTCCACGCCTTGAAATCACACATGCGTCGGAAACACTCCCCACCATCTAAGCGCTCCTTGTCAGTGAGGGCTGGTCCGTCAAGCGAGGTAATTTGTCATGTTGAGGGATGTAGGCAAACATTTGACAATTTACCCTGCTTGTACAACCATTTAAAGTGGCACATCAGAGATGGGAAGTCTGTCAGATGTCCCTTTGAGAACTGTAAGAAGCATTTCCGAATTAGATCATCCTACACATCACGTCACTAGAAAACACCCGCAGTGTTTAGAAAACCCTGTTCAAGTAGGCCCACCTGGTAATGATGCCTCACAGATGACTAGGGACAACTGTGAGGAGAATTGTACACATTTTGAAGGAGTGATTGATGAGCCTGAAGGAAATGAGGGAGAGGGCACCTTTCTGACCAATCTGGCATTGTTCTATTTGAGAATGCAAGCAAAAATGCTTCTTCCAGCTACCACTATACAGTGTTTGATTGAAGAGTTTCAGACAGTTCATGATAGTAATGTGGAGAACATGTTTCATTCTCTTAGAGATGAATTAATGAAATTGAATATTTCTGTCACTGATATTAACAACATAATTGGAAATATAAACAAAACTAATCTATTAAGATTATATAATGAGGGAGTTTTCCGGTCCGATGGTACTTATTTGAAAAATAATTATGTGCCACCCAAACAAGTGTATTTAGGAACAAATTCAAAAGGAAACGACTGTTTTAGTCAGTATGTGCCAATTGCAGAAACAATAAAAGCACTAATGAGTCAGGAGTCTATGAAACTACAATACACTGAAGCAAAGACAGCAAAATCACATGATCCACATTTGCTGGAGGATGTAAGGGATGGCAGGTCATTAAGAGTAAGGTCATTTTTCAACCCAGTGCGTCTTGGGTATCCATTATCCTATACCAGAACTCATTCAAAGTGGTAAATCCCCTGGGCTCAGGGAGAAAAAAGCATAAGCAACTTGCTGTTTACATGTCACTGTCAGGAGATCTCTCCTCATAATAGGTCCTCAATAGAGCCCATACAGCTTGTTATGCTTTGTAAGGAGGAGGATTTGGTGTTTTTTGGCCAAGAGAAACTGTTTGGGACATGAATGAGTGCAGAAAGAGAGAGAGAGGAAGAGAGGAGCTCAGTGCATCATGGGAGATCCCCCGAT
>NW_023339774.1:22296211-22299422 GCF_004916995.1 Morone saxatilis | reverse complement strand
CCGTAGTCAGGCTATTAGCAGCATACTAAAAGGATGGGTTAGACTCCACGGAATCCGGCCCTAATATAGCCCTTTATCAAAGAGAACGTCTTAAGGCTATCTTAATGGAGAGGGTGTTGCCCCGCCCGGAACCACAACTGGAGCCTGTGGTTCCACGATAAAAAAGGGCGGGGGGTTGGTAATGAAGGTCCTGGTGCCTCGTTTTCACTTTTTTTAGAGAACTGTTAAGGAAACACCCAGGTAGCGCAGATCCAGGAACTCCCGTTTCTAGAGGGTTATTGTTACTATTTGGGCCTTCTTTCCAAATATGAGGTGCCATGAAGTGTGTCTGGCTTTATTGTCAATCTACAACTAATGCAACACTCTTTATGTCCTTTAGTAAGTACTGTTCTGACAGTGTCCAGACACCGTGAATAATAATAATAATAATAAGGTATTTTAAACAGTTGACAGACTTTATACTGTAAGAAAGCCGAAGTAGGTTTCTGAAGTTTTTGATGAACTGAATGAACGAGAGAGTTCATCCATCTTTGCTCACTGCGTCAGCTGCTGTGATTGTTGTGAGTTCTGCAGAACTTCAGTGATTGGTTGTGAGGTTCTGCAGAACTCTAGTGATTGGTTGCTGAGGTTCTGCAGAAACTCTCAGTGATTGTTGTGAGGTTCTGCAGAACTCTCAGTGATTGGTTGAAGCTCTCTCTCTGTGTGACGCTCATTAACTCGACTGTCCTTCACAGACAAGCTGATCGGCGTCCACTGCACCCACGGCCTGAACCGCACCGGATACCTGATCTGCAGGTGAGGACGTAGACGGACCAGTAGGCAGGGTCAGCTGTAATCCATTACAGTCACAGACAGAACAGATTACAGTTACATTTGGGGATTATTAGCTCTCCACTACTTTTGATGCTAAATCTTCATTTTTTCTTTAAAAGTAAAAATCACCTCGTTGATATTTCTCCTGTCTTTATTTGGTGTTGATGTAATCCAAAATGAGCAGAAAGTAATCCAGTTACATTACTTTATATTGTAATTAGTAACTGTATCAGATTCCACGTGTAATCCTGTGTTTAACAGCTGCGTCTGACCTGCAGGTATCTGATAGACGTTGATGGGATGGATCCTAAGGAGGCTGTGGCGTGTGAGTGCTCGTGTTATTGTCTCTTTATGTTAAAGTGTTTAAACGTCACTGAATGAGAGTGAAGCATCCTGAATGTGGTTCTGTCCTCAGTGTTTAACTCGTCGCGGGGCCACGCTATCGAAAGACACAACTACCTGGAAGATCTCCAGCGTGGACCGAAGAGGAGGTGAGACCATACGTCCAGAGTTCCACGTACATCAGAGACAGAGGCATACAGATGTTCACAGGAAGTTAGTGACTGTAGTTGGAGCGCTCGCAGTCAGCCGTTGGAGCTGCAGCTCAGGGACGATGTTACAGTAAAACAGCGCTCAGTTACTGATGTTTGCACCGAGTGATGCTTCACCTTTATAACTCTTCATCATCATCGTTTAACATCCGAACCGTCTGCTCTGCTTTGATCTCCTGGACGCAGTAACGAGGGGATGGAGGAGTCGGAGCAGGAGCCAATGAGAGGTCGAGCTGCACATCGGCCGTCAGACGGTGACCGCAGAGAGGAGCGCCGACCTCACCTCGCCGACTGGTACCACAGGTAGGGAGGACAGACATCCCTCCTCCGGTCTTCTGTGTTAGAAATGAGTCGTACAGCGTCCGACTGTCTGTCTGTCTCTGTTCCAGGTCGTACCCTCCAACAGGAAACCAGCGCTCCCATCACCACCACCCACAGGACGGCCTGCTCCCCAGTCCTCCGTTACTGCCTCCGCCTCCTTTCTGTCCACCCACGGGCGCCCCGCTGCACCACCACCACCCGTACCGATGGACCCCGCCTCACCCCGACAGTCAGTGGAGGAGACCCCCCCGCCCAGTGGACAGAAGGAGAGGTCCTCCTCCTCCTCCTCTTCCTCCTCCCCTCCCACGCTACTCCGCACGCTGGACCAACGAGTCCAACGGCCTGCGTGAGCGACCCGAGGAGGAGTGGGCCGGCCGCCAGATGAGACCTCACCACAGACACAGAGTGAACACGTACGACAACTACTGACAGAAAGCAGGACTCTTCCTGTCATCTGCTTTTACACTGAATGTGGTTAATGTGTCCGATGTTCACTGGAAACCTTTTTATCAGTGTTTTATCAGCTCAACTCTGAGTCTATTTTAATCGATCGGTGTCGGCTAAAATAAAGCCGATCAGAATCCACAGCGTAGAGTTTGACTGTGAACAAAGATCAGGAGTTATTCCTCCTCTCAAACATTCAGCTGCTCAGTGTCAGCGACGGCTCGCGTTACTTTCACCGTCCTCATCGGCTGTTTCCAAATAATGTTAATTAATCCAAATAATCTGTCGTATCTGGATGTTGAGAAATCAGGTTTAGTATTTTATTAGTATTTATTAGAGGACTGATGAGGATCCGGACTGTAGACGTGGAGCAGAGTTCAGACTGTTTTACTTCCAGCTGTCGGAGCCGATGAATGTTTGTCAGCTCTGAGATCTTAATGTGCCTTTTTCATACTGACCTCAAATCAGTCCAATGTTGATCCCGCTGCCAAGGAGAACTGTTGACATGTTTACGGTTTTATTCTCTTTTTATTGGACTCTTTTATATTTTTGGTTTGTTTTATCGGCTGCTTCTCACCTGAGAGGATCTGTAACACAGGTTTACTCTTTCACCTCAGATTGGATCCCTTTTATTAAATTCAGACAGTTAGGACTGCAACTAATGATCATTCTCATTATCCCTCTATGTGTTGGTTGTTTTCTTGATGGATTAATTAGTTTGTTGCTCTATAAAATGGTGTAAAATATAAAAATATAACCATCACAGTTTCCAGAGCCCGGGGTGATGTGTTCAATGTCATTAAAAAAAAAGAAGCTGTTTCGATGTGGAACCAGTTAAATTTTTATCTTTTTAGTTTAAAAATGGACTTTCTGTATTATCATTTAAAACATTTATGAATTTACAATAAAGTGTCGCTGTGACGTGATTCGCTGTCATACAGGAAGTGAAATGAGACGGATAATAAAAGCAGGAAGGTCGAAGGTCGATTTTAATAAAGAAACATTTTAAGATTTTAATACAACGAGAAAATGTCTTGATTATTTTAATCAAACTGTTTAACAGACATATAAGATGGACACAC
>NW_023339774.1:22295726-22296111 GCF_004916995.1 Morone saxatilis | reverse complement strand
TCAGTCACAATGTACAAACACACAGACGTATGGGACGGGACGGTAGAACAGGTATTCATGCTCTCACTTGCACGTACACTCTTTACACAAGCTTCAGTGTGAACTCATGAACCCTCAGGCTCTCTCTCTCTCTCTCTCTCTCTCTTTTATTAGTTTGTTTTTCTCCATCAGATGATTGATTATACAATAATCACATATGGAACTGCTGCGCGCTGTTATCTATTAGTGATAAGCAGCTGTAAAACTCTACGTGGACTTTCAGTCTGTTTGATATCTGGGCGTCTGTCCTGTCACGTTATATAAAGACAGGACGTCCGCAGGTACACTGTGGACTAATAATGTGAATGTTCGGATCAAAGGCCGACAGGTTTGTTTTACTTTTGTT
>NW_023339774.1:22292586-22295665 GCF_004916995.1 Morone saxatilis | reverse complement strand
AGAGGGTTCTAGGTGTCCTACGTTCTCCACCGCCATCAAAACACCAAATGAGAAAACGTTCATCCTCCAGTAGAGCTGAACAACCTGAAGAACTCAACAAAACCCTGAACAGGTATTTGAGATTTTACAGAGTTCTCCAGAGAGACCAGGGCTCGTAAAATATTCATTTAAATATGATTTGAGTTTATAATCTGACATCTCTCCTCTTTCAAGAATCACCGGGGGGGGGGGCGGCATTATATGCATTATAATATATCACTGTACAGATTAATAAACAGTGTATGCATTATAAATATTAATAAACAGACTCTGACCTTTCAGGAACAGCTGCTCGATCTCGTCACCACTGAGGTCGCTGTGGATGTCCACCTTGAAGCCCAGTTTGCTGAGGATGCGGTGGAGTTTCTTGGTGTCCTTCTCGGCTCCAGGCCTGTTCCTGAGCTTCACCCCGGGGTCGAACCTCGCCACGGACACCAGCACCGCCCGGTTACACTCCCCTCTGGGCTCCTTCAGGCCTCGCCAGTGCAGCATTGTGCTTCTGTGTGCTGTGTTTGCTCTGTGGAAGAACCCGTGTCTGTGGAAGCTCTCTGGTGTGTGTGCAATGCACACCTTTAAAGTCACACCTGTCTTACCATATATGGGTTTTTCCTCCTCGGGCTGTTAGAGGAGGAATGGTAAATGGACCTGTAAATGGTGATCACATGCGTGACTGCCACTCATTGTTACGTAACTATCCTGCTGGGAAACAACGCTGTGCAATCACAGCAGGCCTCAGGTGTACGTTGTTTTACAGGCGAGTCAATGCTCGTCTACAGACCATAAAAACACTCGTGACCACTTTCCTTGAAATACATCAGATATTTTGAAACAAAAATAAATCCTTTACAAACAGGATCTCTGACTTGAGGAGACGTGCAGTAGCTTTATTTATCTTCCACCCTGACTGCACCCTACAGCAGGCCTGCACAGGACTGCACCCCGCCTTCATTCCACCATTTGATTAATGGAAATAATCACCGTTGCAGTCTGATGGAAAATGAGCTCAACTAGCTCCAACAATAAAATCCAGTTTTTACATTTATTTTATTATTTTATTTGATCTTGAGGTCACATTGAGATCAAAGATCTCTTTAACAGGTGAGACCTCGAGGCAGCAGCCGTATAAAACCACATGATGAGCAAAAACAACCATAGTCTTTATGAATAAACTCATCAGTGGATATAAATGTAATGTAAGATCTTTCTCAGATTATTCCGGGTCCAAGGTGCACAGAAAGACAATACATACGTCTCCACAGCCGTCAAACCCAGAGTCCATTAAAAGCAACCACTAACGACCAGAACCAGAGGATGATGGGAGTTTACCTGTAACGCTTTAATAATATAACTGTACCAGAGCTGTAGTCTGCGAGGGGTCAGTGATAGACCATAATAATCTAATGGTATCATATTTAATAGCACAACTGTCACAGGGGATGTTTTTTACACCTTTAATATTCACTAACTTTTACTGAAAGGTTCCATGTGTAAGATTCTGAAGCATTTCTGTATTATTTTATAATGACAAAATAATGAAACATAAGTCATAAAACCATCAGGTCCTGTAAGGAAATCCTTACTGGATATTATTACGTATTACAGTTCACTGAATGTGGATCAGAGAAACCTGTTACTCAAACCTAAACTTTCCAAGCTTCCTCGAGCTGAGGAAGGTGGAAGGTGAGTAATGAGCTCATAGATGGTATCAGCAGGAGTACATCAAAAGTTCAACAATAACTTTATAACTGAAACAGTTTCAGTTTCATTCTGTTGCCTCTTCATCATTCATTCATTCATTCATTATTCATTTCTAAAGTCTTTAAAATCTGTACAGTTTCACTGACGAGGTAAAAGCACTCGAGTCAGTGTCTTACAAATTATTTTAATAAAGTTTCTCATTATAGTCAGTCACTATTCTTACTGTACCGAGCACACGTTCTGTTTGTTTCATTAAGTATTGTAAATGTTTTACTGAGAGGGAATAAAAACAACTCTCAGCTTTAATGCATTTATCAGTTGAGATTTAACAAAATGTGACGTGATGCAGAAACAGTTTCTCACAGTGAGGCGCTCTGGATCTTCAGAATAAAAGCACTGTATGAACATTATAGTTATTCTCAATGTCTGCCAGCAGCTCGGATTCAGTCTGATTCCCATTGAAATCAATGAAACAAGGCGTCAGAAGCACTACTGCTTCTGTCCACAGGGGGCGCCAGAATCAACACACAATGGAAGTTCGTAAATTTCTTGTAGGAGGTTTAAAAGGTAAAAACCCTGAGAAGGAACCGTACATAAATATTTTGTTACTCAATACGTATTTAAAGTAATCAAATGCGACCCTTCAGATGGCAAGACGATGCACACAATAATAATTGTGTACGTTTTTATCCGATTTCAACAAGACTTCCAGTCTTCCTGTTTGGAAGCATTATTTGTTTCATTCGCATGGGCGGTCACGTAATCCGGCACGCAACCGAGCTTCAACTCTGGAGGCAGCTCATAATATATATATATAGTCATTATATATATAGTATATATATTTATATATGTAACAGCTACAGTAAAAGTTCAATTCAGGTTTCGACGTCTTTCTTTCTGAAGGTATAAAAGTAACATAAGCATTGGCATAACCTCTGTATTGCAGTGGCCTACCAAGGGGCTGTTAACGACTGAGTACTGATGTTACTGTTTATGATGGTTCCACAGTGACGGGAGACAGGTCGGGTTTGTGTGCAGGATTCAGTCACCTGGGTTCTAGCACACAAACACAGGACCAGACAGACAAAGACAGGACAGACGAACACACACGTCACTAGGATTTAGCCTGTGACGTTGGCTGTGGTTCAGATGGCTGGTGTGCACCCCCTTTAAGTTGGTTGAAACTGACTTCGCCGCTTTGGATCGTTGTTGGTGGATGTAAAACAGGAGGAGGGTGAACCTGTTGCCAGTGGAGTCCAGTTGAGCTTAGCTCGGTGGCACCGATAGGGAATGTATGTAAGATTATGATGTTGAAGTTAGCTGCGTTTAGGCTAGCTCCTTT
>NW_023339774.1:22292346-22292486 GCF_004916995.1 Morone saxatilis | reverse complement strand
ACACACACACACACAGCTCATGTTGAAGACAAAGAGTTGAGGATAAAGTCACAGAACAAGAAGAGTGAACAACAGAAAATGAATTAACAACAAATTCTACATTTCTGTGAGAATAAATAAAGTTTGATACTCATAAAACT
>NW_023339774.1:22291807-22292165 GCF_004916995.1 Morone saxatilis | reverse complement strand
TCAATGCACCAATAATGCTTCCTCATACTTATTGTCTTGTCTAGTTTTTATTTTTAATCCAGTGAACTACAATCTGATTTCACATCTAGTTTTATAATAACCTCGAGTGCCTCTCAGCTTTGATGGTGTTCATGTGAATTTATTGAGGAGAAGAAACACTCGATGCCTGAATTGGTTTGACGAGTTCATCAGTTCCTGTTGCCATATGACCAACATCTCAGCACAGCTTTATGTATAACCACCGACAGTTTTTATAGATATCCTGCTAACAGAACAACGTGGTACGAGGTGAAACGTTTTAATGTGTGTGTGTTTATGTTTGCATGTATGTACAAGGCCTGTTGTTTCAGACAGGTCA
>NW_023339774.1:22290320-22291714 GCF_004916995.1 Morone saxatilis | reverse complement strand
CACACACACACACATTAACACAGATGGTCAGCTTTGTCAATATAAACCTTTTTAAACAGAGAGCGAAAATAAAGCGAGACGCCTGCCATCTCCAGCACGATCAACACTCACACATACCAAGAAGCTTATCTGTCCTCTGTGCTCCTCCTCCCATTCACCGCCGCTCAGGTGTGACACCGCCGTGTGTGTGTGTGTGTGTGTGTGTGAGACCGATTTTAAAAGTCAGCAAACCTCTGAGCCAACTGGGTCTTTCTCCTCTTCACACTTTGTGGCCCACATGGAGAGGATGTGGTTACACCTAATCGGCCGAGTGAAGGCAGGCAGACACTGTGTGGCTTCAGTCCCACTTTAACCCTGAACTTACTCTTTTTAGAAGTTACTACTATTAGAGTCGTCGTTTGATGTTCGGTTTGAAGTCGCTGCAGCCGACTGATCAGCTGAACAATCTGTTCTAACTTTACTGTATGATTGTGATATTATAACCGATAACTGTGGACAGACTGGTAAAGCCAGCACCATGAGCCACAAACCAAACAGTTCAGTGTTCATGAGTGTTTAGTGTCCCTGGAAACTTCCAAAGCTCCATTTTAATGTGCAACTTGCAGCGGTTTCTGTATTTGGAAAGCACAACAAGAAATATAACCTCAAGCAGCCACAGACTGTTTTGTGGTGACTATATAAATAATTTCTGATTTGTGTTACGCCACACCAAGTTTTTTTGGCATTCGTGGCCCCATAGAGTTCAATTTACATGAACTGTTAACTTAATGTCTACGTATCCGAGCCACGCCCCCCCTGAAGCTAGTTTGTCAATATCTTGAAAACTAAACACGATGACACGCTTTCTGCAACTTCAGATCGGCTTCACCCGATGATGATCCACACACCATTTGGTAACCTATGGTTCAAAGGGAAACTGTAAACTTTAAACACTTTGTAGAGCACACTGAGCCTTTAATTACAGCGCCACCACGAATGTCTGTCTGACTAATGTGTTCGTTGTAGCGCTGCTGGAGGAGGTGAGGAGCAGACTGGAAGCAGGTGGGGGAGGTTATGGGAGGAGGGCAGAGTGAGCAGACAGGTTGTCTACATGCTGGCTCCTGCTTCCTGTCTGCGTACATGAGTACAGTAAACAGCCTGTATTATGGTTCAGGTAGCGTGCAGCTAACGATAGCTTGTTTACCTTGACTCGCCTTCAGACTGGCAGGCGCATCTCGTCCTCCTCTGTCTCTCATAAACACACCTCGCGCTCTTACAGAGAGAGGGCTGAAAGGTACACAAAGTCTCCATTGTGTGAGGAGAAATGTGAGGGAGGACCAGTGCGGAGGTCTCAAGGCAACATGCAGCCGGAGCACAAACAATCAGTCAGTCAGTGGAAAGAGTGTGTGTGTGTG
>NW_023339774.1:22288362-22290220 GCF_004916995.1 Morone saxatilis | reverse complement strand
CACACACACACACACACACCGAATCAAATGCAAGTGCACAAAAGAAGCTGTCAGGACAATGGTGAGTCAGTGGTATCCAGGTCTCAATTTGCAAAACAATGTGAAGCAGCTTGAACCTGTTGCTGAGCGCGGGCGAGTCAGGGTTTCAGTTACGCCTGTGAACGAGTTCATCTGCGTGACGTCAGCGTCTCACGAACCTCGACGTTCTTTTATTTTTACTGATTTCTGGATTATTATCTGGATAGAATGAAGAACGTGTTCAGAGCTGAGCAGGAAGTTCATCAGACCGAACTGAGAGATGAAATATAGAACTTTAAGGAATAAGAAGACGTGTGTTATAAGGTTTCAGGTTTCTTCTTGCAGCTTGTGTTTCTGGTGAAAAGTGAAAGTGACATTAACGTGTGTAAACTGTGTGATTTAATTTACCCCTCAGGGACATTACAACTTCCTCCTCTCTCGCTGACAATAAAACAGATGATGAATCGAGAATAATCGTTCAGCTCCGTCGCTCTGTTTCACTTTAATGCTCACAAGGATGCAGCACCACAGAGTGTGTGTGTGTGTGTGTGTGTGTGTGGTCTTACCGTCCTGGCACTTTGTGTGAGGGCTCCGTTGGCGAGGTAAGGATTGCAGATGTTCCCGAGGTCTGGGATCATGAAGAAGGGATATCCGACGTACGGAGAGTGCTGGAAGAGTCCTCCGTCCTGCCGTCTCCTCAGCGCTGAGAAACAAATCAGCATCAAACACAAAGACCAGTTCACACACCCTGGTGGGGGCTTACTGGGGGCTTCACACTTAACATGTGAGACAGAAAACATGCATCATAAACTGGGGACATGGAGTCTGAAAGTGAGGATATCTCAGCTTTACTGTACTGACTGTGACGGATCTTTTATCAGTCTGTACCGTAACAATCCTCAATGTTATTAAAGTGGATTTCTGACTCATAAAGTAATTTCCTTCATTTAATCTGTCTCGGCCTATAAAACATATAATCAGAGTACGATATGGTCTGATATCAGCGGGTTAAACCCACGAGTCGAGTATAAGTCCAGATTAATGCTGAGTCGCAGAGCTCTTTAACTCTCAGTGGGTACGTCGGGTTTTCATGCTGCTGTGAGACGGGACTCGAGCGTGATGAAGATTAAGTACTCAACGTGTGTCCGTTACCTTCTTCAAACAGCTGACTGTGTCTGGCCCTGCTCTCCAGATGGGGACCGGGTTTGGATCGTCTGTCTGCCTGCACAGAAACCACACACAGACACGTAAACAGAGCGCAGAGACACACAGACCGGATCTACTGAGGGTCCACCGGCTGCCAGGTAACTCACCTCCGAGTCCGAGCTGCTGTTGGTCTCCGACTCGTTGACCAGAGAGGACTTGACGTCGTCCAGGTCCCGTCCGGCGGACACGTTCCTCTTCTCCTCCTGCTCCCCCTCGTCTTTGAAAGCGATCAGCTCATCGTTGGCTCCCAGGTCGTCTCCGTCTCCCCCGTTTAGCTGAGGCATGTTTGGACGTTAGCTGCAACGGCTGACATGGAGACGGACGAGTTAGAGAGAGATCTCCGTACTGTTCACACTACAGGATCTTCCACAAGGAGTAATCCCACAGTCTGTCTATAAACACCATTAATAACAAGGACTAAAGCAGAGAAACAGAGTACAAGCAGCTGATAATGATCCTGATCAGGCAGCATCAGTAATCAATACTCACATTATTAAAGCATCAATCAAACTAATAACTAACAGCAGTCAACATCAGACAACCTGATCAGACTTTAGCAGTTTCCTAGTGTTTCTGTAGTGGAGACAACATATACAAACAATACACATATTAAACTAAAAGCTCCCTGCACCAA
>NW_023339774.1:22287033-22288352 GCF_004916995.1 Morone saxatilis | reverse complement strand
AACGTGTCCGTAACAACACGTAACTCTAGAAACACGAGATCTATTGTGTTATTTGTCGACAGTCTGACTGTGAATTCGGCATCAATATAATCCATAAAGATAAAGTATATTGTGTTAAAACTTCACATGTTCACAACCCTCCACTGGCTCAGCCTCCGTTGTGTCTGCGCTCTTTCCGCGGGAGAAGACCGTGGGAATGAGAGGCGGACCGAGTCAGTAATTAGGATTTCTCTGTAAAATAAGAGCTGGTTGGTGGATCAGATACAAGCCGAATTAAACCCCGACTCATAACGCTGTTGATTCACTGTCTATTATGTGTGTGTCGCTACTTTTAGGAGTTTTTTCGACCGTTAGAAAAGTAAACTACCCGGTTCGCTGCTTCCTGTCTGGTGCGGGGGAGAGGCGGCTCTCAGCGGCCGCAGCTCGATGCACCGCTCCCCGGACACCCACAGACCATAATAGTTACTGAAAACAACCTTATAACACTGGACAACCTGAAAGAAAAGGTTAATCTAACGTTAGCTGTGCTTTAAACTCTCTACAGCCGGCCTTAGCGCCGAGTTCAGCGCTTCGTGTGTTTGGTGCGTTAAAAGAAAAACAAGCTTAAGAAACCCCAGCTAACACGTTAGCCACCGTTAGCTACCTGCTGCGTTCACGGACGCGTCAGTTTCTGGCGTCGAACTCCTGAGGAGCAGAAATCCTCCTTCAGCTGGTTTCCTCCGACGAAACTGTCCATAAACAGCTGTGCACTGACCGTAAACGCTGCAGGCGGGTTAAAAAACGATCCTAAAAACCAGTCATAAGCAGCCGAGCACCGCGGACATTATAAAACAGTCGGTCCGCACCAACTGAAAACTTTACGTCCCTCCGCTGCAGTTACTCCAGGGGAAAGAGTCGAGGCCCTTTTCGGTTTAAATCCTGCATCATGAGTCCGCTCACAAAGCTGCATCATTCCCACTGACTGCGCCCCGAAGCGGCTCGGTTCCGCATTTTAACACTGTTTGCTGATTCAAGAGGTTTCTTTGTGGAGGCTTTGCGGTGCGGAGGCGTGGGAAGCAGCCGGAGCTCGGTCGCTGTTTCTGAAGTGGAGTGAAGGGAAAAGACTGCGGGGCTGTCGGAGTACACCGGGAGGGAGGAGCGGGATCGGAACTGACCCCGGACCGGTTGAAGGAGGCTGCTCCGGAGGCTGCACGGCGCGGTGCACTGATCCCCGGTCAGACACAACAGGTTGATCCCAGTGTGAGTGCAGAGGAGGCACAAAGAGCAGGAGGGAGGAGTTAGGGTGGACAAAAAGGGACACTTTTAGAGTTTAAAGGAGC
>NW_023339774.1:22285638-22286933 GCF_004916995.1 Morone saxatilis | reverse complement strand
AAAATGTTATATTAAAAAACTAAATAAAATAAATCAAGAAATATTAGCAGAAATAACAAACAATAAGATTAATATAGGAATATATGTATATTCCATATAAAGGTTTACAGACTTTAGTGGGTTAACTAATTACTGTTGGCAGGGAGCTAATAAGTAAAGTAATAATGTCTACTTTTAACAAAGGAGCAACGGAGTAATAACTAGAAAATGGGAAATAATACTTCGGAGTAACGAAACAAACACTGATTGGTTAGAAATAAATATAGTATACAAACATATGCGCTTTTGATTATTGTATTATCACCTGAACAATAAGAATAAGATTTGATGTTGGGGAACCACCATACAGTAGGGCCCAGGAAGGCGGACAAACCACTGGCCTAGAAAAAGGGCGCCGCACCACCATGGTGTTTTTTGAAAACACTTTTTCGCAGGCAGCACTAGTGTTTAGTTGAAGAGTATACGTACAGTATTGTCGATATTCATAGTTCCTTCGCTGTGTGTAGTCCAGTTTTGCAGGGGGAGGGTGAAGCCAGAGGGTTGCAATCTGCAGTGACACCGTTAGATGCCACTAAAGGCGCTGACGCACCAAACCGACATCAAAAAAGTAACGACGACTGTCGCGCTGCCTCACGTCGCCTGCGTCTGGGCAGCGAACCACAACACATCGACTACAGCGAACAGCCAACCAGCACGTACGTTCTGCGCCTACGCGAGAGGTAATCAGTCTCCCTACGAGCAGGTGGCAGCACTTTAATATTAAGTGTTACCTGAGATTTTTATTGATTCCCAGAGGAGAAATTAAAATTAGAAACAGTCTGAAGAGGAAGGAAACAGATAAAGATATTATCTATATTAGATATAATGACGTAATGAATACAATAAAATAAAATCACATTCAGATGCTTTTAATCAGATACAGTAAAGTAGTATAATGTGTACATTTACATACATAGATGTACTTATGTGTGTAACTGTATTACAGTAGAATCCAACCACAGCGTGTTAATGTCTGTGGTTTTGAGTTTCAGTGGAGCACAATAACAGGTCGGCCACAGGTCAAAGACATGACCAGCTGTAACAACCGCGGAAGGAAAACATGTGTCGCGTCCATCAACACGACTGCATGACTTTACACATAATGCTGAACTTCACGGAGCGACGAGCTGAGAGAGACTCAGAGGAGAGGGAGGAGGCCAGAGGGGGAGACGGGAGACTATCGGCAGCTGTATTTCTGGTCGTCGTTACACACTCTGGAGCCAGAGACAGTTCGCCTCTCTGAGCTGTTAGCTTAG
>NW_023339774.1:22283689-22285615 GCF_004916995.1 Morone saxatilis | reverse complement strand
CTTCTAGTGACTATAAAAGCTCCAACAGACTGTATGTTTCTTCTCCTGCTGCCTCTGACTGTCTGGTGTCACA
Source organism: Morone saxatilis (assembly GCF_004916995.1). NCBI lineage: Eukaryota > Metazoa > Chordata > Actinopteri > Moronidae > Morone > Morone saxatilis. Next base: position 22,285,542 of record NW_023339774.1, on the reverse strand, counting down.
CTGTGGATGTAGTGTGACATTGGAGTCTGTAAGCGGTATTTTATTTTGAAAATTGACCAGATTTTCGATGTTTCTGACTTTCTGCCAGTGTTATCTGCACTCACTTTGGCCCAGACGCAGGCGACACGACAGTCTGCGTTAGTTCTTCAATGTCAGTTTGGAGCATCAGTGCCTTTAGTGGCATCTGGCGGTGTTACTGCAGATTGCAACCCCCTGGCTTCACCCTCCCCCTGCAAACAGGAAGGAGAAACTATGGTGGCTGCGAAACGTGTTTAAAAACCCGTTTATGCCCCTTTCTAAAGCCAGCTCTGACTACCAGCTCGCTGTTCATGCTCCACTGCTGTGGTCAGTCTGTCAATCACTGCGGCCGCTGTCGAGGCCACGCACCCTAAAGTTGTTTTACTTTTTTCCATTTGCTGACAGTGAGGGAGCTAGCAGAACTAAAGGATGCAGTTACACTTTAAAAACTGCCCATTATAAGTCTGACAGTGTTACAACAATAAATCTGTAGAATAACTTTCACTTTTATATCCAGAGACAGTTTGAGTTGTAGTTCTTTAAAGTATTCTTTGTGCTCCAGTCAGCAAAAGGTGAAGAAGTAAGAGAGAGAATTACTACATCTGGAGTCAGGAATACGCCCAAGTCTCCAGTTTCATTTCCACCATTACGAGCAGGAAAAGGGGTTACGGACCCGAAACCTGTTCACAGTTGACTTCTGTTACTGGAGGGCTGAGCCAGAGCCGTAATGTTCAGCACTTTGTGATGGAGCTAAAAAATCCATCACATTCCTGACGGGCCTCTTCAACCCTGTCAGGCAGATTGAGATATGACCGGTCTGCTGGAGGGCAATAATGAAAAAAAACACACACAAACTGTGGCTAGACACTGAGACAGCCATTGTAAGCTGGCACTGCACACACACACACACACACACACACACCGGCAGCTGTGTATATCAGCAGGAGGGGATTACGGAGAGGGTTCAGTCTTTGGCTCAGGGCCAGACTGTGAGGATCCTCTCCCCCAAAGCTATGCAGGAGCTGGGGGGAAAGAGGGAAGAGGCAAAGAGGGTGTCACTGCATACCTCTGTTCACTCGTAACCTCCAAATCTGCCTCCTGCTGTATCTGACCCCCGACCGCAGCATGGAGGATTTAGAGTTTGTGTAAGTTCATGGGTGTGTGTGTGTGGGAGGTTTGAGGGGCCCGTCGGTGAGGAGGAAATCCCTCTTTTGTTTCCAAGGAAGCCAACAGTGTGCTTTGTGTGTTCAATGGAGGAAACTCAAAGACGGTACAAGCGGAAGGATGACTATGTGGTCCACTCAATCAGACGGACAGAAAGGGAAAGTAATAGAGAGTCTCCTAGGAATCCCGTTTATCTGCAGCCAGCTGTGGGTCGCTCTCTCGCAGCATTCTTGCAACGTCTGGTTACACGTTGAAATAAAGCTAACACTGTCACAGAAAGGCTAGGTTTCAGGAAAGAACATAAATTACATACCTGACATCATTTAAAGTGTAACTGCACCCTTCAGCCTGCTCCCTCTCAGCTAATTTTAAAAATACATCACCCTGCAAAGGACAGGGACTTTAGGGGGCGTGACCATGACAGTGATTGACAGACTAACTACAGTCGCGTAGCAGAAACAGCGAGCTGGTAGTCAGAGCTAACAGAGCTAACCAGCCATGAGTAGCTGCCGTCAGACTCTCTGTGTCTGTTCTGGAGCTGTTAGTCACTAGAAGCACATTCACGCTGTTTGTAAAAGTTTCTGTGTGCTACCTGTTTGTAGCTAAACTAACGGTTGTGGGGGGGCTGTCAGCGTGGGATCAATGTGAAGACTGCAGTCCGGTGCTTCTAC
>NW_023339774.1:22279864-22283646 GCF_004916995.1 Morone saxatilis | reverse complement strand
AGGGATTGCAACAGCTAGCATAACCTGCTGTGAACTGATGCGTCTCCATCAGGATACATACATACAGACTCCCACTCAGAGGGGAGGATGGGGGAGGCTGGCTGCCCCAAGTTAACTCTGGTTTTATAGAAATGTTCCACACTGTCCTCTCTGATTTAAAACAGTGAAGGGTGAAGTATTTATTTAATTCAGTTTTATATTGATTTTAACCGCAGCCACATTCTGAAGTGGAGGGCCACTGATAGAGTATCAGTGTTTAATAAGCTGGGAGTGATTATAAAATTTGATCAGCAGCTGTAAATGACAACAGAAACCGAAATATATAAATATTAGAACAACTATACGGTGAAAGTGTCTTCATTGACACAGTGTCGGTGATCAAACACAGCAGGACTCTCTGCAGTCTCTCTCCTCACCAGATGTTGGCTGTGGTGCCGTTTGGTTGTTTTCCAACTGAAAAGAGGACGAAGAAAAAGAGATTTAGCTGTTTTCATGCTGTTTCACTGCAGACAGACGAGCTGGAAACAATAATGTGAATTCATTTTAAAAGAATTAAACTGCTTAATGTAGGCGTAGTCCTGGAAAGAAGAGCACCGGTTGGAGTTAGTGAAAGATGGTGGTTTCAGTTGAATGTTAAAAGTAAGCTCAGCCTGGCTCGTATCTGTATGTTTGTCCATTTTCTGGTTATTTTAACATTTAACCAAGAAGCAGAAAAAGAGCTGAGTGCTTGAACATTAATCAAGCTATCAGGGAAACAAACAAAACAGTTGATTTCATTTCTACTAAAAAGTATTGGTGGTAATAACCCCTGAGCAGAATGTAAACCTGCTCTCTAGAATCAGAGCTGAACAAAGAAAGAGCAGAAGATGTTTGAGAAAGAGGAGAAAACAGACACAAAGACACAGAAGGAGGGATACGAGGCAATGAAGCCTAATTGCCACCAGGTTGCTCTCCACAGGGGGGCCTCTATTGAGCTGCAAGTGGGAGCAGTAATGTGTGTGTGTGTGTGTGTGTTTACATTAAATACACCCTCACACTGTTGGTAAAGTTCCTCTCTCAGTTTTGTCCTTACTGTTGGCAGTGAGTGGGACTCACAGAGGTCAGGGTTCAGATTCAGGTTGTTTGATTTGAGAAGTTTCAGGTAAAGGCCACGAGGGGGTAAAAAAACAGAAGTGAGACGTGTTTGAAAAAGGTCAAAGATTTGACCTTCACACCTACACTTTAGGTACTGACGCAGAAAAGGTGTATATGAAACAGGATCATGTATTATTTGACTAAAAATAATAACTTTTGCAGCCAGGATGTTGGGATCAGTGAGGTGGGCTGTAGCAGGCGGTCAGATTGTTTCAGGTACAGGTGAGACTGACGTACAATCACAGCAGTTTATGATCCTATGAGGCAGATTTTACAACCCTGGAAAAGTTCCACCAAAAACCTGAGTGCTAATAGCGGAAACTAGAGATTAGCAAGGACACCTTTATCTGTACCAGTTCAACCAACTACATTATCTGTACAATGTAATCTGAATGGGCGGGGCTTCAACCGGAAGTGGGCGGGGCTAACTGGAATTGATATGAGTTGAAGTTGTTATATTTACAGAACTGAGCTTCAGAACAATGTTTTTGATCACAAGAGAAAGACAGAAACTAATTATAGAACCAGTTTTATTAGCTATATTTACGAGTATGGATACTGACACATTTTACCCGTTTGATACTAAACGTACATTATCTGTACTCGCTCAACCATAAACACTGGTTTATCAAGAAAAAGGAAATGTGACAAAATACAATGTAAACCATCTCTGTGAAACCCCAGTGTTTTCCATCATTTCAGTTATTTTAATGTCGTCGTCTTCTGCAGCTTTTTAACGGCAGCTACTGGGAGAGTTAGCTCAACTCTTTCCCTCACAGCTGTGGATGGAAACATGCATTCAGTTCTTGTTGAGTTTCTGGAAATCCTGATAAAATGTGCATTGAATTTGGATAGAAACTCAACTATTGACAATCGTTGTGTCTCTTGTTGTGTCAGATAGGAGGACGGCAGAGACGCAGTGTTTGTGTTGACGACTCTGTGGCTGTCGAATGTGACGCATTAGAAGAGAAAAACCAACAGAAAGACCAACTGGTCGACTGGCAGTGAGAAAGGAGTCTATCGCCTGTTGTTAGAGGATATATAATATAATACATCTATATATAATAATTATAAGTTTTTCTGAATTAATGACTTATTATGTCATAATTATAAGATAATTATATTTAATATTATTATAAGATAAGTAAAAGTAGGGTGTTTCTGTATAAATGTACTTTTCACCACTGCAGGGGGTGGTGTGTTTGTGTATGCGTGTGTGTGTTTGTGTGTGTGTGTGTGTATATGTGTGTGTTTTAACAGTTTGGCTTTTACAGTGTCTCATTTCCTCTCTTGTTTCAGTGCTGTAATGAGCTTTGAGTTGTATAAACACACACTAACACAACCCACTCACTCACACACTCACACACACTCACTCACACACTCACACACACTCACTCACTCACTCACCACAGACAACACAGACAGCACACACACACACACACACTGAATTGTTCTCCTAACGCAGCCCGAAGCTAAATGTCATCATTCCTTCTGTTTCTGCTGTGAGGGACGGAGCTTCAGTTTCTGCTGCTGACAGTGTAATGTCTAGGCAGCTTATAGGAGACGTAATGTGAGAAGTAACGTGATAGATGAGCAGTACCGGTTGGACCGGATTGGTTTGGTATAAAATCAGCTCTTGGAAAGATGTTTGTGCCTGATGATGAAACGTTCCTGTTTTAGTGATCAGAAACTCCACTTAGAACTGAGTCTATGAAGACAAAGAGGAGACCACTGGTAGTATTTAAGTAAAACTGGCTCCATATTGACAAACTACAACCTTAAAAATGCTCTTTTATGTATCTGTTAGTGATAAAAACTGAAATATAAAAGTATTCTGTGATAATATGGAGCCAGTCTGCATGATAAGAACTTGATTTTGATGCCTGAAGTATTATTATACTGTAGTGTTGAAGTGAAGGATCTGAGTAAGTCTTCCCCCACTGACGTCTTGTTTTTAGGGGGTTTTAATGACTCTGGAGTTCCTGTCATGTGATACTGGGAGGTTCTGACTTTCTGTGACTTTTCTGGGTTTTATTGGGGGACAACGTGAATGTATGTGAGCTGAAGTGGTTTGGGAGTGAGGTCATCGGCAGCTGTAGTGAAGTGAGGTTGTTGCTGGAGGAAGACAGCTGCTCTTTGTCTGCACCTGGAGCTCAGCGTCCTCCACCGTGTCCCATTATCACATAGAACACATCTGTACATCTACTATACACTATCAAACAGCAGACAACAGTAATAAACCCGGAGTAACCTCTCTACAATGATGTGAATGGAAACTGCAGTACAGTGAGGGACAGACTGTGGTCGTTCTGTGGTGGATTTGTTCCTCATTTGTCACTGTTGAATGTTTCTTTTGAGGATTTTTCCTTTACTAATATATGTGAGATTTGTGAATAGCAGTGATTTTTAAGGTGGAATGCTTTCATTCAGTGTGTTTAGTGGTTTTCAATCAGTGGGTCTGTTTGTTCTGGAGAAGGAGGAGACCTCTGTGGATAATGGGGCTCCTGGACCATGAACACTGAAGGAATCCTAACCATTGACGCCTTTACTTTCCACACATTACTTCCTGCTTTGGTAGTGGACATAAATCCTGGTGTGTTTGTGAGCGTGGGTGTCGATGTTTGTTCAGACGCACACACACACACACA
>NW_023339774.1:22279512-22279690 GCF_004916995.1 Morone saxatilis | reverse complement strand
GTGTGTGTGTGTGGGGGGGGTAAACTGTGGTGGGGGGTTGTTAAAGTGGGGACAGGGTGGACGGGGCGGGGGGAGGGAGACTATAGCCCCAGGGGGCAATTTGCTCTTGAGCTTCAGTCCATCAATCACCCATTCATTTACTAACAGGATCGTCTGCCGGGCCCTCACACACTGAGGG
>NW_023339774.1:22275848-22279489 GCF_004916995.1 Morone saxatilis | reverse complement strand
GTGTGTGTGTGTGTGTTATAGGGACAACACTGTGTAATTAGATTAATGTAAACAACAGTGGAGAACTGGATTAACACTCCTAGAGGACCAGGAAGTGTTTTACATACAGGATTTATTTATAAGTTGATTTAACTTTAATTTCTACTGTTTAATATGTATTGTTTGTTTTTCAGTGTCTCCAGAGAATCACATAAAAACTGACTGATACTTCCACTCTACTACAGCTGGAAGGCAGATATTGTGGAGAGCTGGGGCAAAACTGTTTCCTTTTATTAAGATCAGTTTCACAGCCTCTTTCTTTAAGGGAGCCATTTTCTATCACTGAGCATGAATATTTTATATTATATTCAATATCAATAACAGCAAAGAACAGCTGATAAACTGAACAATGAACCCAAACAGTGAACTCAGTAACTGCAGGAAGTTTTGAGCTGATTATTTCCTGTGAATATTGATTATAGAGATTATATTTTTATACAATTCTCTGTCTCTATTTTTTTTTTTATCATATTAACAATCAGACTTAATGTTCTTCTGTTCTGATAGATTGACTGTTTTCTTGTCATTGTTCTATCAGCTGTTTGGTTTTTGATACAGGATGAGGCTGAAGCTCTGTCACTGTACATTGTGATCAATAATAATAATAATAATAATATACACTGTGTTTGAGTCTTAAATAATAATCTACATCAGTGGTTCCCAGCCTGGAGGTATAAGAAGTATAAAATATACACAATAAATGGCTTTTATCTCTGCATTTCATTAATTTATGTGAAAACTAAATATAATTATTATAAAAGTTTATATTGTTATTTAAGATTTAAACCTCAACACAAGATATATTCACATTAAAATACAATGAAAACTGATCTCTGATCAATATTCACAGGAAATAATCTGCTCAGAATTTTACACAAACTTCCTGCAGTTAGTGAGTTCACTGTTTGGGTTCATTGTTCAGTTTATCAGCTGTTCTCGATGGTTATTGATATTGAATATATTATGAAAACTCCATAAAATCTGTCATCTGATACAGACACATAGAGGACCAAACGCATGATCCCCCCCAGGTACGATGGGGAGTGTCACATGTGTTAGAATGGGGGTCGTGCTGCTCAGTGTTCGGACCTGTAATGTTGAAGAGGACATGTGATGTTTGAGGCGCTGGCAGAAATCTATACTTGTCATTGTTGCTCCTCGTGCAGCATGTGAGCGTCTGTCCGGCCGCCTGAGGGGGGAACTCAGCTGACGGCGCTGTGGATGGAGACGACATCAGTTCATTAAAGGATGAATTAAAGGACCAGTGTGTAGAATTTCAGTGGCATGTTGGAGAAACTACAGTAGAACCTGATTTGTCTGGCTACTGTAGAAACATGGCAGTTCAACATGGTGAACTCCGCCAGAAGAAGACCCGTCTCATTCTCAGGTAACGAGAAGACAACGATTGTTAGCTTGAGGTGATTTTACACTCATGAAAACATAACTATAGATATTATATTCCATTTGTGACAACATAACTGCCTTAATGTTACTCACAGGGCCTTTAAAAGTCAAGTCAGTTTTATTTTTATAGGCCAGAATCTGAAATCACACTTTTCCTCAAGAGGCTTTACAATCTGTACAGCACACAACATCTTCTGTCCTTCAAAATAAAACTCACAAAAACTGTCTTTGTTAGTCTTTCCAACAATCCCCAACTCTGGTTTGGTTCAAATGATGATTCCTTAATTTACCGAGTTGGATGAGAAAATAGCTGTGAAATCCACTGCTATGGCTGCCACGTAACGTCTTTGGGACAAAACCCGCTAACGACAAATTCACCTAGAGCCAGCACCCCCTATACACTGGGCCTGGGTCCTCGCTGCAGCCGCCATGTTTGCCATCCCTTTCCTGTCATTCTTCATCTGTCCTATCCAAAAAAAGGCAAATAAGCACCGCCAAATGAATAATATATATATTAATATATATATATATATATATATATATAAATAAACCTTAAACAGGAGAAGAAAATAGAAAAGGAAGAGCCTCAGTGGAGGATCCCTCCCTCTCCCAGTGGGGTTGTCATGTGTTCAGAAAAATCACAATATACAAAAATCCAGACATATGTTGATTAATAACACACTGGGTGACATATGGACACACACATTGTGTCATTATTACTGTTTATTTATACTCTCAGAGCACCAAATGTGGATTAATCCGCCACAGAAAATACTCCCCATGCCACACATGCCGCACTATTTCCTACAGCGAGTTGCTGTTTCAAAAGAAAGTGACTGAACATTTTTTAACAACTGAAACTTTTTATTGGTGTTTTTTTTAAAACAATATTTCATTGGAAGCAGGTAGAATGACCAGGTGTCTGACTTTAGGTTTATCTCTTGTGCCTTGAAGAAAGCAGGAAGGCTGTCGATGCTTATGTTAAGACGCCCCTTAGTGGTGAAACATGTGCCTGCATGTACTGGCTTCAACCTCCCACAGGTCTGGTTTTCATGCTCCAGCGTACTCATTGATTCATATTTTTATCTCCTCTGAATGTATCAATGTAAACACACAGATGTTTAATGGGACACAATGATGAAGTGATTTTATCTGAAAGGTCAAAGGTCAACTTCACTGTGGCATCATAATGTCAGCTCTATAGCTCAGGAACAGAAGAGATTGGGACCTTAATGGTTATTCTGACCTCATTTAATAATGAATTCCAGATTTCACACACATGCTGACTGGGACACAATGACTGAACAATAAGTAGCACAGCTTTCTGCCTTTTTACTTTTTTATTATCATAGTGCAGACATTTAAAAAGGGGGTTTCTCCTCCTCTTGTACACAGCGCCACCCAGAGTCGTAGTACAGTTGTGTTCCCATCCACCAGTTCTGTGACGATTTCGATTCCCTTCAGCGAGACCTTCAGCTTTAGGTTGCACTCAGTGTACAAACATAGAATACGCATAAATAAACAGGACAACAGGCTCAACAAAACAGATATAAACTACTATATATACAGTTATACATAAATACATATTTATAAACATAAACAAAAGGAATAACATGTGTAGACAGTAGACGGTGGTGCAGAGTGCAAAGGATGCTGGAATAAATTTATGTGCAGGATTCTTTCTTTATGTACATGAGGTAGGTAGATATGACACTATATACAGTACATATATACAGTACATATGTACAGCATGCGTAGATGATTTTGAGTGATGCTATTTGTGTTTTTAAAAAGAAAAAGAATCAGTTCTCTGTGTGGAATAAAGTTGTTTTTCTGCCTCAGTTTTCAGCAGTGTAGACGAGTTTCAGAACAATATGCTGGTATTGATAAAAGGAATCAATACGTTTTGTGGCACAAATGTGTGCACATTTAGTCCCGCTATACTCTGCAAGAATCCATCTTTACATCGTAATCAAGCACATGTGCAATGTATATTAACTGGAATCATTCAGATATAATGAGAACTTCCATTTACAAAGAAAATACAAACAATAAATATTGTATATATTACATGATACAACCACAGGGAGGTCATTCTAGCTGTAATGAGGTTGATACTGCATGTGTTTCTCTTCCGTGTCTGCACACAACAATCACAAACATATCACACCCTGTTTTATGTCATCCAGGTCTCTCTC
>NW_023339774.1:22272256-22275750 GCF_004916995.1 Morone saxatilis | reverse complement strand
CACACACACTTACACACACACACCTACACACTCACACACACACACACCCATTTCATATGCTGATTGCCCTGAGGCTTTCCCTGACTCTCAGTGAGGGCTGTATAGAGGAGAACACACCCTGGAATAATCTGAATTAATGTATATTTTCTCATTCAGATACATTATTGTGGTGTTAATGAATGGAGGAGTGTAAGTCAGAGGTGAGCAGCTCCTGTAAGAATGTGGCTCATCAGGTTTTGATCTTCTTCCCCGACTGGTTCGACACACCAGAGAAATCTGCTCTGGAAATCACAACAAATCAGTCGCAGCCATTCAGCTTCGAGGTTTTACTGAAAAACACTGGAATTAATCAATCAGGTTTTGACCCGTCTGTGTTTTTCTGGGAAGCTGTCAGCGGCAGCCACATCTCCTGAGGCTCTGTTTGATCTGTGCTGGATTACGGGCAGCCTGTGTGAATGAGGAAACCTGGAGAGGAATAATGGCAGCGAATCTGAGTAAGAACGGTCGGGAACTTATGGCCGCTTATAAAGAAGTGGTGGACGGGAAGTCAGATACAAACTGGTGAGCTGTCTCTGATCGATTGTCTATGATAAAGTTACAAATGTCACTTCCTTGTTGACTGAACTCTGTAAATAAAGGATCAATATTGTTTTCAGGGCTCTGTTTACTTACGAAGGCAACAGTAACGACATTCGTCTGGCAGAAAAAGGAGGTAAGACCTGATCAGAAGAATATTTGACTCATTTTCTAAAGTAGTATCAGCAGTAAAAACACATATAGTGCAGTAAAATGGGCAGTAAAAGTAGTTATTAGTAAGTAGTATTGTCAGTTTAGTGCAGTAAAATGTCTCTGTTAGTTTAGTCCACAGTTTCCCAACCTAGCGCTCGGGCCCCTCCAAAGGTCACCAGATCAATCTGAGTGGATGTCAGATGATTAATGGGAGAAGAAAGTTAATAAGTTTTGATACACATATTTATCTATATTATTTACTTTTCTTTGTTTTTATAAAGTATTAAAAACTATTTGACCTCTTTAGACCTCACACAGTTAATGAAATAAAACTTTAGAGGTGAAATATCTGTTTGATGTAACAACTCAGAGAGTCTGAAACGAGGACACACAACTACACACGGATTGTTTTTTATTAGAGCTTACAACACAAAAAGCTTAAGAAACAACTAATTTAACAACATGTTGTATTTCATAAACTTTAAAATGTATTACCCTGGGGCATCCTGCTACCTCACTTGGTAGAGCATGTGCCCTATTTACCCTATTTACCCTATCCTTACTGCAGAGGCCTGGGTTTTGATTTCAACCTGTGTCCCTTTCCTGTTTATCTCTTCAGAAATAACCAGAAACCAAAGCAGTGAAATAAAAATAGTGTAGTAAAAAGAACATTATTTGCCTCTTAAATGTGGTGGAGTATAAATATATAAAGTAACAATGGAAGTACAGTACCTGAGTAAATATACTAATAATATTGTCACCCAATTACTCTGAAAGGACATCATTTAATATTTATGATCAAGAGTGGATTAGAGAGATTTTACAGACTCTGTTGGTGCTTTTAGTGCATAATAAAGGTCAGTGATTTCATTAACCACTAGAAAACACTGTGTGTGTATATGTGTGTGTGTAGATGGTGGATTAGAGCAGATGGTGGAGGAGCTGAGCAGCGGGAAGGTGATGTACGCTTTCTGTCGCGTCCAGGACCCGAACTCTGGTCTGCCCAAATATGTCCTCATAAACTGGGTGAGACACACAACAAACACAAAGACAAACATGCAAATACTGTTATCCTTGGATCGTTTCCTGGGGTTTATAGGTGTGTGCGTGTGTGTGTGTGCATGAACAGACAGGTGAAGGTGTGAAGGACTCTCGAAAAGGTTTATATGCCAACCATGTGAGCTCGATGGCCAACTTCCTGAAGGTGAGTGTGACTTTGATATTCTATTAATAAACTGTGAAAGTCAAACTCTTGTTTGTGTTTCTGACAAAGTGATTGATTACATCCATAAAAAATCCATCCAGCAGAAGAATCTCACTCTTTGTCTGCTGGTTGAGAACTTGTTCAGACACTACGAGTGAATGTATTGCAAACATAACAAATATTTGTTGGCTGCAGGTCTGTTTCTGAGGCTCTGTGTTGTTTTGTTTTGTTTATCTGACAGTTAATTTAAAAAGACGAATAAAATGGTTGCAACATAAACGTACAGTTAAAAGATCATCAAGAATAACACAAGATTGTTGCAATTGTTATCTTCAGTCTTTATTTAGCTTATTATTAACATGCAATTATTATTCAGATTTTTTTAGTTTTTCGGTTGACTTCTACTCCTGCATGCTTTTAGCCACAGAAATCATTCAAATGTGAAAATATTTTGCATGTTAATGCAGTAGATTAACTGCTGTAGATACAGGGCAGAGGTCAGTGCTGCAGATACAGGTCAGGCATGTAATATAATTGTAACAACTATATTATTAATATTAACTTTATTTTATAATTTTTATTGATCAAACATCATGATCCATTAGGAGTAAAAGAAACATTTTTGGACAGTGGATGATGCTAATTTTACTGATATAGGTTATATTATAATAATATTCCCCTAAAATTCCTGTTATCATTAACTCTGATGTGTGTGTGTTGACAGGGAGCCCATGTGACTGTAAATGCTCGGGGAGAGGACGACGTGGAACCAGACACCATCTTGGAGAAAGTGGCCAAAGCGTCTGGAGCCAACTTTAATTTCCACAAACAAACTCAGGAATACAGAGACGCACCCCGAGGACCCGTGGTGAGCAGAAACACCATGCAACCCTGAAAAATTACATTTAATATATTAACGATTTACAACATTAAATATGTTTATAGAGAGATCTAAAGCTCCTGTGCTTCCAGTGCCAACACCAACACTCCCCCGGTGCTTGAGAGCCCAGTCCCAAGCATCCAGCTCAGCAGGGCTAAGCTAACAGTTACTTTACTGCCAAAAGTTACATAATTACACAGTGCAAGAAAAGGCGGCACTAGATGTTGCACTAGAGAACCAGCATCTCAGACCAAAACAATGGCCGCTTTGGCCTCCACTGACAGAACCAGTCATTTTACCTTGCAAATAATTGTAAAACACACTTCAAACTGGACAGAAACAAAATAAAACTCACCAATATTTGGTGGAAATAAATCCTTAATTCACCGACGTAGATGATAAAAACAGCAGTTTCAGTCGGGAGACCGGCTATGGAAACAAACCACAGAGAGGCTGCGATACAACACAGGCAGAGGGAGAGAGACCACCATGTGACTCTGTAGCTGTATATAGAGAATAGTTATTTGCTGATATCAATGTTATAAATCTCAAATATAACTAGTGTTTGTTGTGGAAACCATCATTCATAAACATAATTTGTAGGAGACACAGTTTCCCAACATCCTGTGTAGCAAACCAGAAACTAAAATATGTCTGTGTTTGAGCATAATCCCCTAATTT
>NW_023339774.1:22270071-22272156 GCF_004916995.1 Morone saxatilis | reverse complement strand
TCAATTCAATTTTATTTCTATAGCGCCAATTCATAACAGAAGTTAGCTCAGGACACTTTTCAAATAGAGCAGGTCTAGACCGAACTCCTTATTACATTTACAGAGAACCAACAGTTCCACCATGAGCAAGCAAAATCAGGGCTTATAAATTCCGCCACATTAGATCGGTGCAGAGACTTGCATACTCGCTGATACCCGATCAGCATTTTATCTAGTATCGGAGGCGTTTACGGTAACGGCTATAGTTTAGATTGTCATTGTGTCAGATTGCAGTCATAAAGACTACACGATGGTCCCCGACCAATCATAGCTCGGCATCTTTCTGCTCCATGCATCAGGAAGGAATGTGTCTCATTTAAATCAATCGTTAGCCAACTAATTAAATCTGAAAGCTAATGTTAGCAAAACGCTAGCTCTGACCCGAGGATTGCTCAACTGTCATTGGAGCACAGAGCAAAAACGTGCGAGGGACCAACTTCTGTCTCTATAATGAGAATATTAACAGACAGAAACATTGTAGACTGAACCCGACATCAGATAGACAAAGAGGGAGAGGCAGTTGTCTAAACGGCATCAAACAAAAACCTCAATGATCAAATTAACTGAGGGTTAATAGAGAACTGAATAATATTTGTAATAAACCATTATTATTTTTTTCAATGGTGTTTACTTTAAGATATTATTATAAAAACAATGTACAGATAACGCCATGTGTCTGTTTTAGAACCAGCAGGAAAACGGAAACAAGAAGACGGGAATCAACTTCGCAGCATCAGTGCAGAAAGCGAATGTGAGTGTGACTGGAAACGTACACAGACACTTACATGGAAATATAAATCAATTATTTAATTCCATTACATTAAAGTTACAAAGATTGGCAGAAAGTAAGTTAATGAAAGAAGCTGTACTGAGTTGCATTATGGGATATGTTTTTAGCTGAACCCAAACCAGCCACAAATACTTTATGTCTCTTTAAGCTCTCATTGTCTTTCACAGGAGGCCAAATCACTGATTTCTCAGCGATCGTTCAATCCCAGAGACGTATTTAAACAGAGGGAGCAGAGCTTCGAGGCCAGCGACAGATCGTCTCCTGCTGCATCCAGACCTGGTGACCAGCACACTCATCCATTAATAATAATAATAATAATAATAATAATAATATAACTCATTACATTCCTGTTTTCACTCACAGGGAAGCTCCAGAGTCCGTTTCTGTCTCAGAAATCCTCTGAGAGGGAGAGCCCGGAGCAGCCTCAGTATACTCCAGCTCCGGCTGTGGTCCCGGCCTCCTCCGTGAACCCCCTGTCTCCTGTCTCACCTGTCTCACCTGTGCTGTCTTACTCACCTGTTGCAGCTGTCTCCCCAGCACCACCAGAGACAGACCAGAGAGCAGGCTCACCTGTTCCAGCTGCAGGTCAGACTCTCTCTCTCTCTCCCCCCTTTCCAGTCACTCTTCAGCTGAAAGAACTCTTTAGGGTGTAAAAATAATGTCCCTGGAATTTAAAGGTCCAGTGTTTCTGTTTCTGTCACTGATCCACAGACACCGTTTACACAGAAGAGGAGGAGTGGTCGGATGAGTTTGATGATGATGCATATGAAGCTCCTCCAGGTATAAGGACAATAACAAAACCTCTAATATCTCTTTCAATAACTGTAGGTGAATACAGATTTAAGGTACTTTTAACTTGCAATACTATTTGTACAGAACAAACTCCCGCTCGGGATGAACTGTATGAGCCAGCTGGGACGGAGGAAGACCTGTATGAGAACGTTTACGAGCACACCTCCACAGTGAGTCTGCGACGATGTTTAATTCCTTGAGAGGAAGATTTCTTCCTCTTTTTCATTTGTTTTTCTGTGTCTGTGTCTACAAATCGTTCAAGGTCTAACATCAATTGTAACTTATGGTGTTGGTTAACACGTTTGGTCCCAGGTTTTTGAAAGCATATTTTATAATTTTGGACAAACCCAGGCTAGCTGTTTCAACCTGCTTCCAGTCTTTATGCTAAGCTAGGCTAACCACATCCTCACTTCAGCTGAACACAGACATGAGATTGAACGTCTCACTCTGAGAAAGAAAGTGAC
>NW_023339774.1:22269790-22269918 GCF_004916995.1 Morone saxatilis | reverse complement strand
TATTAAAGGAGCTCATGAGGACATTTTTATTTATTTATTTGTATTTATTATTAGACTGAAGACCACCAGGAGTCCAGTGGACAGAATATCCAGGCCAAAGCTCTGTATGACTACCAAGCTGGTATGTA
>NW_023339774.1:22253391-22269690 GCF_004916995.1 Morone saxatilis | reverse complement strand
TCAGAACCATTAAACTGCTCCATCCTCAAGCTCCTGTGAAAACCGTTACCATGGCAATGTGAGTATACAAGCTAACTAATATATTTTACAACAACACAGAATGTTTCAAGTTTCCAGTTGGTTCAGTGTGTTATAGTCTTTAGAAAAATGGAGATGGTTACCTGGGGAAAAATCCACCCAAAATCCCAGTGGTTGAAGAGCAGATCGCCCTGAAAAGCTGATCACTGTCCACTCTGGTCCACCTTGGACTTCTGATTGAGAAGATGAAGGAGAAGGGAGACAAAGAACGAGTGAATAAGGAACCAGAGCAGTCTGCGGTTCTGTTGTAAAACTAAAAACTGCTGTTGGGAGAAGCCAAAAGAAATTAAACAAACTTGAATTGAGCTTGTGAGCATTGTGTTCGAGTATAAAAACAATATCTCTCAATATTTACAACACACTTATGTATGTACTGTTTGTAGTGAGTGTAACACTGGAACAGAAAAGGCATTAAGTCATTATGAAGGAATGGAGAAAAGTGTTTTTCCATTTCATCACAGTGTTTCCCATTGAGCACATCAGTGTTCAGGCTGGTTCTTCTAAATGTCTGTTCATATTGATGGTTTGTGTGTCGTTAGAAAAACAAAATACCAATTTTGAGAAAGAAATAACATTATTTTGAATGTAAAAGTTTCATTTTGGCAGCAAGAATTGAGCGGGTTTTGTCCCCCACCTGGGTGTGGAGTGTGTGTGTGTGTGTGTGTGGTGTGTGTAGTGTGTGTTATTGATTTGTGTGTAGAGGTTTTTTTTCTGAGAAGTATGAGGCATGCTTTCCAGAAATGTGTGTAAACCCTTCGAGAAAAACGTAACAACACTTTTAGGTAGGATGAGGCCCCGGCCCCTCCCCCTGCGTTTAATGTGGAGGCACAACAGCTTCTCCCTCTCCCTATATTCAGCCAGTTTTTCCTCGATTGGTTTACACGCATTTCTGAAAAGCTGAATGATGAATGGAGGAAACACTTCTCTCCCATTCCTCCCATAATGACTTAGGCTTTTTCTGTCAGGGTGTTCCACTCACTACAGACCCCAGTACATACATCAAGTGTGTTGTAAATTTGGAGAATATATGTTTATACTCAGAACAACACAATACACGGTAACAATAGATGTTTATTTCAACACAAAAACAATCAGTGTCATCCCAACCAAACACAAAGTTACACCACCCACA
The DNA here is from genome assembly GCF_004916995.1 of Morone saxatilis. Classification (NCBI taxonomy): domain Eukaryota; kingdom Metazoa; phylum Chordata; class Actinopteri; family Moronidae; genus Morone; species Morone saxatilis. The sequence goes on along the minus strand of NW_023339774.1, from coordinate 22,268,480 downwards.
GTGGGTCTAACATACAAAACAGCAGAAAGATTTACTGACACAGTACAGTAAATATTCATATATACAATATATATGTAATAATACTGCTGCCAATCCTCCTCTTCTGTCTCGCTCCCTGCACAGCACTTCCAATCCCACCATCACGAACAAATAGTTTCCCGTGGCCAAGCAGCGGGGGAATATCAAATCCAGCCCATGAAAAGCCATCACCCTGCTCTAATCTAACCCTAAACTGTTTGTTGCCCTTTTATGCTAAAGCTCTGATTGCTAATTGTAAAACTGTGTGACAGGTGTTTGCCCATGTGATGAGTCAGTGAAAAATTCTTCTGTGTTGGAGGTGAACCCAACTGTAACTGTACCTAATATAGTTTGATTTGATTGGGATTGTGGTTTCCTCATGTATCTTCATGCTTTTGATGACTAGTTCAAATATTTCAGATGACACAAGTCATGTAAAAACATTTTAATTAGTTTGATGTTGCACACAGTTTTCTGTGAATGAAACCAGTTTGCTCAGAGTGTCTTCACAGGATCATCAGCAGCTTTTAGAGTCTGTTGAACTTTCAATAAATGTTTCTTTGTTACTGAAACACTTTCAGTTTGACAGAGATTGCACAAAGAAACACACAGCACCATTATAAGTGATGTTTTAATAAAGTGTCATAAAGAATATGTGATGAACTCTGATGTTGATGTCGTGATCATTTCTCTAGTGACCACTAGGGGAAGCCAAACACTGCGTCACTGAAGGATTCTGAGTTCCTTTTGCACAAACACCATTAATACATCTATAAATACTTTTATCAGAATAGTTGAACAAGACATAATGAAAACAAACAATCAACCTTTTCATGTTTCAAGTATTTTCACACTAAATGAAATGATGATGAAGACATTGTGATTAAGGGGTGATTTATTTCCAGGGTGTAGATTAATAACAAAAACTTTTTCTCAACTGCCTAACAAGTTGAACACTGACTCTACCAACAAAGTTGAGCATGATTTCTTGTATTGTACACATTTCCCAATCAATAACTGGTCTTCCTGGTCGTCCCATAGTAGCTCATTATTGACTCCTCTGTCAGAGTTTGTTGACTCCTTTATTAAACTTTATGTTCACACACTGCTAACATACATTACGGATCCCTCTGATTTTATTAATCATATGTGACAAAATTTCCTAGGGCCTCATTCATAAAGGTTGCTATGTACAAAAAAAGTTGCCTAAATGGTGGTGAAATGTGCGTAAAGAAACATTATGTGTGGCGAGGTAAAGTTCTTCAGAAAGGGCGATGCCAGATGGTGAGATCATGAAATAAAGGTCATTTCACAGCATGAATATTTTCTTACGTACACAGATTCTGAGGTCTATGAGTAGCAATACAGCTTATATTATGACTTCCTGGGGCCCAAAATCTGTGCGTCAGGTAACTTTTATGCATTTTCTTTTATAAAATAGACAAATAACTCAAACTTAATTGCTATCTGGACCTTAACCAGGAACATAAATTGACCCAGGGTGTCTTAACTGTCAAAGATACACAGCAGAGACAGATCAGGACCAAATACAGACTCAGTGACCACAGACTGTCCACAGAGAAAGGACGGCACAAGAAGTCCTGGCTACTAAAAGAGGAAAGACTCTGCAGACACTGCAGAGATGTGCTTCCACTTATAATATATATAATACAATTGTATCAGGTGGAATATTTTAATAAATTAGATTTGCTCATTCCAAACTTTAAAGAGTTAAATTACAATAAAAAACAAACATGTAGCATACATAGCTGTAGAATATGTGACTGTTTCTCACAAACTGAGGGACGGTTACTGTAATTACCTGCAGTGTATTAACCCTGACAGTACACACTGCGGTACAGTAGGTGGCGCTGTGTTTAAGATCCGCCTTTAAATCCGCAGTGACTGAAGAAGCGAGCAGTTTCCGCTCAGTGAAGAAGGAGAGATGGCTGCAAGGTTACTGATCCGCTCTGCTGTCAGAGCCGCAACCCGCCGGACCGCCCCGGTACCCGGCCCGGTACCCGCTCTGCTGCCCGCTCTGACCCGCGGGATGGCGGCTGGAGGTGAGGACGGAACCGAACCGGAGCTTTCAGAGGCTCACAGACTGAAACAGACTCATTAAAGAGAGTTTATCCGCAGAAACAGACGCAGATCACAGACAGCCGGGTAGCATTAGCAGCGTTAGCAGTGGAGAGGTCAAACGAGATATTCAGTTTTTAATTTAATTAACAGTTAAAGTTAAAGTGTGTCTGTTACAAACAACCTGCAGTTCAAATGTTTCAGTAATAAAATAATTCACTTTAAATGATTAAATATTATATTATCGTATATCTCATGGTTCCATGTTACGTCTGTGACTGGCACACTGATCTGACCCCTGCAATAATGTGTTAAATACATTAATATTCGAAGCTTGTAATGAGGCTGTGACTCTTTTACAATCAGGATAATAAAGCTGTCCTCATATACTGTCTTGTTTAAGTTACCAACCTATCTATCTGAATCTTCATGTTAACGTTGAAACAATAAGTACCAAATACTTCTTCTGTTACTTTCTGTTTATCCAGATCCTATAAACTGAATATCTTTGAGTGTTGAACAGTTGTTGTTCCCATTAATTATAAATGCTTGAGTCGTCTCTAACAGTTCTCTGTTTCGGTTGCAGTCGGCTAATAAAAGCTCCTCACTGTTGATCTGACCTGTTTAACTGGTTTTGGTTGCTCAGGGATTCCACTGACGAAGGAACAAGCCACCGGGCCTGGAGAGGATCGTCATGAAGGCCATGGAAGGAGGGAACGGGTGGAGATCATTTATCTGGGCAGTAACGACTTTCCTGGGGGCAAATAAAAGTGTGACACTTTTTTTGTATCCAGTGAGTTGAATTCCGCTCTGCACATGCTCAGTACGGATCAGACACTCAGCAGGCAGCGTGAAGGTTTATGAGCTTGAAGAGCGAGCGTCTCCTTTATCAGGGAACAGAGGTTAAACCTGGGTGGGAGTTCAGATTCAGTTCGTCTGGTTTCTGGATCTATTTAATATTGCTAACAGATAAACATTGTAAATAAAAAACTGACGTTAAAGAAGATTTCTGTCTCACTTTCTCCACCAGAGGAGAAGTGAGAGAGTCGGTGTGTAACCCTGTTTAACTGGGCTGATTCAGGTGATAAAAGATCACAGCGTGTCCACTGGATCAATAACTGATCACTGCAGTAACTTACCGCCAAGCACGTCGTAGAATCGATCAGATCTGTTGAAGCTCAGAGACTCCAGAGCTGCCATGTTTAAAGTCCAAACTGGGACTGTGTGGAGGAAGGTATTCAGCAGCAGTGTTACGGTTTCTCTCTACGTCTCCTTTAATTCTGACCCTCTCCTCTCCTCCAGGATCCCTACAACATTTGATGAAGCGAAGGAGTACGCCGGCTCCAAGGGCGGACCCCACACCTCGTCCCCTCCATCACCAACAAGAGGATTGGTGGGATGTGTCTGTAAGTTCTTTGTAAAAGTTTTAACATTATCTGACTGATCACATTAAACCTCAGATTATGTGCAGGTACAGAACTGACTGGGGTTGCAGCCGAAACGACACTGATTATTAGTAATCAGGAACCTTAGTGGTGAAAATTTCGAACCAACCAGACGGCACGATGTAATATTAATAAACTTTTTGGAGGCAAATTTGTCTTTTTTACTAAACTACATTTATTAGATGACTTTAGTTTGCAGACTCTATAATTAATACAAAGTCTAATAAAATAATATGTGATTATTAGAATCAAACTATACCAGGCAGCATAAAAGGATCAAATAGTTCCATCTTTACCAGCTGCGACCATTCATCGATTATAATGGTTACTTGTCTTCTTGTTTTAACGCACTTCATCGTTGATCAGTACTCGATCACCGATACACAAAGTTCAGCTAATGGACGACAAAACGTATCAGAAACATTTCTAATTTATTCAATCAGCAGTCAGATTAAAAGTGAGCTGATACTGACCGTCAGGCAAATGTTGTAGAAGTAAATAATAATCAGTCTGTCTTTGTTCCAGATAAAGTTCATCTTTTAGGACCAACAATCATTAAAGGCATTCACATTCACCCGATGTTCTTGTTCAGCAGTGAATCTCCTTTTAAACATTAATACTATTTTATCCAGCTGTTTTAATAGTTTCCACTCTCACTGTGTTGTCCTGACCTGGTTCGTCCTCTTCGTCTCCTCTTCGTCCTCTTCGTCCTCTCTGCAGGTAAGAAGACAACACGGCCGTGGTCCTGTTCTGCTCCATTGAGGGCGAGGCCCAGCGCTGCGCCGTCCTGTGGTTCCACACTACAAAGCCTGGGGCCGCACGAGCTCCCCCACTAACTCCTCCGCCTCTGTTCCTTCGCAGACGTGGTGTCACACAGCGCGGTGTCGCTCGTGTCACGATATTCCTCTCCTTCCTTCAGAACGAGGTGAAGAAACATCAGACAGACACGTTTTCATCCTCAGTCTCCAGGAAGTCATTATCTCTGAACTCCTGGTTCCGTCTACTTCCCTGTCTTAAGTTGCGAAGCGGGTCGTCTGGATTGGTCTTCGGCTCGCTCTGTCACAGTACTTTGATCTACGCTGCTGGACCCATCAGTCTTTCTTTACATTTCCCGGTTCCAGAGGGATCAGATTGTGGTTCGGGACACAACTGTGTTGTTTCAACTTTCCATTCAGCTGCAGTTTACATTCACACCTGTAGCTGTACGGATGTTACACTTCACTCCTTTTTCCAATAAACTTTATCAAACTCTGATTCATGCTCTGTCACTCATTTTTCTCTAAGTTGTTTTAAAAGCATTATTCAGTTAAATTAACCTGCTTTTATTTGGGAGTAAATTAAACTTGTAACATGGGAGGAGATTAAACTTTGAGGAAGAAGAGGCTGTTGGAGTGTCTGCTGTCGATGTTTTGCTGGCTCTTTACTTGATTAGAAGGTAGAATTCAGCTATAATGTGTTCAGAGACAATTCATCAGACCTCTGTTACATTTGAAAATGTTCTGTAGTGTGGACTGGGGTTTTATTCAGTGTTTGTGATGTCACAATACACACTCGACAGAATTCATTATTCTGGATTCTCAATTTTTTAAAAACAAAATTAGATTGAAGATGAATTATGATCATTTCATAGATCTTTCATACAAAACAACTAAATATATATTTTTGTTATATTTCTTAATTAACCTTTCTGTATGTATTAACTGTGCAAAACTAAGCATATTTGCATATGGTGAACTGCGGCTTGATCCAGTGACTGATGCAGGACGTCAAATTAGCAAAGTCTAAAGTAGATAGTGCCCCACAAGTTTTGTGACATATCTTTACATTCGTACTGGGTATGAAGACAGACTCCTGCACCCAGTAAGAGTTACTTCTAAAGGACCAATGTGTAAGGTTTAGTGGATCTAGTGGTGACGTTGCCGATTGCAACCAATGGAATGCTTTAGATACAGGGCAGGTGTCTATACTGTATTTGATTCATATAATAGCAACAAGGATATGATGTGATATTACAAATATTCACTTTATTTCATATGTTTTTTTTTATTAAAGTGCTATCATTTGACACTAATTTCCATTTATTTTATAATTATTTTTCTTATTCTGTAAATGTTTTGGGACCACTATCTCTGTTGGACCGATATGTGTTGATTACAGTTTTCAATTACAACTGATTTTAGGTGGAATTTAGATGTGAATCACAAACACTTCTTGTTGAGGCTCAATCAGAAGCTGTGCCTGCGAGAAGCGGTAGTGGCGGCAACAGCAGCAGATGCAGCAATCACACACATTTTCTTCAGGAAATGCAAATATTCTAGTTTCACTTTGTTGCTATTTCTTTAACAACTATGCTTTTGATATTATTGTTTCATTATTTTTCCTTAGTTAATATTACGTTTCTTTCTTTAACTTATGTGTCAGTCTACCCGCCTGTCTGTCAGAAGGGCCTGCTCAGCAACTAAGTTGTATATATGTCTTAATACATGTCTGGACTAGATGTTTAGGTTTAGTAGTAAAAGTTATGGAGTTAAACTTTTGTCTTTCACTGAAGTACAACATTATTTTGTATGTAGTGGAAGAGAAGTTCTGTTGGTACAGTGAAGGATGAAGAGTAAAACTTTGTTGTTCGTTCAAAAACATGTCTGCCTCCAGAGGGCGCCAGTTTCAAACATATTCAACTTCTGCTCCTGTAAGCTACTTAATATGTTAAATCAATGTTACTGACTGCACAACTGTTCTCATTGAACTGGCTGGAAGTGGTGGAGGAAATAAGTAAAAGTACTAATACCACACTGTAAAAATACTTTACACTTACATATGACAAATGCATTAATGCAAAAGCAGAATTTTACTGTAGCTGGTGGAGCTCACTTTTTTAATTATTCTCAATATGAATTTATTATCTTTTCCATTAATCTTGTTATGTTGTGTAAGAATTCTGAAAATATTGAGGGATGCCATCACAATTAAAAATCTTTATTTGTAAAGGTGCTGTATCCACAGCATTCCAGTGTTATCAAGGCAGCACATCAAAATCTGTAGCTGTGTATGGTGACTAGATCACATCAAACCAAATGTGGGACAAGCAGTATGTTTGTGTGGGCTTAGGGGTAGTCTTAACTTTTGATATAATGTCTGTGTAACTTAAAAAAATTAACATTTCTATTCTGTATTGTAATGTCTCTACACTTTTCCCTCTGGTCGATTCAGTAGCATGTGAAGGACTCAAATATATTTTATTTGCAACTTTCCAAATCCCCACACTTAGTAAAGGCAGTAAGCATAAAAGCAATCTAAAGTTTCACAATTTTCAAAAGAGAAAACAACAGTCCCCTGTTACCTTCTGTGACTATGTGACTAATGAAAAGTGCATCAACTAAGACTCTTCTCAGTGACTAACTATTAAGTCAACTTTCATGGGACAGCCCTAGACTCTTGGTTTATTCACGACTTTGGTCTGTAAAAAACAGCTGTCAAACTAACAACATCTGTCTGACACAATGGTTGAGCTATTTAGTTTACAGAAATCTATACACTGGAATGTCCCAAAGGAAAACAAAAAGGATGAGATACTGGGAGGAAGGCAGAGAATTTCTGTGAAATCGTGAACACAGAACGTTCCTCCCATCTCCTGATGGAGTATAAAAACTCTGAACACTGAGTACTCGCTGCTCTTCTTACCTCCTCAGCATCACAGAACTTCCTGAAGCCAACAACAGGTAAATGATGAAATACTTTTACTTACTTATGTATTTGTTAACAGATTAGACTGGGTTCAACCCAATGAGACAACAAGGCATTATGTTCTATAGTCGTTGCACATAAAGTCAAATTTTCTGTTCTGGAAGCAACAACTTCCACCACACTACTGAGCTGTAAAGACTTTTTGCTTCATAAGTGAACTGTCATTTTGTGTTTTCTTTATTACAAATGAATGAAAATGCAATTAAAGATATAGTTTGTTTGCTTGTTGTTTTTTTCATCCAGACACCAACTCCAGTTTCAGCCTCACTGTGTGGAGCCTTTTCTACCAGGCATCACCATGTCAACTGAGTGAGTAACATTAACTATTAACATAATTAACCTTTGAACTCTTTAATTCTGTGTAATCAAACTTTAATTCCATATATTTAAGTTATATACCATCTGTTTATTTACTTATTTATTTACAGACTTGCTATGACAATATAAATATCTGTTTCCCATGCAATAAAGCTTTTTAAAATTCTATCAGATTGACATTGTTTATGTCTAAACCCAATTTAATTCTTCCTCTCTTATAAACAAAGAAAATAAAATTAGCTTATGAAAGAGACAATTTGAAGTTGTTGAGATTCTTCTCTGATTAGATTAGTCTATAAAAACTATTAGTAAAAGAGGTTTACAACAACCACAGTAATGATCTGACAAAGACCCGAAATTATTACTCTTCATTTATGTCAACTGTGTGGATGAATAAATTCATACCGTCAAAGCAGATTGCGAGAATTTGGATGCATGTTTCTTTTTTAATGACAAATAATAGAGATGACCTTTCTTAAATAAAGGTTGGTTTATTTACCAGTATGGTTATTGACACATTACTTTTAGTTTGATTCGTGTAAAAAAATGTACATTATCTCTACCTGATACTCATTTCAGCCATGTACTTGCTCAACCCCTAAAAAGTTCATTAACAAATACAGTTAAGTGCTGACATTACAGCATTTGCAACAAAGAACTTTGCTCAAATGTACATGAAATTAACTGTGCAAATGATCTACTTCATTAACAGGAAAATCAAGACCTCACCGAAATATGAGGACATCATTTCAAAAAGTGATCTGATCCAATCAGATCTCCCACTGTCTACCAGCTGAAACCAAAGAAAGAGAAGATTGAAACTCTAAACACAGAATGACTCTTGGTGAAAAAAAAATCGAACAAGACAAACAGAACCATTTTTACTTGTTGGTGAAACAGTAGCAGGAAAATCTACCTGGTCAACACTCTGGTTCAACTTACCACCATGGAAGTGAAGTGGAGACGATGTCTGGTTTCAGATTGTAGACGACGAGAAGGGATGAGAAGAATGGGTCAGTCAGACAGTCAGACATCAGATGTGACGTTTATGAGATCTTTGGTTTTGAAGATAAAACTCTGCCCTACTCTCTGACCATCATCGATACTCCTGGATACGGAGATACCAGAGGGACTGAACAAGATGAAGTAGTCAGTCAAAAATTATTAGACTTGTTCAGCTCAGATGATGGAGTTGAAAACATCAATGCAGTGGGTCTGGTGCTGAAAGCGACTGAGAATCGACTCAGTGACCGACTGAGGTACATCTTTGATTCAGTGGTGTCTCTGTTTGGAAAAAACATGGAGAAGAACATTGTTCCCCTCCTCACTCACTCAGATGGTCTGACACCTGAAAATGCTCTAAAAGCTCTAGAAGATGGAAAAAATAAATGTGCCAAAGATGAGGAGAATCAGTCTGTTCATTTTATGTTTAACAACCATCAAAACAAGCAGAAAACAGAGAGAAATAAAGTTGCTTTAAAAAGTGCATGGGACCTAACAATGAACGAAATTCATAATTTAACAGACTTTCTGGAAAAAACTGAACCTCCAAAGCTGATGACAACTGTTGAAGTGTTGAATTCACGAATCAGACTGACAGCCTGCATCCAAAACCTGCAAGAGAGAGTTGAGTTTATTGAACTAAAACAGAAAGAAATCCAACAGACTGAGGAAGCTCTGAAGAAATATGAACAAGAGATGAAGAACAATGAGAAGTTCACTGTAGAAGTTGATGAGGTCTACAAAGATAAAGAACCTATTGATGGTGGGATGTGGGGGTTGGTGTTTTATGAAGCAGCTGTCTGCTGTACAGTCTGTGAAGAGAACTGTCACTATCCTGGATGTACAGTGGCCTGGAGTCCAGAACACTGTGAGGTCATGAAAGATGGTCGCTGCACTGTTTGTACCAGGAAGTGTCCCGTATCAGCTCATGTGAAAGAAAAGTGGATCTATGTGAACAAGACAAGAAAAGTTCAGAAGACCTTAGAAGATGTGAAAGAGAAGTATGAAAAGAGTAAATCAGACTGGGAGGAGACAGCAAGCCTTTTGGAAAATCTAAAAAAGAAAACAGAAGAACTTCAGAAAGATAAAGATCAGATGTTGGAAAAGTCCTACAAGCTGGTTGTCAGACTGGAGCAGATCGCCCTGAATGCTGATTCACTGTCCACTCTTGTCCACTTGGACTTCCTGATTGAGAAGATGAAGGAGAAAGGAGACACAGAGAAGGTCCAGAAACTGGAAGAGATGAAAAGACGAGTGGATGAAGGAACCAGAGCAGCACTTAGGTACAAACAATCAGCAGCTGGTGAAGAAGCAAAATCAAAGTAGGTGAACAACGGAATTTTGAGCAGACAGACGACAAGGTCTGCACTGTAGATATACATAGACAAATATTCACACCAATGGTCTATTTCTATGAAATGTGCTTTTGATGTAAGACAATTTAAAAGTAATCAGCGTTTTAATTGTTTGTTCTTGTAGTTTTTTAGTTACTTCACTGTACAGAAGATCAGTGCTCAATCATGACTTGATCCACAGAAGTAAAAGCAGAGTTAGGATTTATGCTGCTATCCATTGTACTCAGAACTATCGACTTCTGACTTCCAATGGATTGCAGCATTATTTGGTGTTGAGAACAGCTGTTAGCTTTCTTGCTATCATGCTCATCGTTCAACCTCTTTTATCCTCTCAGCTCCATCGTCACATTAAAATACAACATTTACTGTGTTTACGTGCACTTCAGTAACAGGTTACAGTCAGATGGTTTCTTATAAACCATAAACCTGGTTTCCCAAGTAGATTCATGTAGAACAAAGGTTGTTTAGGAGTGTTTAATGTAGAGTACTACAGCTCCCTCATTCCCCTATATCACAAACTAAAGTCAGGTCATGTACAAAAATACATCTTTCTTTAGTTTCTTTGTGTGAGTTTAATGTTCTTTTCAGTCAATACACTAATGTTGACACAAGTCTCAGTAAGCATATCACTGAAATATATAATATATACGTATAAAGCAGCTAAGCATTATGTTTGTTGTTGCTAATCAGTCTGAAGATGTTAACCAGTGGAAATATTGTGCTGTGTTGCAGGTGAATCCTACTGTAATGAAATCTAATGTACTTTGGTTTCTTCATGTGTCTTCATGCTTGAATGACTAATAAATATTTAAGATGACTCAGAAATGGAAACATTCTGATTAGTTATGTTTTTTTTTTGTTTAAACAGTTATGTTTATTTTTATTGATTGCAATATATTCTGTTATTCTACATGAAATCACATCCTGATAGATGCAGTTTTCTGTGAATGATGAATAAAATTTCTGCTTCATGAAACCAGTTTGCTCAGCAGCTTTTAGAGTCTGTTAAACTTTATTAAATGTCTGTTTTTCTATATTACTGAAATAAAATTGATTCGTAAACACAGACAATGGAAAAGGATTAGTCTTTATATTGCTAGATATCTAGAAATCTAGATCCTAGTGCTGAATTTGACGACAACATTTTACTAGACTGGAAAACTAGGATTTACTTTCTGGCACTGTTATAATCTGGGTTGAATTGTACTTGAAGGCTAGGGACAACTTTGTATTGATCCAAAAGGACACATAGAGTTCCCCAAGGCTCTGTTCTCGGGCCTCTTCATTTTATTGTGCAAAGTTATCAAAAAAAGAAGAAAAAGCCAAACTAATACACTTTATATTTCATTTAATTAAACTGATAAAACTTTTTTATAAGATGAACATTTTTAAAGTTTTTAAACGTTCTTGTTTTAAAATATATATGTATTATATTATATGCAGCACTTATTTTTCTCGAAATGGAAAAAAAAACAATGTATTGCTTTCTTTTAATATTTATTGATCCCCGGTTAACAAGAGAATGTATTTTGGTCATTATGCCAACTCATATCACCTACTGTGTAGGAAACAGCTTTTTAAAAAAACATCACCAGGTGACTGTTATCCCATACAACTACTGAGTAAGTATGCCAATATTTCCTGTTAAACAAAAGCAGACATAATTGTAGACAGCTGTGACTGATTCAAATGCCTCGTTAAGACCAGGAGAGACCAACTCCATCTAGTTCTCATGCCTTTACACTTTTTGTTTTGTTAATTGATTGATTTTGAAATAAAACGTTTGGTTTATAAATCACTGAATTTCTGTTTCTTCATTATGAAGCATCCAGACCTCTCAGACAGTCTGGATCAGGACCTGGAGAAGTAAAACTTGAGATATGCTCCAAATATCAGTTATTTCAAATCCAGACTGAAAACAAAACAAAATAAAATGCAGACAAATGTCTGAGTTAAACTTAATACTGTTACTATCTTACAGTTTAATTTCTTATTCTATTTTAACTTATTTATTAACTTTATTTTTATTTAATTTGAATATGAAAATCATATTTGATATGTCTTAATATTGTCTTTTGAAATGGTCTTTTATGTCTTTCTGTGTGAGGTAAAGCACTTTTAATTGTCTTGTTGTTTAAAGATGCTTTTGGTGATATTGTTGTCACATGATTTTAGAGAAATAATGTGACTTTAAACCAGCAAAACAGGAAGTAGGGAGGGAGTAGACTTCCTCTAGTTTCATTAGTTTTTAATAATATAAGAGCCACCTTTATTGATTACCCACAGGGGAAATTCAGGTATTGGATCAGCAAGTAAGTACAGTTACAAAGCAAAAAGGTAAGAAACAAAAAATAATATAATAAAAAAATAAAAGTATATAAAATAAAATAAGAACATACGTGTGTGAGTGTGGTGTGTGTATGTGTGTGTGCATATAGTACTATATTGTACTGCAGTCTACAAAGAGAACCCACTTTCTGTCTCTGTTTCTGAAATCATGTGACGACAAATCGTCCACCCTTTTTGTTATAAAACCGCCATTTCTGCCCCCACAGCATTAGAGAGCTTTGTGAATACACTCGGAAAGTGGAACAAATTTAAAATGTTAACACCAGGAGTCATCACATTATAAACTATAGTCTTCCTGACTCAACTTTCACTAGAGCTTTATCAATTCCTGTTTTAAAATGTCTGAGGTTCATGTTTGAACAGATGACTGCGTGTCAGATTTCAATCTTCTATGACTCAAAAATCACAAAAAAACTAGAAGGCATGTCTCACTAATACTTTTTACTTTGACACTGGAAACCGTTTGTTGGCTGACTAACAAATACATGGTATTAATGGCACACCTGGTCACAACCCACAAAGTTTGGAAGAGAGAGGGACTGAAATCTCTTGGTGTTAATATATCTAAGATAGAAGAAGAAATATTTGAGATAAATGGTCCTAAACTGATAAAAAAAAAACTATTAAAGATCTTTCCAGATGACAGCTTTCCCTTTTCCCCATCCATTCTGACTTGGCCTTTCCCTCCTAGTAGCATTGGTGGCGGAACTGCTTGGTGACTTTTTGTTTTATTTATTTGCCTTGGTGTGGAACCTTTCCTTGAAGTACAACCTGCAAGTCTTGGATGTTACCAAGCAAAGGAATCCGATGCAATCTTGACCTGTTTTTCTTGCTGTTCTTGCAGGTCACAGGCAGTGCTTCTCTCTGAGCTTATGAGGTAACTTCAACATAGTGGTTCTTATGTTTGGTGGCATGTCCAATTTCCTCTTGTATGTAATTTGTTCTGTTGCATTGCACTGCACACTATTTTTCCCCTATGCCCTGAAGGGCCAAGCTTGGTACTGAAGAGGGTGATTTTGCTGAGCCAATAAAGTAGAGATGTCATTTTGTTTTTGCATGATATTTACTATGTCCCTTTGACTGTTATCACTCAGCAATTGGAGTTGAATGAGAGTAAACACGCCTCACTAAATTTCCCTGTTCATGCTTATAGGTCTGCATACTGGGCCTGAGTTGAGTTTTCCGGCACCTGAGATGCTGCTTGAATCTGGGAATGGGTTTTCACTGATATTTTTTTTTTTTTCCTTTCGATGAACAACCAGTGATGGAAGTAAGACAGTTTTACCTCTGTTTCAGGAATGTAAGCAGCTGCAGTGGGATTGAGATTACTGGCGGGTTGAGCAGTAGCCTTTTCAAAATAAGAGCACATTCCATCTGACAGTCCAGAGCCATTCTTTGATACACTAACTTCCAATACATGGATTTTAGCATTAGCAGCTCTTTCCAATTCAAGCATGTCTATCTTCTTTCTCAGTTTCTCTCCTCTTGTGCCTCTATTAAATGTCTTTTCTTCAGCGCTGCAACATGCTCCATAAGAGCTGCCTTTACAGCTTCGGCCTTGATGCATGCAGAGGATGTTGTAGAAACACGTGATAGCTTAGATGCAGCCTTTACATGGCTTATTTTAGAGCGTGAGACATTGGAAGCACTATCTCAGGTCTAATTTCCTCTGATCATACTCAAGACATCATCCTTTTCAGAACACTTACTATCAGGTTGACTGACATTCACAAGCCATTGTTTCACATTTTCTGCAAATTCACAGTGAAGTGTCAATTTTGTGTGAAACCACTGATTTTGTGTTTCAACTTCATTTTGGGGTTTGGTTAAGCTTACGAAAGATACATGCTCATTTCTTGCTTCATCATAGCACACAACACATGTTGCATGTCAGTGACATTTTCATTAGATTTCATTATCACTTGAAGCCTCTTTAAATATGATTTGATTTTGTTGCTGCTTTGTACTTTTCAGTTTGGTAAGCCAGGCCCTTGGTGGTTAGTTTGTCTCTTTTTTTTTGCTGGCATAGACATATCAACCTCTGACATTTCATGCGCTTCCCCTTTAATACATGCGACCAAAAATGCAGCATAGCCACTAAATATTTCTGTAAAAATCACCAGCACAGTTCATAGTACTTTCAATGTATTAACATCACACCCGAACACGATCACAAGACTGATCAGAAACAATGTATAATTTAACTTATGTCTGCACAGTGGGACAATGTTATGTAGTATTTCATACCAATAGAGACCCACGAATGATCATCACCGCAGCAATTCAAACAATCAACACCAATCCAACACAACACATTAAAGACCAATACAGTTAACACCACTTAAAGACAATACTGAGCAGTGAAACAATACAGTCAATTCCAATCGTTACACCGTTTTCCAATACAGCTTTACAGTCAATGTGTCCACTGCACATGCCATCTCTCTGCGGTATTAATTTATTGTGATGTGTGCTCAGTCTTTGGCTTGACTGAAGTTGATATTGTCATTTGTTTCACTCATGCGTTTATTAAAAAGATAAATAAAACAAAAATAAAAATAAAAAATTAACATGAATCAAAATATCAGCTTACAGTCAAAGGGCACTCATGCACCAGGTCAGGTGGGGTGTACAGAGGCAATTAAGAAGTCCATTGTCCAGGCAGGATTCACGGTTTTAGGTTGATTTATTTTCCAGTTCAAGAGCAAACATACAAATTAAATCATGCCATATCCCTTCCTGATGCTTTCCCCGACACTGACCCACCTGCTACTTTATC
>NW_023339774.1:22252853-22253331 GCF_004916995.1 Morone saxatilis | reverse complement strand
AAAAAAAAAAAACAGATAATGAAATAGCTCCTACAAGTTGATATATTTGACATTAGACATCTTAAAGTTTATATATATTAGCAATCATTAAGTTAAAATTGTGTTAAGTTATTTAAACTATTTATAGTTGTATACAAGCAGACAGTAAGCTCAGTAGTCATGATTAACCCACTGTACAGTTATATCACCAGCATGTTAATTGGAGTGAAGTGTGACAGCTAAATGTCAACTACACACAACACTCAATTCTTCATTGTCTGGGTTTAACTTGGTGTTGAGACAGAATTTCAACACGCTGCATTAAAACACCAGAGAACAACTCTGATGTAGAAACTGTAGCGAATGTTACAAACATGTTGTCGATGCCTCTAGTTGTGAAACGTAAAACAGTTTGTTGTTAAAAAAATAGTGTCATTAGGAAATGTGTAAATCAATATGAATAACACCAACAATGACCACAGATTGATGTGATTAAACA
>NW_023339774.1:22247784-22252753 GCF_004916995.1 Morone saxatilis | reverse complement strand
GGATAAATATAGATAAATAAAGATAATCTTTTGATAATCTTTGATCGGGACTCTGGTTTCTTCATGTGACTTCATGCTTCAGTGACTAGTTCAAATATTTCCAATTACATTTTGATCTGTTTATGTTGTATTTTAGTTTTTAACAAGCCATATTTTTAGTGAATTGTGATACACATAAGATGTTTTTTGTGCTATAAATTTTTGTTGTGTTGGTACGTGAGCGAAGGAGGAAGACTGCTGTACAGTCTGTTTTAACAAGACATATTTTTAGTGATTGCAATATATTCTGTTATTCCACATGAAATCCCATTCTGATTATACTAATGGTTTCTGTGAATGATGAATAAAATCTCTGCTTCATGAAACCAGTTTGCTCAGAGTGTCTTTACTGGATCATCAGCAGCTTTTAGAGTCTGTTGAACTTAATAATCAAGTCAATAAGTGTCTCTGTTCCTGAAACACTGTCAGTCTGACTCAATGGAAAAACACACAGCACCATTAGAAATGATGTAAAGTATCAGGAAGAATATGTGATTAATTTTTGTTGATGGTTTCTGTAATAGCCACTAGAGGGAGCCAAACACTAATTTACTGAAGGATTCTGTTGTGTGGACTGATGCGAATCTACTGATATATATATATATTTTTTTGCTCCAGTTAATATTAGGTAGCACAATCTTGGCATGTTTCATAGCTATTGTAGTTTGTTTAAATGTTATGTCTCAGTCTCCCCGTCTGTCAGAATGGCCTGATCAGACACTATATAAGTTCCCCCCATGTCTCAGTTTGTAAGGTCAGTTTAATCTGTTCATGTTAACGTAGTCTGAGTGAAGTTCTGTTTAGTTTGACCTCTTTTATGGGCTCAGAGCTTTATTTGGACCTTCAAGGTGAATGGAAAACAGAATAACAACCATCTGATATGTATATTTAAATGTAGAAAAGGGGCTTATATGTAGAAAAGGGGCAAACATGAATGACATCATATGATAAAAGAAAAATCTGACCACATTAACAGACAGTTCAGACAATGAATAAAACATGGAAAGTGACATGGTAGGTTTATTCTTTGCAGCCCAAAAACGGAAAAGAAAATCAAATGTTCAAATCAAATGAACATGTTGTTGTTTTATTCATCATGGTAATAATATTTAGTGTAACATTATCCCTGCTGTTTGTGAAATGCATTAATCTGGGATCTACTTTTAATAAACTTCAGAGACCTTTTAGCTTATTCCCCCCGGTCCAGTAGGCAACTTGTACAGTGTGATGTAGAAATGTAAAGTTTCTATACCACCAGTGCACATACACTGAGAATGGACTTTACAGTGAAGGAGGGGAGATGTTGTGTCCAGCAGGAAAACTGAACAAAATTAGCATATTCATATTTTGGGGAATTTTTAATGAGATAGAAGGAGTACATGACTTTTTAAGGATTTTAATGTGGAAAAAACACGAGACACACATTAATGTTCTGAGCATACTATCTGTATATATGTCTTAATACACATCTGGGTTGGATCTTTAAGTTTGGGAGTAAAAGTGAGACTGTGGAGTGCAATAAGTGAGGAGACAAGAGACAGAGATGCGTCGAGTCAGCTTTACTCTCCACTTCAATATGTATATCACACTGTTCAGCGAGTGAGGTGAAAACTGCCACACAACATAAACCCGGAACTCGTACGCCGTAAACCTGTTTCTTAAAGGTACAGTCTCTTGGTGAACGTCTCTTTCAGTGTTCATTGTGGGTCACCACAACACAGTGTTACTTTTAGTAGTTGACAAAATTAAATATGGGCTCTGATCTGTAACTAGATGAGACACATCAGCTGTTTTGTTTGTGGTATAAATGTTTGTTGTTGGTATGCGAGCGAAGGAGGAAGAAAAAATGTTTGTGTTGTTCATTTAAAACCACCTCTGCCTCCAGAGGGCGTCAGTCTTACACATCTAACATATACAAATATATAATATTCTGTAAACAGCTCATTATGTTAAATCAATGTTATTGAATGTACAGCTGTTCTCATTGAACTGGCTGGCAGTGATGGATATCTTTTGCCAAACATTGTCAGTAACCTCTCAGAGCGAAACTTCATGTTGAGACTCTGAACAATGTGAAATTACCAGCTGAACAGTCTTCATAAGTAGAATAATAGCTAGTCATCAGTTGAAACACAGAACAGCACGCAAACAAGAAGAAGTGACATGAATGTGTGCAGAAAGAGAGAGAGAGGAAGAGAGGAGCTTGGTGCATCATGGGAAGTCCCCCAGCAATCTAGGCCTAGAGCAGCATAACTGAGGGATGGTTCAGGATTCAACATGGCAGACGCTGCCAGAAGAGGACCCGCTCCAACTGTAGATAAAACAATGTACCAATGAATATTATATACTGACTATCACTTTAAAAATATATCAAGCATTAAGGAATCAGGTCTTAGCAGGATTTAGAAAAATGTTAATCTTAATGCTGTCTTCACAGGTGTCACATCAGAGAGCTAGACTAGGAGAGACCCCATCCATCCAGCTCTCATGCCTTTACACTATTTTTTTATGTGTCAAAGCATTGGTTTTAAGATAAGAATGTTGGTTTATGAATCAATGAAAGGGTTTATTTCTGACAATCTAGATGAGGACCTAGAGAAGTAGTAGTAAGATTTTATTCTCCACATATCTGAAACAAACTCTGAAAACATATCTCAGTGCTCAGGACTGAAAACATTTCTGTCTCCAATTTATTGAGTTGAATTTAAAACTGTTTCATATCTTGTACTGCAATATAATGTATATCCTACAGTATTATTCTATTTTGACTTTTCAAAATCATATTTAATGTGTCTTAATATTGTCCTTCTGATATTGTCTTTTATGTCTTTCTGTGTGAGGTAAAGCACTTTGAATTGTCTTGTTGTCTTAAGATGCTTTTGGTGATATTGTCACATGGTTTTGGAGAAATAATGTGACTTCAAACAGGAGCAAAACAGGAAGTAGGTTAGTTTTTAATAAGATAAGATCCACCTTTATTGATCACGCAAAGGGTAAATTTTGGTATTGGTACAGAACAGTTACACAGAGAAAAAAAGTATGAAATAAAAAAAGAACATACATAAGTGTGCGTTTGTATGTATCTGTGGTTTAAGTATTGTACTGTTTGAGGAGAGAATACGCTTTCGGTTTCTGAGACTGTTTCTCTGAAATCATGTGACCACAGAGCCCCCGCCTTCTGTTACAAAACTGCTCTCTCCCTCCTCAACATCGAGAGCTTCGTGAAGACAACAACACGTAAGAGCACTTTTAAAGAGAACAATGAAATACTTTAAAATGTTAAGATCAGGAGTTTATAGCAGATATAAATGCATTAGGAAAAATGTATTTGATATAATAACTTAATGTGCTATTTTACATTCATATGATCAGTTAATATCTTGTGATAGAATAATACAGAAATGAAATGTGCTGAAATGAATGGACCATATCTGTGTTTTTAGTGATTTAGTCTATTAATTATAAGTTATTAAAAAAAATAGAATCTTTCAGTTTTTTAGATTAGTTCCTTCCAGACAGATGTTGGTCTCAACAGGATAGACAGAGAGCTTAACGGGCAGCAGAAATTAACGTTACTATAAAGTTCCACAACACTAAACATTAAAACTAGTGTCTGGGCTGGTGAGTGCAAGGAGGCAATGACTCGGACTCAATAACAGACAGGAAAAGTTCTGGAATTTAATGACAAATAGAATGTGACATGGACTTAGTGGCCTAGAAAAAGTCCAAAGAGAAGTAACACAGGTAGACGGGAACAGGGGCAGAAAAAAGGTGTGGCCACCAGGACGGCATGTAGGTACATTCCACAATCATGACATGGTTTCATGAATACAGATACAGATAAGGTAGCAGATAGAGACTAAAAAGCAAGGGATGAAACCACTAAAACAACACGGACAACCTGGCAAGGAGTGAGCGGAAAAGGCAGTTAGGATGCAGGGCTCATGAGGGAGGGGTGGATATAGGTGAGCAAATGGGCGGGGGTGGTCAGTGACTGGGACTGTAGTTATTGCAGGGCAGGAGGGAGTGGCTGGATGTGGAAGGGAGGTGAGGTGAGGAGGAACAGTCAGAGGAATGATTTCAGGCTAACTATTGACAGAGACAAAGTCAACGTTTTTCAGGAGTTTTAATTCATTCCAGTGAAAGCACCATGATTAGCGGATTCACTCAAATATGAAGCTTCCAATTTTTGTCTAAGCTCTTCATTCCCATGTCTAGTTAAGAGGAATATTTTTATTCTTAATACTTGAGGTGATACGTCCCCCTCTCCAGTAGTCATATGCCAGTGCATTTTGGTATTCTTTTTTAGAAGTCTCTGTAGATCCTAGAACACATTAAAATATTGTTAATGTTTTCAGTTTTTTTCAACAGAGAATTCTGGGCAGCTATTATTTTGCCTTGTACATTATAGTAAGAAAAAGACTGACTTCTGTTATGGTCACAGCCATCTTGTAAACAAGATTGTACTTTAATGTTGTGTGTTTATTGTTAGTAGAGTGAAGATACTCCTTTTCATCAACATCCTTGGTGTGTCCAGATTAACTTATTATTATTATTATTAGCTCCTGAACTCAACAGGATGTGAGTAGTTAAGTTTTAATGATTTGATAGATTTATGTGAAATGCTGAGGCTGATAAAGCTGTGAGGAGTGGGTTATATTTAAAAAGACAGCTGATAGCTGGGAAATGACAATGGCAATCATCATCTGATTTACGTATGTGAAATTTGCATGGTGTGGTCTACATGTGATATGCTGGTGCGTGACACAACCGCAGCACAACCCAACGTGCATGGGCTGCAAGGGTATGTTCATTGAACATAGCAAGAACTGATTCCTTGCTATAGCAGCCGTGTGGCCCCCAAAAAAACGAATGGACTACATGATTTTGTTGGCTTTTGTTATAAAATTAATTCAATTCAATTCAGTTT
>NW_023339774.1:22245187-22247684 GCF_004916995.1 Morone saxatilis | reverse complement strand
ACCCTACGTCGTAGAGCCTGACAGCTAACAGCAGCTACATTAACCCCTTCTTGCTTAATGTAGAGCACAACAGTTCCTTCCCTCTCCTATACTACAAACTTGTTAAAATACATTTATTTTCCTTTAGTTTCTTGGTGTGAGTTTTTAAAAAATATTTTTTGGGGGACTTTTTCAAATTTTCTATCTAGACGGTCCTGTTTCAATCTGATGTTGACATGATTCTCAGTAAACATGTCACTGATATATATACATATATTATACATATAAAGCATTTGTTTCTCATGTTAATTACATTTTACAGACGATGTTACAGAATACATATCTCTACAGAAAATAAATATTCTGCTGTGTTGTAGGTGAAATCTAATGTACATTGTATGTATATCTGGAGTTTGTAACGAAAGTAAATCCCCCCTGGGATTATTAAAGTATTTCTGATTCTGATTCTGATTGATTTGATTGGTACTTTGGTTTCTTCATATGTCTTCATGGTTGTTATGACTAGTTCAAATATTTCAGATGACATTTTGATCAGTTTATGTTTTACAAGCAACATTTTTAGTGATTGCAATATATTAGTTATTACACGTAAAATCACATCCTGATGCTGTTTTCTGTGAATGATGAATAAAATCTCTGCTTCATGAAACCAGTTTGCTCAGAGTGTCTTCACTGGATCATCATCTGTTGGACTTTCAATATACGTCTCTTTGTTACTGAAACACTTTCAGTCTGACAGACATTGCACAGAGAAAGACACAGCAACATTAGAACTGATGTTTCTTCAAAGTGTCATGAAGAATATGTGATGAACTCTATTGTTGATGATTTCTGTAGGGACCACTTGAGGGAGCCAAAAATTGTATTACTGAAGGATTCTGTGTGGACTGATGAGACTCTACTGAACTACACTAACTTTAAAGCAAACAGATTTGATGTTTAAAAGTGAGGAGGACATGCTTGAGTTTGGCTTTTTAGCGTTTGTACCACATTAGTGAGCTGAACAGACCTTAGTGAAGAATTGGGGTGATTACGAGTCATGATGAGGCCAGCTCTAAAACATCAGACCTAAAACAAGATCATCATTTAGGTGGCCTGTAAAGTATCATTAGTGGCTGTTGCGAGATCTGGAAGGGTGAGATGCCTTTGGATGTATGAAATGCCAGAGGGTCGGATACAGGGTGAGGAGATATACTAGCTGTGTGAAGTGAAAATGAAAGAGAAAGTCAAGAAATAAAAAGAACTTGGCTGTTTCCACCTGTTCAACAGGTTTTTTTTTGTTGTTTGTCTAAAATTATGTAACTAGAGTTACACCCAACCTGAAGGAAACCTATGAATAGATTCTGTCCACAGAAACACCACAGAGCTTTTAATCTCTAACAGATACAGGAGGTGTTGAATTTCAACATACATTTATATTTTTTCCCATTTTGTGAGATATTCTACAAATCTAGACATTCTTCTTATTATTATTATTATTACACTGTAGTGAATGTTATATATGTTGCTGCTATAATGTCGATATGACGATGAACAGATCCTTTTCACTGTCTAGTTTTGAGACCTCAACTCTCTAGTGAAGCATTGCTAGAGCCACAGCTGAGACGCACAACTAATCTAATCTGCAGACACCAAAATAAAAAGCAAGTTGTTCCATCAAAAATACTGCTAATGCATCCTGTGTGGACCGGGCTTAACACATAATGATATTATTGTTACATAGGTCAGTGCTGTAGATGCAGGCTGACCTCACAAGCAACAGTAAATTAGACTTTTTTCCCTATAAACCAGCTGTCCTCTGCCAAAAGTCTTGTGGAAAAAAATGCTGAAACACTTGAAGGACGCTGGCGTATGGATTGTGAAAGGCTCACTGTAGAGAGCAAGGTTGTTTAGAAACCGTTAGAATCTTCTAGCTTGACCCGATGATGTTCTCTATAAAGATTTTGATTCACATCAGAAACAATTCAGTATCTATGCCAGCTTCTAGGGCCAGAATGCATTTATGTTCCCATTTAATCATTCTAAAGATCATGGCGATTAGGCAATCATAGGTAATTCACGATATAGAAAGACTTTTTAATATTAATAGGTTAGACCTATATACAGAGGAAGTGCCATGAGAAATTCTGTGCAGTTACACCAGGTGGTGGTGCTAAAGTAATTAACTTTATGCTTTTGAATTAATATCTACATGTATTTTCCACCATTTAGAATTTTATGCAAATATTTTCCCTGCAAGATTTGAGCAATCCTCAACAAATTTAGTACCAAAGATGTCTGGACCAAACAGGTACAATGTAATTTCTCAAATTTGTAATATTCCATACAGTTTAGCTGGACCTCAATGTTTGCTCGAATGCTGTTGGCAGGGCTAATATTTTAAACAGTATCAAAATTCCTTAACAATTTGGTATTCCAACCACATTTGGTGCCATTTGGCCAATAGATGGCGCTGTAGCAGCATCATCTCACTATAAAGGAAGGAATCTGTCTGTCC
>NW_023339774.1:22242968-22245087 GCF_004916995.1 Morone saxatilis | reverse complement strand
AGACGAGTGGATAAAGATAAAGGAGCCAGAGCAGCACTGCGTTACGGGTTCAGTAAACTAACAGCAGCTGGTAAAGAAGCAAATAAGTAAACAATAATGAGTGTGAGCAAACAGCTGTGTAGAAAGTAAGGTCTATACTGTTCATACAAATGTCTAAATGTCACAAACACCCCCCTAAAAAACAGTTTCTGTAAGTGGGATATTGATGCAATTTGGAAATTGACATATAATCAATTTTAAATTGAATTGTGTAATTCTGTAAAATTCCTTCCAGGGGATTAATAAACTATTACTATTACTATTATTTATTATTACTATTACTAAAAAACTGTGATTGTGATACAACTGGGACACAGCTTACTGCACTGCTTTTAAACGGAGTGAGGCCGCCCCCTGGTGTTTAATGGAGAGCACAACAGCTCCCTCCCCTATATTACAAAGCCAGATCGTGTTGTACAAAAACACACAAACATTGTACAAACTCTTTGTGTGAGTTCAATGTTTTTAAGGTTGTTTTTCTGATTTTGGGTCAAGTCTCAGAAAACACATCACTGATATATACTGTATAATATATAATAAATACATACAAAGTAGTCAAACATGTTTTCTAATGGTAATTAGTTTGTACAAAAATTAAATATTGTGCTGTGTTGGAGGTGATGTCTAATGTATTTTGATTTGATTGGTGGTTTGGTTTCTTTATGCTTGGGGTGATTATATCAAATATTTGAGGTCACACAGGCCATGTAAAAACATTTTGATCAGTTTATGTTTTTATAGTTTAGTGATTTTAGTGATTGCAATATATTTTGTTATTCTACATGAAATCACATCCTGATGCAGTTTTCTGTGAATGATTAATAAAATCTCTGCTTCATGAAAACAGTTTTCTCAGTGTCTTTACTGGATCTTCAGCAGCTTTTAGAGTCTGTTGAACTTTCAATAAATGTTTCTTTGTTATTGAAACACTTTTAGTCTGACAGAGATTGCACAAAGAAACACACAGCACCATCATAAGTAATGCTTCTTTAAAGTGTCATGAAGAATATGTGATGAACTGTTATTGATGGTTTCTGTAATAACCACTAGACGGAGCCAAAAACTGCATTACTGAAGGATTCTGCTGTGTGGACTGATGACATTCTACTGAACACAAATTTCCAGAAAGCCGGAAAGAAAAAATAATTGGTGTAATTGAGGTTAGCCAACTTTTTCCTGTGTGTGCTACCTTTTATGACTTTGGGTATTCATCTGTAACTTATCACTGGAACTTAAAACTTTGGTTTAGCAGCACAAACAAAATACTGGGAAGGTGCATCCATTCTAAGATCTAACTACTATCATTCATCTAATATCTGAGATATTTCAGTTTGGACCAAAGTGGTGGACAGACCCCACTATAGAGTGGCTAAAGCTTTAATAAAAACTTGCACGTAGAATCAGTGACTGACTGTCTTGGGAAAGATTACTCACAGACTGACTTCAGATCAGTGAGATGACTGAACGAGTCATTTGGGAACAATAATGTGGACAGATACCCACACAGCACTGATCCCTGTGACCTTTACACACTGACTGAACAGCAGCAGCTCATTGTTCTGTGTCAACACCTTTTATTCACAACCACACACAGCTGTATATGTCACCTACACACACACACACACACACACACACACACACACACACACATCCTTTTACCATCTCTCTCTCGTATTTCTTCACTTTAAATGGATATTTTTCATAAATTAAAGATCCTATCCAAAGGCAAAACTTATATTTATATTATTTGGATCCGTCAACATTACAGTAAAAATCTGACTTTTAATTAATTCCAGAGTCTTGATTTATATTGAATCCTGTAGCAGTCACAATGAAGTTAGATCTGAAGCTTTCTTTGTCTTTAGCTGCACAGTAAGACGTTATTATTATTACTATTATCAATTAATATGAATGAATATTAATTAATTAGTCATTTAATGCTGATCCTAAGTGGGATCCCTGTGGATTTAAGTTTTTTTTTTTCTCTTCAAAAGAGCTTAAGTGCTCTCAGCTTCACTACAGTTTTTTCCAGTTGCTAACACACTAAAATTACATGCATAGCACAATTATTTAAACTGAC
>NW_023339774.1:22240373-22242868 GCF_004916995.1 Morone saxatilis | reverse complement strand
AATGGTTCTGTTTGTCTTGTTCAGATCTTTTTCACCAAGAGTCATTCTTGTTAGAGTTCCAATCTTCTCTTTCTTTGGTTTCAGCTGGTAGACAGTGGGAGATCCTGATTGGATCAGATCACTTTTAGAGATGATGTCATTATATTTGGACGAGCTGTTCCTGTAGAAAATCATTGAATGAAATAAAAAAAAAAAACACTTTCTGGTGTCTTAAAACTATTTTTTTTAGGTAGTAATGTACATGATCACATCAATCTGACACTCTAATTGTCGCATCAGGTAGTAAAATGTGATTTAACAGCATCTTTAATGTGTTTTAAGAATAAAACACTAAAACACTCACATTGCCATGGTAACAGTTTCACAGGAGCTTGAGGATGGAGCAGTTTATTGGTTCTCTGAATGAAAGAAATACCAATCAGTCAAACAACAGGACAACACTGGACCTACTGGAGGGTCCAGCAGAGTTTGACATGATAAACAGTTCACATAAATCTATCAAACTATTTTAACATTTAAACACTCTTTTAGAAACATTTTTAAAAGGCCTGTTGAGCTGAGAAGGAGCGCAGTAGTGGGTGTAACATATAGGAGGAGAGACTGAGTAACGAGAGAAAATTCCTACCTGTAAGATCATACCTCTGCAAAATGTTGGGATGTTAGGAATAAATGCTGGAGTGACCATGACATGATATACATAACCAGACTGTTGCCTGTTTATTGTTTTATTTTTGCCTAAAAAAAACAAAAAATTACTAAGCAGCTGAAATCAGGGTTCTAGCTATGCACTTGTATCCAACCACAGTGCTTCAGACCAATCAACAATGGTAGCTGTTAGAAAGGTTAGCATAGGTGCTGCTAGCATCAGTTATATCAGAACTGGAAAGTATTTCTTCATTGAAAGAAAGAGCAAAGAACAGCATGATAGCGCGCGGCTCAGTAACCGGGCGGGCTTCATCGTAAGAGTTTCGACTAATTAGATATGGTTCTTGAATCTGATTGGTTGAAGTTTCCAATGACAACTTCCAAGATGGTTCTGTGTAACAAACCACCTGGCGCAGTCAGGTTATCAAAGAACGTTGACTGTCCGACTTACGGCAACAAACTGCATCTAACAAAGAAGAAGAAGCTTCCTCCTGATTCTCTTCTCTGGTTCATGAATATAAAGTTTACAGAATGATCTAATTAAACTGTTTTATTGCTGTCAATGGTTAGCTAGATGTCAGTTAGCTTAGCATAAAGAAAAGCCTGCCTCTGTATTCTCAGGTAACAAAATCCACCTACTAGCACATCGACTGAAGATAAATGTCAAAGCAATATAATTGTTGATCACAGTTGAGACTAACACCAGACTGGAAGCAATAAAATGAATGTAAAAACTGAAAGATTTTTATGATTTATAGTGGCCTAAATAACAAGAAGAAAGAAAAAAGAACAAACAGAGATAAAATTAGTGAAAAATGTTCAGTCTCTCTCAGCATTATTGCATTCTGAATGAAAATGTATTTTAATTTAATTGAAGAAAGCAATTCTTAATTAACTTTCAGCTCATTTCATTTCAATGTTATCCTATTATATGAATGTAAAATAGCATGTTCAGTCAAGTATTTCATTGTTCTTTTTCAAAGTGTTCTTACCTGTTGTTGTCTTCACGAAGCTCTCTGCCGAGGAGGCAGAAAAAGCAGAGATCAGTGTCAGCAGAGAGGGTGGAGGCTCTGTGGTCACATGATTCAACAGAAACAGTCTCAGAGACAGAAAGTTGATTCTCTCAATAGACTAGAGTTAATAGAGTTTATAAGTAGGATATGGACTGTCTGTGCTTGTGTCACCACACATGCCACCCTCTGCCACTCCAGGTCCGTCTTTCAGAGGTTGGAGCGGGCGAAGCTTGAAATCCGAAGTTAGGCTAAATTTTGGCAATAGAAAAACTGACATGGCCATATTCACAGGGATCCCTTAACCTTTGACCTCAAGATATCTGAATGAAAAAGGGTTTTATGGCCACTCAGGAGTATGTAGTACAGACCAACCATGCAGCTGAACACAAACATTTTTATTCACTTGGAATTATCTGCTGATGCAATACCTCAATTTCTCCTTTTGGTGATCAAAAAGTCTGATCTTATCTCATTGTTGGAAACATATCAAACTAGAGGAACTCTCCCCCCTCCCTTTCTTCTTCACTGGTTTAATGTCCCACTGACTTCTCTGAAATCACGTGACAACGATATCACCAAAAATGAAAGAACCAAGAGTTGGAGCCAACTGTATGTCAGTTTTTGTGGGAGGTTGTTGCAGGCCTGTGGATCATAAAAAAATAATGCTGCTTCTCCAAATTAAGTTTGGACAGACCATCTGAGGCATTGGATCACATAATTAATTTATTTTGGTCATAAACTGTACAGTAAATTATAAACCAAAAGTATAATTTAATGAAACTATTTTGATAATGAAATCATGTGTAAAATCTTATTTCAAACAAAAAATAAATAAAA
>NW_023339774.1:22237006-22240273 GCF_004916995.1 Morone saxatilis | reverse complement strand
AAGGGGTCAGAACACACAGTGCAGAGCAGTCTGTTGGTCTGGGACCAGTCAGGGAGTCCAGGTGGTCATAATGTTATGGCTGATCAGTGTATATTTATGATATATACAAGCTTAGTTTTCATTCAGTTTATGTCAGTGCATTCATTTATAACGGACAGTTTCACTGGAACTACTTACGTGCGAGCTGCAGCCACCACAAGCTGGTCATGCATCCTATGTGGGCGAGCCGTTATGCCTCAGATGAGTTGTTTTTATCTTATGTTCTCACATGATGTCTGACTGAGAGATCATTGGTAATGTGTGCTTATTGTTACACTATCACTTTAACCCTGCACATCTATTGACAGACTGACTGTCATTCAGTTGTTGACTTAATATTTAATAATACTTAATATTAACAGCCATCAATATTTAAGTTAGTCTTCCAAGCAAATTCCCATGTTACTATGTGTTTATTTACTGTTCACTTGCAATGCCTGGATATGCTCCGCCTGTAACACAATCATTTCACAATCAATAAAGTACATCTATCTACTGTAAAACTTTAGCTAAAAGCAGGGTCAGCCAATTAGACTCAGGTCTCCTTTACTAACCTGGTGTGGCTACACGTTTTGACAAAAAAATGCAGCTCTTTATTAGAGGCCTGGTCTGGATTTTATAGAAATGATTTGGACTATTACAGTGTTACAGTATTACAGTCAGCCAATATTTAAATAATACATTCAAGTCATATGGCCAAGGTATGTCTCCATGGCTTTAATGCAGATGGAGAAATTGTCATTTTCCATGTCCACTTTTACAAGCTGCTTATTTTCTAGTTGGGATGCATATTTAGGTCAAGAATGTATCTACATATGCTAATTTATTTCAGCTGAAGAGGTTAATGTATATTTACAATATTCATTAATGTTAAGAGAATGTCAAGAATCTTACCATTAAAATTAAATTCAGACTGTAAAAGAAGCACTTTTCTTTCAGGGGTCATCAGTCATCAAGTTCCACTGTACGTAAAATGTTGCATGGATCTTTGTGTTACATTTTCACAGCTCACTGTCAGTAAATGTTGGACAGTAAGAATTGGACCACAACAATTTGATTGCCAGCAAAAGTAGTTATTCAAAGCTTTGAATGGGTTGATTGGGTTCTGGAGGTTTGGTTACAGATACTGCACATGGTTGATCTGTGGTGGTGGGGCCCAATGTCGGATGACCTTTACTGTACAGCACAGCTCTACACAGGAAAGGCTTGTCCAACATGGGTGACACTAAACAAAAATCCCTCACTAAAACACTAAACAACTAAAAAACAATTTCTGGCTCACCACTGAAAACACATTTTCAACAGCAACCTCTCCTTTGAATACCAGGTCAACCAAAACATTGCACGTCTCCACCCATCACTCTCCTTTTCTGCTGCTGAGACTCACAATAGCATATTCATAACATCCAGAATTTACTATTGCAACAGCATCTTATATGGTACAAAACTTTGCTGCACCCTGCTCACCCATACCCACTCCCATGACCACATCATGCCTGCCCTTCAGAACCTCCACTGACTTCCTGTCCCACAATGGATGCAATTTAAATCTCTTCTTCTTACTCATAAAACCCTCCACAACCAGGACCCCACTTACCTTACAGACCTGAAAAAAACCCTACCTTTCCAGAACTGCTTTCAATGTGTGATTGTTAGTGTAGTAATTGTTGTGTGTTGTGTATACATATATATGTATATAATCTCTGTGTTGTTTCTAATACCTTTTTAACGTGTGAAGTGTCTTTGAGTTCCTTGAAAAGCTCATTATAAATAAAATGTATTACTATTATTAAGAAAACAAGTTTGTGAGACAGAAGACATTATTATTTTTAGTCTTTAATTGGCTTTATTAGATAGTGACAGCTGTAGATAGACAGGAAATGTGGGTAGAGAGAGAGGGGATGACAACACAGCAAAGGGCCACAGGTCGGACTTGAACCCGGGCCGCTGCAGCAACTCTGTCCATGGGTCACCAGCTCAACAGACAGAGCTAACCAGGCGCCCAGACACAAGACATTATTAATTTAATCAGTAGAATATTGTGTGAACAAAAAGCTTGATAAGGACCCAATAATGAATTAGTCTGAGCTACTATGGGATGACCTAGAGGACCAGTGATTGATGTACTATGGGAAATGTGTTCAATACAAGATATCATGCTCAGTTTTGGAATCCAACCTTTTCTACATAGACACACACCTCCTGTTGAGAAGAGCTGGTCGAGTCAGTGTCCAATGTGTTATACAGTTGAGAAAGAGTTTTTGATATTTATCTGCCTACTGGACACAAATCGCCCTTTAATTGCAATGTCTTTATTTTCAATGAGTTTCCGCAAAGCAATTCTTTTATTTAGTTTGAAATTATTTGAAAAATGAAAAGGTTGATTGTTCATCCACATAATATCTTGTTTAACTATTCTGTAAAATGTATTTATAGATGTATTAATGGTGTCTGGGCAAAAGGTATCCCCTCACTTTTAAAACATCAAGTGTGTTTGCTTGTTATTAATCCATACAGTAGAATTCTTCAGCAATACAGTGTTTGGCTCCCTCTAGTGGTCACAGAGAAATCATCAACAACAGAGTTCATCATACACTGATCAGCCATAACATGGGCAACCTTTATTGCAAGGATGTGATTTCATGTAAAATAACAGGATATATTGCAATTACAAAAAATATGGCATAAACATAAACTGATCAAAATGTTTCTGCATGGCCTCTGTCATCTGAAATATTTGAACTTTTGAATCAAAGTACATTAGAAATTAATCCAACTGTAATGAAATCTACAGTTCTGTAACATATTCTGTATTATTATTATTATTATTATTATTAACATGAGAAACAAACATTTTGTTTAACTGCTTTATATATACAGTATGTCAGTTGATATGTTTACTGGGATTTATATCAACATCAGAATAAATCAGACTTGTATTGTGCTTCACACAAAGACATGAAAGGAAAATACATGGATTTATGAATAATATAACCTTCGTAATATTAGGGGAGGGAGGGAGATGTTGTGGTCTACATTAAACACACATTTTAACGCAGAGCCATAGCTGTGTCCAATTTATTTGGTGTTCAGAAATCCTGAAATCACTGATTTAAACATTTGTAACAGGAGGACACCACTGTTGAAAGCAAATCATAAAAAAGTGAGATTGGAATGTGCAAAAATGCATATTCCCAAGCCACAAGGCTTCTGGGAGAATATCCTTTG
>NW_023339774.1:22230022-22236906 GCF_004916995.1 Morone saxatilis | reverse complement strand
CATGGAAAACAAAACCTGTATGACCCACTATTAAGGTATGTGGATTTACCATTAAACCAGAATGCAGACTGCTCTCTTCCTCTTCCTGTCCTCACAGCACACTGCCATACACTCCAACATACCAACTATAACTAAAATGTAGTTGCAGAGATGAGAACATTTTTAGGAACTAATATCTATCTAAATACTTGAAATTAAAATATTTCATTATTTTAATATTTTATTTCCAGTAACTGCTCAAGTGCTGTAAGACGCAGCTAAAAGTAACGCCCTAGCTCACCTGGTAGAGCTGGCGCCCTGTGTACCAATGCTGACACCTCACTGATGTGGCCATGGTTTTAAGTCCAGCATCTGTCTGTCTGTCTCTCTCTCTCTCTGTGTCTCTCTCCCTCTCTCTGCTGTCCATCTTGAGCTGTGCTATCAAATAAAGGCTCTATTTAACTCTATAAACTATTATTTCCAGGGTCAAGTACAAACAAGCTCAACGTTTCTTCATTAGTTTTGACCAGTTTTAAACCACATGTGAATGATTTCTACATATAACCGTTTACAAATGCCTTATAAAAGAATTTAGTCGTGCAATAATATATCAACAAACATGATTACAGCTGTGTTATCAGGCATGTCCTATAGCCGTTATCAATAATCAGTAAAATGACCTGGGAATGAGAGAGGCTGTGAAGTGTGTCAGAGAAACTATGGTGGCCGCGAAAAATGTGAAGGGCCCTATTTAGAGCCAGTGTTTGGTTTGTCTTTCCTGTGCTACTGTAGAAACATGGCGGTTCAACATGGTGGACTCATTCTAAGGTAACAAAAGCACAACGATTCTTATTTTCAGGTGATTATGTATAGTATCATATACACTATGAATATTATGTACAATTTCTGCCAACAGATTGTCCTACAGGTTTCACACTGGACATTTAAATGATGTTTTGACCAATGCAACGGGTATTGGGCTGTGCTGTCATAGATCTACTGGCTCTGTGACAAGCAACACCATTCTTAAGCCCTTGGAGGTCAAACAGAAATTAAAGTGTCTGAAATGACACAAATTATTTGTTTTGATTTTAGCTCTGCTGCTAGCTCAGCTAAGCTAGTCACCACTGTAGCAGATCTTTGATAGTATTCACACCGCTGAAGGTGCCTTTATACTCTGTTTTGTTGACTTAGAAGTCATTTGATTGAGGGAGTATTTATCCTCTTGTTTATCATATGTAAGATAAGGGTGATTTAGTTCATTTAATTGCCAATACACATGTTTGATATGGATATGAGGAACAGAAGTTCATCTTAACTGTTAAAAAGAATGAATATATTAAAATGTGATGTTTAAAATGTTATTAAGATGCATAAATAGATTTAAAAGGTTAAAAACATAAATATCTGGTTTCAGAAATCTCATGATTTTATTTCTATGCTGTGAGATGGAAGTACATGATTGATTGATTGATTGTTTGTTTATTGGAACTGACCTATCTTAGGTGGTGTGATGTGTACCTATTCATTTACATAATGATTAGAGTATTTATATCCTTACAATTGGTTATATTTGATTTGACATTTGAATGGAGATAAGTTGATCGGATTAAACAGAAATTGAGACAATAGTAACCAATGCATTCTGTTTACTGTATGCATAGATTGGTTTTAGAGAGGGATAGATCATCTGAACCTGACCCTGGCGGTCAGTGGCGAGCCAACCGCAGAAGTCAGTGAACGGACCAAGAGCCTGGTGTGGCCGCCGTGGCATCTTTAGAACCATCATCATCCTGTGTCTTCATTTGAAATCAGATAAGAACACACATAAACCTACCTAGTGAAAAGAACATACATACTCCAAGAAACACACACACACACACACCACAACTTTCATGGGACTCTTTTTGTTTGAGGTTATTTATTTTGGGCCCTTTTATTTGTGCGCCTGTGCACTCAGGAAGCCGGCTTAGGTAGGCAGGGAATGTAAATAACTGTCTTTAATTTTGTATAATATATTTCTCAAACTTGCTACTTACTACTTCAGGTTCCGTAGTCGTACCTAGAGTTTTCTGATATTAGCCCAGCTTTAATTCACAGCTAATTAAATTAGTTATCAGTTACATTTACCAGAGACATGGGTTACATTATTCCAAAGAGATGACAGTGTCATTCATGAATGTTGACCAAAAAAAGAGTCAGCGTTATTTCGTGCAATTCAATGCAGCAGCAGTTTTTTGGCTTTATTGTTGAATGATGTCTTTGATTGGATTTGATTTTAAAGGGTTAAGCCAAAATCACTGCTAGCACCTTCAAATCTTTAGCTTTTCTGTGCTCAAACGCAGTCAAACTGTATGGACACTTTGTTTTTATGTGAAGATGAAACCAGATTATCGTCACTGTGTTGTTGCTGTTTACATTCAACCAAACGCAAATTCAAAAGATGAACTGCAGAATTATTTATTGTATCTATATATGTACAGTATATATTGCCAGACATATTTTTATATATTATTTGCCTCTGAGATATGAAATGCAGTAAAAGAAGAAAATGGCATGAAAAGAAAAGACTGAGGTGAAGAAGAAGTCATATTTCCACTGTAAATTTCAGTCAGGTAACTTCTGGATTTGATTCTGAAGAAGCAGTTTGCTCAAACTTTGATCTTGACACTCGTATGACACTCGAGCGAGAGCAAACTGCCCTTTTGTGTTTGTCACATCCAACATCAATCTCATTATTCTCCTTTCAGCTCATTGAGAGGTTCCTTAATTGCTTTCGGTATCGCCAACCAAACCCTACAGAGAAATGTGGCTTTGGTGGTGAAAAATTTGTAGATGGAGTTTTTCAACCGTGTAATCAATTCTTTGCTGGATAAAATGAGATAATTACAAAGCTTTTATTCTTAAAACATCAGTCGTCACGAGCTCGAAATCCAACGCTGCAGCTCACTAATATCTGATAGAACGTATAATCAATTACTGCGGCACTTGGTCCAAATTCACAATCAATTATTCATGTTCCTGCAGCCAAACAAACCTGTCTGTTGTTCACTTTATCTCCTGCGAGCTCGCTGCTCTTTTAGAGGAGACGTCGGGAAGAGAGAAGTGGGAAGAACAGAGGAAACAGAGAGAGAGAGAGAAAACGAGACAAGATGTTACTGGAAGTGAACCCACACTTTTCTACTTCACCTCACCTTATAATCCCCTACCGCACACACACACACACACACACACACACACAGAAACTTCAACCACAGCCTTGTTAGCTGGAGCGCCGAGGCAGCCCAGATGATCGCAGCATCAAAGTCGGGACCTGTCAGGAAAAAGCTGTTGTCATGGAGACCGAATACATGTGCAGTAATTGCCGGCCGACCTGCTTATCAGCGGGAGCTCAGTTTGGGTGTTGTGTATCTACAGTGTGAAAGTATGCGTGTGTGTGTGTGTGTGTATTCATGTCAAACATAGATGTGTACAGGTTTGTTGGTTGAGGTTTCTGTCTGTCATAACAAATGTTAGCAATGATCGATCAAAATGTTGAAAAATAAACATTACAGGGGCCCTGATAGCTGGCCTGGTAGAGCTGGCCCCATGTCCCGAGGCTGAGTCCTTGCTGCAGGGGTCATGGGTTCGACTCTGACCTGTGGCCCTTTGCTGCATCCCCTCTTTATCCCCCTTTCCTGTCCATCTTCAGCTGTCCAACCAAATAAAAGAGGGGGCCACAGGTTGCTGGTTTATACTCATAAAATGTGAAATGTTTCTTAGCAACCTTTTTATTAAAAGTGTAACAGGATATTGGATATTATTTGATCACGGAGCTGCAGAGGAACCTACAATGTCCTGTTTTGAAGCTGCTGTATTTTAAGATGTGAGAAAAAGCATACGTTCCTCCATGCATGGCCTCCATGATTTTATGTTGAGTGGTTTATAAATGAAGGAACATCTGAGGCACAAAACTGATCAAAAACAGTTTCTTTCAATAGCCTGGTTGCCATCAGTGAATAATATCTCTCCTCCCACAGAATGTGAGGTTATGTCTGTGGGACAGGTTAGGACTCCTCAAAGCAATATCAGCACAGATATGAGTCACTTCACTCGTTAACCACGATGATAAAATGCTTAAACATCTAACGCAACAAAATAAAAATTTTTGACCAGTTAGGAGTAATTTTCCTCCGAGATAAACAGAGCTTCTGTTTTCAATGAGTAATACTTTGCTACAACAACACTGACCTTTTTCCTTTCACTGCTGTGATTATTGAATACAATAAAGAGATATTATCGGAATGAGTCTGTCCTTCCTCTGCATTGCATTCAGTGTGTGCTGGAGAGGTTTGCAGTTGAGTGTGACGCAGTCGAGATGAGGATCATCGGAGAGAGACCAAGGCTGGGTCAGAGACCAACGCTCTGTCCCACAGAAAGATGGATTGCTTCATTCATCTGCTTCGAGAGGACGAGTTCATTGTCTTTGTTTCTTATTCTGAGGTAAACTTGGAGATGGACTGCTGGTAGAGACACAGCAGTAAAACAAACCAAAAGTCAAACCAACTGGACATTTTAAATGGCTCCAAGTGATGTTTTTATTTGAATCTTGTGAGAAGCTGTTCCTCAGTAAGTGTGAATATATATAACTGTGTGTCTGTGTTGAAAAAGTTACACCACATATTTTGCACATTTAAACACAAAAACTTTATTTTGTCACATTAGTAAAGAATTTAATAGAAATATCTTTAGCTGCCATTAGAAATCCATAAATTGTTTTACTTCCAAATACATGTCTTTCTATTGAACTAAAGCCAATAATTATAAAATGTGCCCCCATTAGATCCGCCCCTGATAAGGAAACAGTCTCATTACAGTCCACAGTACTAATCCAACAAACAACCTGAGGGACAGAATGGGATAAAATATTAATTAAAAAATAATGCAGATTTTGTTATAATTGAGCATTTTATATAATTCCTTTTTAAAGTGTAAGACCTCTTTTTATTTTTTTACAAAACTACAGTGACCAAAGAGAGGAAAATGGGTCCGGTGTAGCTAAGCTAACAAGGAAAGTAATGTTACGCGAGTTTTCTTGTCTTTGTGGGCTATAAAACTCTTCCACAGGGGCAAGATACTATCATATGACAGGCACATATATATAATGATATAGCTATAATGTATTAGCTTTTAGTAGGGTAGGTATATTATGTATACTATATAGAGCTATAGTAACTAATATAACGTTATAGGTTTATATACATGAACTAATGTAAGTAATATATATATACGGTACACCTATGTAGTATATATTATTAGTATAAATATATAGGACTATTGAATAATACCGCGGAAGTGATGTGACTAATGTTAGTAGTTGTGGGTTAGCTACAATGTTAAGTGGGCTGCAGCTCAGGGCTAACCAAAGCAGGAGAGGAAGGCAGAACCAGTTTTCCCAGAGGCCCAGTCACAACTCAAACTCCTCACGGGATTACAGTGTAGGAGGTTTTAATTGGTTTTAAAGGGCCGACAATGTGGAGATCTGCAGTATCAGGCCCGGCGGACCCTTCGATGCCTGAAGCACGTGGGAGTGCATAACTGACGAATGAGCTGCTACAGCAAAGCGCCTCAATGCAATCAGCCTGAATATCTGGAGGCAGCACTCCTTTGGGCTCCATTAGACCGCCACAGCCCTTTACACTAGGAGAATGGTAACTATTATTAAGTTCCAAGTAACCAGCCAATTAAAACCGTAAAAGTGGATTCGTTGAGCTGCTGGAGCTCCTGAGAGCAAGCATATAGGCATGACTTAACAATCATGGCCATAGGTGGAACTTGCAGGCAGAGCCTCGCTGTCAGGAGGGCTCTGTCTGAAGACCAGGGTCCAGGCGGGTTGAAAACTTAAGAAAATCCTTGAAGCAGAACCATGGGAGGCAGAAAAAAAACCTCACCTTCAGTATTTCCTGCAATTTCTTTTATACGCCAGCAGGCCTCTTCTCCCAGCTGCAAACTGAATGAAAATTAGGCACACCATTGGTGGCGCTTCTAGCTCTCCGAGTATGCAAGTGGCTCATATTTCTGTGTGTAATGTGTATTTCTCAGGTGCATCTACGTCCATCAATGGCTGGCTGGAGGGTTTTGTGAATCTGAGTGTGCTCTTTCAGCCTCCTCATAGACTTCGTGTGTCTCGGCGAGCATATGGCTTATGCTGTATAGTGGGCCCAGCTTCAGTAAGCCACCGAGGTAAGTAAATATAATATCTTTGAGACGTGACTTAAAATGTGGCTTTTAAGCTCCACCCTCCGTCGCTGGCGTCTTATGGTAAGTGGTGGTAATGACAGGGCGTATCAAGCACTCATACATACCCTCTGAGGGCTTTAGAAACGTGTATTTAACTCTGTAATTTAATGTATTGTTTGTTGCATTCTGAGAAAAAAAAAAAAATATATAGAGGTACAAAAGTAAAACGAAGGAGACAGATGCTTAAGAGAAAACAAATCGATATTGTCGCTTACAAAATCCATTTATCAATGGCAACAATTGGAAGCCATTAAGAAGTCTGACATTTGGGGCAGCTTGTGGCATGCAACTCACCCAGTCCTCTCTGTATCAATAGATTATACAGGCTGTAGCCTTGTCTTTTGCTGAGGATTTAATTTGCTTTGTCCACGAAAGTAAAAGTGTGAAAGAACCCTGTCGATTCTGGCTAACATCGCGTGGCGCAGCAATTTTCTTTGAAATAACAGCCCACATATAGAAGGGTAGTGGAAGTGACAGAACTGACCAATGGGGCTGCAGTGTAACGGAGTTCAGGCTGCTGGTGCTCAGAGAAAGCTAAGCAGGCTAGGCAGCCATGAGCCTGGAGGGCTGTTACAGTCAGTAAAAGCACATTACACGCCTTCAGTGTCCTATGGGGGAGTGTTGTG
>NW_023339774.1:22227529-22229997 GCF_004916995.1 Morone saxatilis | reverse complement strand
ACAGTGACCAAAGAGAGGAATATGGGTTTGTAGCTAAGCTAACAAGGAAAGTAATGTTAGCGAGTTTCTATGTCTTTGTGGCTATAAAACTCTTCACAGGCAAATACTATCATATGACAGACACATATATATATATATATATATATATATAGTAAGTGATGTGACTAATGTTAGGTAGGTTGTGGGTTAGCTAACTGTTACAGTGGCTGCAGCTCAGCTAACAAACAGAGAGGAGGAGACAGTTTCCCAGAGCCAGCACAACATCAAAACTCTCCTGGGATTCAGTGTTGAGGGCTTTTAAGGGTTTTAAAGGACCAATGTGTTCGATCTGACACGTGGGAGTCATTACTGCAGAATGAGCTCTAAACAGGGCAAAGCCTCAATGCAGATCAGGCCTGATATCTGGAAGCAACACTCTTTACACTGGAAGATGTAATATTAATTTAAGTTCCAGTAACACCAATTAAAACCGTAAAGTGGATTCGTTGAGCTGCTGGAGCTCTGAGAGCAACAATATAATATTACAATCATCCATGTGGAACTGCAGCAGAGCCTCGCTGTCAGGAGGCTCTGTCTGAAGACCAGGGTCCAGGCGGAGTTGAAAACTTTAAGAAAATCCTTGAAGCAAGACATGGGGAGCAGAAAAAAAACCCTCCTTCAGTATTTCCTGCAATTCTTTTATAGCCAGAGGCTCTTCTCCCAGCTCAAACTGAATGAAATATTAAGGCACACCATGGTGCCTTCTAGCTCTCCGAGTATGCAAGTGCTCATATTTCTGTGTGTAAATGTGTAATTTCTCAGGTGCATCTACCGTATCAATGCTGCTGGAGGGTTATTGTGAATCTGAGTGTTGCTCTTCAGCCTCCTCATAGACTCGTGTGTCTCCAGCATTGCTTCCTGCTGTATAGTGGCTCCACTTCAGTACCACGAGGTAAAGTGTAAATAATGATCTTTGAGAGCAGTGACTTAAAATGTGCTTTCTAAGCTCCACCTCGGTCCCTGGCGTCTTATGGTAAGTGGTGGTAATGACAGCGTATCAACACTCATACAATACCTCTGAGGGCTTTAGAAAACGTGTATATATATTGTTAACTGTATTGGTTTGTTGCAGTTTTTTCTGACAATAAATAAAGATACAAAAAGTAAAACGAAGGAACAGATCTTAAGAGAAAACCAATCGATATTGTTCCTTACAAAATCCATTTATACTGCAACAATTGGAAGCCATTATTAATAGTCTGACATTGGGCACTGTGGCATAACAACCTCCCAGTCTCTCTGTATCAATAGATTACCAGGCTGTAGCCTTGTCTTTGCTGAGGATTTATTTGCTTTGTCCACAAGTAAAGTGTAAAGAAACCCTTCGATTCTGCTAGCTCCGTGCCAGCAATTTTTTTGAAATACAGCCCACATATAGAAGGGTGAGGAAGTGACAGACTGACCAATGCTCAGTGTAACAGGAGTTCAGCTGCTGGTAGTCAGAGAGCTAACAGAGCTAAGCAGCCATGAGCTGGAGCTGTTACAGTCACTAAAAGCACATACACGCCTTCAGTGTCTATGGGGGAGTGTTGGGCTAATGTTAGGCCTGGTCCAGGACTCGAGTTATCTTCCATTTTCCTTTTTCCATTTCTTTGAAGATCCTTTGTTACAAATGTTTTCCACAGAGCAGTAAGATTTGATCTGCTCCAGTTCGATCCCCCCCCCAAAAAATCTATACTCCTCATATAACAATGATGGTCTGCAATAATACCCAATATATGAAGTCATTAAACATTGGACAGACACTTTAAATCTCCGATATTACAGGTAATACATTGTGCAATAAGGCCTATGTCTGGCTGCTGGCAGCACTCAGTGTCAAGCACTTATTTACTGAGCTGTGTGATTGAAACCTGACGTCTGCGCTGGCCAATATGATGGAAAAATGATCTTTCTGTTATTTTTCTGTATTAATGTGATTTAGTTTACAGTCTCCTCGCCACTGCGCGCACAGAAGACGTTTAAGTCACATTTCATGCACAAAATGATTTATATACTGTTTACATTGGGTTTTTATCTACAAAGCAACTGTTAGAGCTCATTGGGCTGACTTGGTTAAGGTGAGAGAAAAATTGTCCATCCAACGTTTTCTAGGTCCTCCTGGGGGATCCAGAGGAGCAGTGGTGGGGGCACAAAACATTAAAAGGTCACCAGCCAGAAAGTTGTGATATATACTGAAAAAGATTAGTCAGGTTAGGATTACCATTGGCACTTCACCAATGTTGTCCAGTGGAAGGGCACCCAAGAGGGCATTTATCATGTTTTATTTACCATCCAAAAGGGTTTTTTAGCTACATTTTCTTTTTTAACACGGTGGAGGGGCAATTGCGTGCAGTGTGTCCAGCCAGTCCAAGTTACCTCTACAGACCCTGAGAGTGGAAGTCAGTTCGCTTTCCTTTGTCATTAAAGTATTTATTTATTTTTCAACA
>NW_023339774.1:22224136-22227429 GCF_004916995.1 Morone saxatilis | reverse complement strand
CAGGAGAATCCTCATGAGATGTTGAACCATCTGAGCTGGTGCAGTCAGATTTTGCAGAATCATCCAATATGGACATGGTAGAGATATAAGGAGTACTGGGCTCAGATGGCAGTGCGGTTGGTAGTTCATGTGAAAAGTGTCATTAGTTCTTGTGTAAAGAATGAAACTCCAATGTTAGAAAGATACATACTAATCCATCAACCTTAAAGTGCATGAGACTGTCCTGCTGACAACAGTGGTTGAACAGCATCTCATTTTAGAGCACTGAGACAAAACACACACTCATACACACTGTCATTCATCTCAATGCAGTATTTACCCCCAATGTATTTATCTCATTAGAGGAGAGAGGCCTGCTACAGGTGCTGTCCATACACTGATACTCCCTTCAGCCAAGTCATCCATCTTCATCTGCCGCTGCAGGTCGGGG
This sequence comes from Morone saxatilis, assembly GCF_004916995.1. Taxonomy (NCBI): domain Eukaryota; kingdom Metazoa; phylum Chordata; class Actinopteri; family Moronidae; genus Morone; species Morone saxatilis. The sequence continues at coordinate 22,226,999 of NW_023339774.1, read as the reverse complement.
CAGATGAAGACAGAGGAGAAGGAAGGAACCAATGAATAAAAACATTATACATGCCCGGATCAGAAAATAAGAGGTCGGACTGAGAAAGAAAGATAAAGAGTTCTCCAAGAATAACAGCAGATAGATAATCCAGCCTGATGGTTTGTGATTCCTGTCCACTGAGTATGAAGACAGAGACACTAATCAATAATTATTGGTTTATGAAGCTGTTATGGGCAAACGTATTGGCAAACAGTTTTAAGAGAAACGTTGGCGTTATTATTAGCATTCATTTGGAGTGCTGTTTGTGTCCTTGTGAATGTTAGACCAGCATTCACTCTCTTTCAGCTGATTTTCATTACACCAACACCTCAGGGAAATATCTGTCCTTTAGCTGCTAAATGCTGCACTATATTCACCAGCTAGTCTCTAGCTGTGGCTGTCTGCTGTTTGTTGCTGAGCAGGTAGATTATTTGCTGCTTGCTGGAAATGAGGTTACAGAGAGCAGGGAGACAGAGGTATCAGTAAATATGTTATAAAATCAAAGCTAACCTAAGACTCCACATCAATCTGAAAATGTGGTAGAGACACTGGTTATCTGCTTTCAGTCTCCTCTGTGATAATCAATTCTGTGTTTTCATACAACCAAATTCACAATGTAGTTATTCTCATTTACATATGTCTCTGTTTCTATTATATTATATTAATAGTGATTTAATTGCAAATACTACCTGTTAGCCAGCAGTCAAAATATTGATGGGATTGAAGCTCAAAGGTCCAGTGTGTAACATTTAGGAAGGTCTACTGGCAGAAATGGAATATAACATTCATATGTATGCCCTGTACCAGTTAGGGGCTTAAAGACAAATATTGATAGCACTTTTTAGAATCAATGCAATATCACAAAACATAGAAGTCATCAAGGTACAATATTTTCTCACACCTGCACAAATTAACCTGCATGTCTGGAATCCACACAGAAAGGCTCCAGTCAAACAGGTTTGAATGCAGAACCTTATGTTAAACGCCCATGCCACCAATGAATTGTATTATATTAATCTTGATCATTAATATGCAAAGAAAATAAACTGGTTAAACAGTTTAATAAATTATGCAACACCATGAAATTATCATTCTTCTCGGATCAGAGCAATACATAAAAAATATTTTTTTTCCCTCGTTGTGCAACTGATGAGATTTAAATAACCCTCGTAATGATCTGACCAACACGCTGTTCTTTCAGTGTCCATTCATGCCAAGTGCGTGGATTACATAATGACTATCCAGCCAACTTTACATACAGTATGAGTCGTTGCAGCAGAATTTTCTCTCTAATAACTTTAAATAATGAAATTGATGGATTAGGGAGCTCACAATGGTCTTTAAGGCTTCAACAAGAACAGTCTTCTTCCATGAACACGCAGATCTTCCTGTAAATGTGCTGTCATATCTGAATAAAGTCACGTATGTCTGAAAGTCAAAAAGTTATTTTATAGACAGTTGAAGCCAGCAATGAGTTCAATGTCTGGAAAGAACTATAAAAGCTTCCAGCTGGTAGTATTTGTTTCAGGTATTTTGTATTGGATTGCTGTTCCTGTTATTGTGTCCTCCCCTGTGAGGATTATTATACCTGTCTCGCTCTTTCCCCTCCATCTGTCCCCTCTCTTGCTCAGTAAAAGATGTTTGTTATGTAAATTACAGGACAAGACGCAGCGTCCCCTCCTTTCCTCTCCCAGGATACACCCCTCTTGGACACTTCAGCTCACAACTTTCACTTTAGTTTCCGGCTCTTTGCAGTCGTTTGGGATGTCTTGTCGGAGATTTCTGCTCCTTGGCAGAGGGACAGCACTTACTCACAGCAGCGGGAAAACCAACAGGAATACGCATGACGATTATGTTGCTATGGTGATGGCGTAAATATAATTATTTAGTGTACATTAGTGTGCGTCATTTATTAATTGGTTAGTTCCTTGTTGTTCAGATGGCCCCATGTTTTTCTTCAGGTGTGGACGGAGCTTACATGACCTGTTTTAAATTCCCGTCTCCACTGCTTTTGTCCGACAGGGACCACAAGAATCAACTGGAAAAATGAAATGTAAATGTAATTAAGGTTTTGAATGCAGGACTTTTAGTTGTAGTGGAGTAATTTTCAAAGTGTGGTTTATAACTGTAACCCAGGTAAAAATGTGGGGTAAAAAGGTTATTGAAGTTTTAGGTATAAATAGTAGTATAAATGCTAATAAAATCATTAATATGTTTTAGTTTAAAAAAAGGTTTAAAATGATTTAAAAATGTATGATGTGTTTGATGTTCTGTTAAAAAATTTAATGTTTTCCTGGAAATTTGTCTGGACCAGGCATTTTATGGGTTAATATAACATGCTGCAGGAGGTTCAGGTCTCTCAGGTGTTTCTTGCGACTTGTTTTTTTGGTTAAGAGTAGCCACAGTCTGGAAGAACAGAGGGATACCAGGTGGACCTTGTGTTTTTTACAACTGTTTGCCCACAGTCAAAGTATAAAAGGACAAGTCCATAATTAAGAGCACTGGAGGAATTTCTGCACGAAGTTCAGAGACTGTGTATGTTTGTGCCTAATGCTAGTGCTGCGGCTAAACTAACTTGAAGCATAGATTTTATTCAGGTCCCCTACACGTGTACTGATGTCTCCAGAATAAAGTTTAACTACCCCAGTTGAAACTGGTTGAAGAGGGAAATGGGCTGTTTTGGACTTGAAGACGGAGATATCCCAGTGAGGAGGAGCCATTGGACTTGGACTTCTCTTGCACTGCTGACGGGTGGTAGCGGGAGGAGGTGTCTGTGGTGAGACCCAGACTGCTGCTGATCCTGTACCTGTTGGCGGTTGGATTAAAGATACAGCCCAGGAAT
>NW_023339774.1:22223376-22224036 GCF_004916995.1 Morone saxatilis | reverse complement strand
TCCCCTCCATCTGTCCCCTCTCTTGCTCAGTAAAAGATGATTTGTATGTAAATTACAGGAACACAGACGCAGCGTCCTCCTTCCTCTCAGGATACACCCCTCTGTGACACTCAGCTCACACTTTCACTTTAGTTTCCGGCTCTTTGCAGTCGTTTGGGATTGTCTGTGAGATATTCTGCTCCTGGCAGAGGGACAGCACCTTACTCACAGCAGCGGGAAAACCAACAGGAATACGCATGACGATATGTTGCTATGGTGATGGCGTAAATATAATTATTTAGTGTACATTAGTGTGCGTCATTTATTAATTGTTAGTGTCTTGTTGTTCAGATGGCCCATGTTTTCTTCAGGTGTGACGGAGCTACATGACCTGTTTTAAATTCCGTCTCCACTGCTTTTGTCCACAGGGACCACAAGAATCAATGGAAAATGAAATGTAATGTAATTAAGGTTTTGAATGCAGGACTTTTAGTTGTAGTGGAGTATTTTCACAGTGTGGTATTATAACTGTAACCCAGGTAAAAATGTGGTTAAAAAGGTTATTGAAGTTTTAGTATAAATAGTAGTATAAATGCTAATAAAATCATTTAAATATGTTTTAGTTTAAAAAAGGTTAAAATGATTTAAAATGTATGATGTGTTTGATGTTTGTTAAAAAAT
>NW_023339774.1:22221402-22223257 GCF_004916995.1 Morone saxatilis | reverse complement strand
TTGGTTAGAGAGTAGCCACAGTCTGAAGAACAGAGGGATAACCAGTGACTTGTGTTTTTTTACAACTGTTTGCTCAACAGTCAAAGTATAAAAGGACAAGTCCATATTAAGAGCACTGGAGGAATTTCTGCACGAAGTTCAGAGACTGTGTATGTTTGTGCTAATGCTAGTGCTGCGGCTAAACTAACTTGAAGCATAGATTTTATTCAGTCCACTACACGTGTACTGATGTCTCCAGATAAAGTTTAACTACCCCAGTTGAACTGGTTGAGAGGGAAATGGCTGTTTTGGACTTGAAGACGGAGATACCCAGTGAGAGGAGCGACTTGGACTTGGACTTCCTCTGTGCATGCTGACGGTGGTGCGGGAGGAGGTGTCTGTGGTGAGACCCAGACCTGCTGCTGATCCTGTACCTGTGGCGGTTGGATTAAAGATAAGCCAGGAATCATTGCTTTGTTACCGCACATTTTATTTTGCTCATTGAGGAGTGAAACAGCCATTCTGTTTCCAGGCCTGCAACGTTTTGTTTTGTTTGCAGTAATTTGAGTTCTGCCGGCTTTAGGGGACAGTTCTACTAAAGTGTGTGTGAGTGGGCCCACTGATACTGCATGTGTTTATGTGACACTGAAGAGTTTAATTAAGGTTTGTTTACTGAATCCATTTTGGGTTAAAGGTGAATATTTTACTTATTCTAAGTAAGAGTGTTTCGTTAAAGGGAGAAAAAGGTACATTTCATTTGGAAGTGTCAAAGGTCATTCATATATTTTTATTTAATGTATTCTATTTTAAAAACTCATCCTTTTGCAAAGTAAATAATTGAGTATTATTGTTCTTAAACCTGAGTGGTGTGATTTCATAAGAATAATTTCATACTTAAAGAGGCTGTCTATATGTCCTTTGGGTTAAAATATTTATTGAAAACGAAACTCTAAAGGTTAATTCATCAAGTGGTTTAGAAAAACTTCATCTGTTTATGTAATAACAGATCCTGATAATTATAAAACTGGTTAATCCAGGTTAAAATACAGAAGATATTAAGTGAAAGAACCCAAAAGCCCTGTCTGATTTATATTACTATATGACTATATGAGGGAGCGCTACATTACTTTTACTTTAACCTGCAGCGACGGAGCTACATGCTGCTCTTTAAAATGTGCACCATACATTATGTCCTGACCTGGAGACATTTCACATGTGGAATAATGTCAACGTGTAGGCAGTTTTACATGTAACAGTGTATTTCTTTAACTAACTCTGTTACATTTCAAATGCAAAATATCTGAAGATCTTATGTCCCAAAAGCACATGTGTGTGCTGTGACTTTTCCCTCATGTATAAGGAGCTCCTCCATATTTGATAACCTGTAAAATGTATGCTGCGTGCGATAAATCCACGTGTTCTTTGGTGAGGGTACACACAAACACATGAAGTTATACATCACTGTTTCCCTCTGCAGCTCGCCACTTCTGACAGCCGGGTGAGAGAAGGGCAGGCTGACTGTCGAACATACATCAAACTCTGTCAGCGTAAGCCCCTCGAGCTCTGCGGTGCTTTGACCCAGAAGAGACTCCAAACGAAACTCGGACTGGTCTGGATCTCCAGACGGTAACTCAGTGTCAGCTGTATGAGCCTGAAGGCATGATAACTCACGCTCCATTAAGGAGACAAGAGAGAGACAACAGTAAAGGCTGATGGGAGACAAGGCCAGCGCCAGTCAAGGGTTTGAGCTGGTTAAAGATTTAGTTGGTGTAACACCTTTGGCTTCAACTCATGAATTAGTTAGTTTCATTGATCTGTTTCAGAAATGGTCTTTGTGTAAATGTGTCCCGCTGTGTCTTTGCTCTTGTTTAACCTC
>NW_023339774.1:22219287-22221360 GCF_004916995.1 Morone saxatilis | reverse complement strand
CCCAAATGAGGGGGCAACAAATCTTTTTGTCCCCTCACTCTCTGGTGTTTCATCTGATGATGGAAACAAGAAATCACTGATTATAAATTATTTAAAATAATTAGCTAAATTCCCGACTGAGTTTAATTACAGAAACGCATTGTTCAAACTGATCTTGGACCTTAGATTTATTGAGCTCATTTCAGCCGGCAGAGGAGACAGTGGCTGCCGGCTGTGATCAATCCAAACATCTTCTCTTCAAACTGTCTGTGTAAATGCAGCCAATTGGATTCTGCCACCACATTCATGGTGGTGCCACAAGAACGCATAAATCACCCAATGGATTCATCTGTGACGTTTTTTTCGTATCTGTGCCGTTGTTAACTGCTCTGACAATATTATCTTATAATTAAGATATCTTATTATTATAACTTCAACCGGGATGCAAAATCCAGCTGCTCCATGAAATCTATTTCACTTTAATTCCAACCGACTCTGGTGATATATTCCCATTACTATGTCTGAGTTGACCCCGTTTGGTTTCCAGGTGGTAATTGTTGATAATCTCAAGGTAATAGTAAATGGACTGCACTTACATAACAACTTTCTCAGTCTTCCAACCACTCAAAGTGCTTTACGCTACATGTCACATTCACTGCTATGCAAGGTGCCAACTGCTCAGCAGAATTTGAGGCTTATTCCATTCACACACGTTCATACACTGACACAGCATACTACCCCCTGCTAACCCTAACCCTGGTACTTAGTAGTAGTGGGTGTATATCTATATATAAAGGTGAGATTTAGGCTTTATTAGAAGAGTTGTCAAAATATAACTTTTTATAAGAGAGATGACTAATACTAACTGGTTGGTTTGGCAAATGTACATTTGTTTAACTTGTCCACCTTCGTTAAAGTGCAGCATGCAGCCACTTCTCTATGGGAATCATATAGGACTCCACAGCAGTTATGAGACAGTCCCAAACTGGTAGATGTTTAAAATGTTTGACATGATACCTGAGTCAATGTACAGCTACCAAGACAATACTTTTTTGATATCTTACATTAAGAACAGCTTTATTTGACATAGAACGAAATAAGTCACATATTTAATGTCACAGTACATCACTGTTTAGAATCAGGAATCTGATTGAAGACAAAGTAACCGAGACATCTGACGTCCACCTGTAGATACCCGGCCCTCTGTATTACCTGTTTAAAAGGTTGATCCACCTGCTTTACTACATCTCATCTCTTTATGTATTTCTGTGTGTTCCTTCACCTCATTAGCAGCCTCCTGCAGGGTCATGAGGGGGGAGGTCGGCAGTCGTTGCTCCCCGCCATCTCCTGCTGCTCAGTTCTCCTCATAGGGAGCAAAAGAAACACAAAGTTGTGACACCCAAACTAATTGCGTTTTACCTTTTCTTATCAAACTTCATTATAAAATGAAACTTTAAAACTAACCGTGAAGTCTGTAGCAACATGGAAACATTAATTATATTTTGACTGCAAGTAGTTCAAGGTCTGCTAAATGAGATATTTGCTGTTTAGAAGACCTTTAATCTCAATATGTGCAAATTCCTCCTTACTGAGAACATTTTTGATTGGCTGGAGCGAAACACGAGGTCCCCAAAGTAAGCAGCATGTGAATAAATGAAATGTGGATTTTGATTTCTCTTTTATAAACTCAGGGGTAATGTCTGCCAAGGCCTCTCTTAATCCAGTTCTCTGTGATAAATGTTTGTACCTTGGTCTGACAGGAGCTTAAATTGGGCGTAACAGCACACTGTGAAGCTCCTCAGGGACATTAGGAAGGAGTCTGTGGACTCTAATGTTTTCTCACAGTGCTGACCAACGCTGACTTGAAATAACTGAAAGAAGGTAAAGCCAGCATTGAAGTTTGTGGTCCCATGAGCCTCATGGGAAATGTTGCTGGCTGTTATCTTTAGGGTCCCATATTTCCTTTTGCTTATGATGCAGATATTCCTCTTCATCTCCCCAAACAGCCACAGACATTCGTTGCAAAGCTGGCTCCCATAATCCTGGAACAGTTTGGTTTGTTGGCTTTAAATACGAATCTGGATGAATGAATCA
>NW_023339774.1:22210674-22219262 GCF_004916995.1 Morone saxatilis | reverse complement strand
AATTTTGGTCTTCAGATTATGAGAGTGATGAACTACGATTCAAGAGCTCAACCTAGCTCACCTGGACAGCTCACAAGTACACTGATTAGATAAATAACAATCTAATAATGCAATAGGGTCAGATATCAGTCAACAGACATTTCATTAAAGATGTGTTCTTATTTTACTACTGATACTTTCAACTACATAAGTGATATAAAATTGTGTACTGTTTACTATGGACACAGACTTTCAGTAATTTCATACGTCTCTAAATGACTCTCTGCAACCGTCCAAATGAGCTGCTGGGAAAAGAGCATCCTGAATCACCATAAATACCTCGTGAGATTAGAGTTTTAATACGAACCGAAAAAGGACAGTATGCTCAATTACCCTTCGCCCACAACTTCCTTTCTCCATCCTTCCATCATGATGTGTGTTTGTGTACTTAATATGTTTTGTAAAGTTAAGCTTAAAATTAACCCAAAGAATGTCTCATTCTGGTCATGGTATTAATAGACTAAGTTTAAAAGTTTATTACGGACCTTTACCTTTCAACTTACAAAGAGAAAAGGAAAAAAAACTGTTCCTTCAAGAGGAAATTGACAACATGAAATCAAGGAAAGAATGAAAAGAGAGCTGATATATTATATATATAGATAATATTCTCATATAACCTTTATTTGTCAATAACCAGACTTGTAAGACGACTGGAGCTGCAGTTACCTTAAATGAGTATTATCAGTGGCCATAGTAGGTAGAGGAGTCTACAGAAGGGGTGATGAAGTCATTTGGAACTTAAGATACTTCTTGGACTTATCAAAGTCGGTGCAGAAACGTTTTGAAAAGAAGAAGGAACTTTGTCCAGGAACACATTAAAGGTCAAAACATCCATCGTCAGCTGACCAGATGAAAAGAGCAAAAGTAATTCTCGGTCTTAAAGTATCGAGGGGCCGTCAGGGACACTTATTCGAATACTCTCAACAAAACATGCTGAAATGCTCTTACATACACTACTGAAACACTCTCACATAAAACAACGTGAAAAATTATTTGCTCCCGCCCAACACTAAACACTGAAACTCTTTCACACATACAATGAAACGCTGCTTATATACCACTACTGAAGCTCTCATACATACAAGTGGGTGAAACACTCACACACTACTGAAAACGCTTCTCACCGACACACTACTGAACGTCTCACGACACACTACTGAACGCTACTCGATATACACTACTGAAAGCTCTCACCACACACGAACTGAACGGCTCTCCACATACACCGACTGAAACGCTCCTCACACCACTAACTGAACGCTCTCACATACACTACTGAAAGCTCTCCTCACACACACTACATGAAACGTCTCAACACCACTACTGAAAGCTCTCACACAAAAACTGAAACACTCTCACACATACAAGTGAACGTCTTATATATATATTAGTATTATATAAACTTAAGGTGATCAGTAGTCGCGTGCAGGCAAGCTGCATGCCTGCTGTTACATTAACTCCAGCCTTGTGATTTGCTTTTTTTTAACTTCTTAAAACTTTTAATTCCTCTTTTTGTTCGTTCTTATTTTTTACCGGGGTTTTACCCCCCCCCCCCCCATAAAACCACATATTGTCAATACACAATTCACATACAGCATGTTCATCTGTGAACTTGGGAGGTGCTGGTAGGTGGATATTGATGATTATTAGTTGATTAACAGTAAATTCGTCTTCAAATATTTTGATAATAGATTTAAGCAGAGGAGAGCTGGTGTGAAGTAACGCAGCAATTCTCTCTAAGCCAAACTCTTCAAAGACAAATTATACTGAAGTTGTTCCACATTATTGAGGACATGCTTGAGTTGAATGATTAAACATTTATTTCTGTCTGTAATGTTTATCTGAACAGGATTACTTTTCTACCCTAGTTGTTCAAACACATCAAAACATTTGTTGTACACATATAACATATCAACAATATAATTAGGGTTGTGTAAAAATGCCTATTTCATTAAGATTATGGGACCTTTGGTGTGATTGTTACAGTAATAACTATGATAATCATGGTCATGCTTACAAAAAAACAATGTTAACTGTCAGCAGGAAACAGGAAGAGAAGCTGTCTCTGATGTTTTGTTCCATACCATATGTGGATCTCGATGCATCGCTAATAATCTGATTAATTAAAGTTACATAAGAAGTCACCAGTAAGATACGATGCACCCCGTTGCAATCAATCCAAATATAACTGAATAATAAAGGCATATAACCTCTACTAATAATACATTAAAATAAAGCAGCACTTTATCCGGATTAGTTGAACCAGGAGATTTTTCACTGTGGACCATTTTCATATTGACACCAACTGGTTGTTAAAAATCCAGTTTGTGTATTATTTTATTGTTTATCTTTGTTTTCTTCTCCAAATAAGTTTGACATTGTGTTGTTATTTTTATTGATAGAAAGTTATAATTTATTGATAGAAAGTTATAAATAGTTAATGCTACATTAGAGCTGTAAGTCTGGTTCAACAGTATCTGGCCACGGATCATAAAATCACCGCCATCATTCCTCAAAGACTTCCATCATCCTCCACTCTCAGCCTCATTATTATCTCTCTCACAAGATGCTTTTAGCTTCAACAGCTCTGACATTATCAGAGATGGACCTTTTCAAATTGTCTTTGACATTATCAAAAATGGCCCTTTTTGGACCATTTTTGTCTTTTTGATCTCAGGAATTCAGTTTGTCATCTGGGTGTGGGGCTCAGTGGAAACCCGTGTCAGGCTTTGGGAAAGAGCAAATCTTTGTTATTGTTATGTGAAAGTGACTGAGTCATTCGTCAGCGTGGAAGCTCGTCACGCTGATCTGTGTGAGAGTGTAAAATACTTAGGGCTCTTCACTGGGACACCAAAGGCTGCCATTGATTGGCCATGACATTTTCTTTAATGGTGATGACATTCTGTTTGTCTCAGTGTGCCTGTAGCTGCAGGTGGCTGTGGGAGAGTGTGGAGGTGTCTGAGTGCAAGAAGGGAAGAAGGAAACAAAATGCATTTCACCACATCAACTTAATCATATCTGATAATTAGAGGTCATTCAGGATAAACAACACTCACAGGTTGCTTTATATTCAGCTAAGCTTCTCGCTCGATGGTCCTCCAGTCTGAGGCCTGGAAATCCACCATCGTACAGGATGTTTGACTTTAAGGGAACATTTTCTACTTTTGAACCATCTTTGGGTAAAAAAATGAAGATTTTACTGTCCCCCATGTTGCCTGCACCCAGAGCTCCCACTCATTTGCCAGAGAAAGGCATCATCTGCCGGACTTTTCCCGGCATACAACACAAATGACATCAGAGCTGCTGTTGCTGTTATTCCGGTTTCACTGGTAGTTCTGGAAATATTGACATTATGCAATAATATTAATGACTCTGTCTATGTTTTCCTGGCAGCCAGCAATTGTTTTCATTGTCCAATCATATCAGCTGAACAATCGGGACTTGGGACTTGTTGGTCTGGATTTGGGACCTGAATGGGGCTGGAGGATGGAGGAGCAAGTACAAGACGAAGCAGAATTACTTGAATAAAAAAGCAGCCAAACACTGACCACCATCAGAAGGTCAGCGTGATGAATGATGAATGAATGAAGAGTTTTTCACACTGAATTGAATTAATGTTGATGCTTGGAAAGGTGTCTCCCATATTAATGTGGCTGTTGAGGCAGAAGGGCTCGGTGCTGCCTCAGGACAGGATTACTGTTCCCGGCTGTCTGAGGTCACACTGGGTGAAGCATCACAGCAGTTATCAGGACACAGCATCAGAACAGTTAGCTCGTCAGGACATGGATGACAAACATCTACTGTATCAGCATCTGTCTCCGTAATTGGTCCCTTATTTTAGCGCTCTCTGCATCCCTTGATATGCTGCTGTCATGGTAACCAAGGAGACAGGGGAGAGACAGCAGCAGGATCTGTTCACCAAGATGGAGGTACAGGCCGTCCTGTTATCATAGAAGCTCATTTTGGAGATAATGTGAGCACAGTTATGGAGTTAAAGTGGACTTCTGGTTGTATGTTATTATTATTGGCATCAGTTTGGTCTTCTCAAACGTTCAATTCAATTTTATTTGTATAGCGCCAATTCATAACCAAAGTTAACTCACACTTTTCAAATAGAGCAGGTCTTGTTAACTTGTTGGTCTTGATTTGGGGCTCAGTTTGGAACTTGTTCTTTACCTGGGTCTGAACTTAAGACTGTTCAAAATTGGCTCCAATGTTTTCTGACTTGATATGGGACTTAACTTGGAACTTGTTGATCTTGGTTGGGACTTGATATTTTTCATCTTGAATTTGAATGTGCCTGTATTGACATGGAGCTCGACTTATGACTTGCTGGACTTGACTTGGACTTCTGAGACCGAGACTCTTATATTGGACTTGCCATTAACGATAACTTGTCCCCACATGTCTGTAGAATGGACTTTTAGCTTTTAGCCACAGACACTTTAGACATAGGAAGTCAGAAAGTATTTAGAGACGGACAAAGAGATTTTTGGTTTTGGAAAAGAATTGTTCACAAAATAAAAACATGTTTATTAAATGAAGATATGTATTATGTATACCAATATTAACGTTGACAAAACAACTTAGTCTTGATTAAATCACTCTCAGTTTGATACCCGTACTGTAGGCTACACCCTATGTCTATGGCCTATATCCTCTATACTGCTGTGTATATTTTAGTCATGTGCATTATTTATTTTTACACCATGCCACTACCTCCTGCTGTGACCTGTGCAATGATCCATATGGATCACATCTGTAGGCCTATATAAAGCTGTATATAGTGAACACGTAACTCTTATTCTATTTTTTCTATTTTCATCATATATTGTATTTTTTCTTTATTTAATGTGTATTTTCTTGTCTGTGTTGTATCTGGAGCTGCTGTAGCGAGTAAATTCCCCAATGTGGGATCAATAAAGTCTATGTTACCGTATCTTAAATTTCAGGTCCATCCACTGAATGTGATCCAGGACAGTACCTTTGATGAATGCGGTGAGGAGGCTTGTATTTGTCCACAGATGTTATTAACCTTTGTTGGTGTTGTAATGCATTATACTGATTCTTCACAACACACCAGCTGTGTGTTAATCCCATAATCCCCCACCTCCTTGTGGGTTTTTGTGCCTCTAGACAGTTAACTGCTCACCAACCAGGAGCTGAAAGTCTACAGATACCTTGAAGAAAAAGCAGATGGAGAGATGGCTATGATTGTAGTGTCCTCTTCATGGGATTTACTGACAATACTAGACATCCTTTAAACTTGTTAGTGTAACATAGAGAATAGAACAGTGATTGAATTACCTCTTAGAAGACTTATTTATTAAACCATCTTAGAGGGTTATAGGGGAGATGTCTCTTCGGTGGAAACGCACTGGCACAAAGCACATATGTAAGCTTGTTTAACTGGATTGGGATCCCGCGGGTCCAACTGCTTTATTGTAAGAGGTTATACGCCAAAAATCACTGCTTTTAACTGCAGGGAACCACTGCTTGAATCTTTAAAAATGAAAAAAAAAAGTCATATTTCATCTAAACATCTATACATCATAAAAAATTAACTAGTGACTTGGAACAGTCCACACCCTGAGTCTATCAGGGTCTATTATAATTAACTAAAACTATAAAAACTTCAATTAATAACCCAAGCAAATTGTTTGTTTAAAAATGTATGAATATTACTTTGTAAAAATAAGGCTATCAAATAACACAAAAATAAACAAATCACTCATTTGATACTTTGGTACTAATGGTTTCCATAAAGTGAACTGAAGGCTTGAATTAAGGAGAATCAAACTGATCTAAAGATGTCTATATATACAATCTGAGCAGCTTAGAACTCACTAGAGTGGGCAACCGGGTGGATTTTAAGGGGTTTAAAACATCCAAAGAACTTTAAATCTATCTATTAAATCCAGATCAGGACTTTAGTTGAGACTTGCGTTTATTTGTTAGAGCCGGATTTATTAAAGCCACACCAGGCTTGTAGAGAGACCTGTCTCTAATTGGGACCCAGCTGTTTTAAAAAAGAAACCTGTTTTAGTTAACTTAATAAAAATAAAAACTAGACTTTAGAAAAAACAATAAACAATTTAAACAATATTGTGTATTTACCTAAATAATATTAATAATGTTAAAATAATTAACAGGAAATGTCTTTTGGAGGCATTGCTGTATATGTTTATCAAGACTGGGATGTCCATAGGACTGTGAGTCAATGTGTTTGTACTGTAATACTCATTCTGACAAATACTGAATAAAGAAAACTACAACTGAAACTAAACTGAAATAAAAACACAAATGCAACAAAATAAAAACTAATGAAAAATACAAAACTCTAATAACTCTGCAGACTCACACAGACTCTACAAACTAACAGCTTGTTCACAGATGGGAACAGTCCATAAGATTCCTGTGTAACTAGCTCACATGCATCTCGTTTGCATTTCACTCGGTGTGAAATCATCAGGATTTATTCAAACAAAGAAAGTAAAACGTGACTAAACTCAAAGTTAAAACAGAGAAAGGCTTTCACTACCTTCAATGGAAACTGCAACTAGTGAACAGATGGAAGTGAGTCTCCACAGCAGGTTGTGTTTCAGGATAATTGGCAGCAGTTGGAGAAGGATGTCATGCAAATTTTGTCAGTTGGTGTATTTCAGCACCGAGCCTGCGCTGCCAAACAGCTGCCATGTTTAATGAAAACCCACTCTGAAACTGTGTGCACGTAGCATTTAATGATGAGACCAGCAGGAGGTCACTGCCATGCCACCACTTTCTTGATTTTAACTGATGAATTTAAGAAGCATAAACAGTCAGCAGTCGTATTCGTCGTGATACTGATGCCATCTGTAGCAGTCTGCTGTAAGATGGACCACAGGAGATGAAAAGAGATGTCTGTCCATCTGTACGTCATTCCAACTGTTTGGTCCTGAACTACCAGCCAGACTGCAATGATATCTGAAGTGGATATTCACGAGGATAGATCTAATGTAAAATCATTCAGACAGAATGTCCACTTGACAACTTTGGTCCCTAATGAGGTTAATGTTTTAATTCTTGAAATGAAGATTTCTATGAAATTCACTTTCTAAAAGACTTCCAGCTGCTCCGTCTCAACTCTCTGTGACTTTCCTGATGGACAGTAAACTTGTTGCTGAAGTAAGTTAGTTAGCTCAGTCCGTGCTGCCCGGAGTGTGTGTTGGTATATTTACACTGCTATCGAGAGATCTTTGAACCTCTGGAGGAGGTGTTCAGGCCCGGGTCAAGGGGTTGCCAGAGCTGGAGCAGGGCATGTGGGCAATGTAACAGAGCTCAACAGCCTCTGCAGAGAATTCCCGAGGCAAAGAGACCTGAGAGGATGTTGATGGACAACAGTACACGTGGGACTGGCTTGTAGTGGTTGTCTAAAGGGAGTTTGGTGAAATAAAAGACTGCAAACAGACGGCAGGCTGACCTTTTTGGTGTTGGACTAGTCAGTAATATCAGGACTCTGACTCTGGGGATGAAGACACCACGGGTTCAGGCAAGGACAACTTACTGTTAAGGTGGTGATTGTGGTCACAGTCCAGTGGTTGATGATGAAGAAATGAACTGAATGTAACCAAAACTTAAAGCATTTTGTTGTTTTTAGAAGACCGAACCGGTTCGATCAGGGCTGCTGCTGGCTGTTTGGGTGCCCTAAGCATAATTGCTTTGTGGTGCCTGATTTGACTGATTGCCAGGACATGCCAGACATCTGCATGAATTATGTTATTCTGTATATCAGGGTTCTCCCCCAGGTAAAAATAAATAAATATATATATTTCATCCAGGCCAAACATGGCAAGCGTGTGCCTTGGTTAAGGTTTAGTCAACATTTGGCAGCATGGATTGATGATGGCTGTTTTGGTGACCTACGCTAATGTGATGCGTAGTGCTGAAAATGTCATATGTGACTGTCAGATGTTATACTTTAAAGGTCCAGTGTGTAACATTCAGGAGGATCTATTGTCAGAAATGGAATATAATATTCATGTTTTCATTAGTGTATAATCACCTGAAAATAAGAATTATTGTTTTCGTTACCTTAGAATGAGAATACCATATCGAACCGCCATGTTTCTACAGTAGCCTAGAACGGACACACTGAACATAGTTTCTCCTACACACTCAGAAGGCAAGAGGCATTCAATTGGTTGCAGTCTGAAACTTCACCAGTAGATGCCACTCCTACTTATTAGTCCTTTGACAACAGTAAATCATAACACCACAGCAATATGTAAAGAAAAAAATGTGTATCATCAATCTGTCCACATTAACCTTTGTTGCTGTTGTGATGCATTAAAATATCTTGAGAAGAGACTCATCTCTGAGTCACACAGAGGACGTTTGTTAAAGGGCACTAATCTCCAGAGTCCGTTAAAAAAGATACATGCATTAAAGAATAATTACCTTAAAGCACAAAGACACCTTAAAATCCTAACATATTGACTTAAATGTAAAGGAAGCAGTTGGCCACATATAACAGCACACCAGCTGCGTGTTAATCCCATAATCCCAGACCT
>NW_023339774.1:22209918-22210649 GCF_004916995.1 Morone saxatilis | reverse complement strand
TTAAGTTCTCGCTGCCATTTGAGGGTAATTTGGCAGCAATTTGTGTGCAGTAATTATTCATTTGAGAGCACAGATTAGTACTCTGTGTGCAGTAATTATTAATTTGGGAGCAAGGATTTGTACTTTGTGCACACACGTAATGAATTTGAGAGCACAAATATAGTAATATTAATTTGTGCGCAGATTCAAGAGCATATGTGCACTCATTTATTTTATCATTTATTTGCTTTTTCAATGACACCCATTAAGCTCTTTACAACTGTGATGAAATTGAGTTTATTCAATCAAACTTCATGAAAATGTTTCACACATAAGCCTGACTAATGATTCAGACTTACACAAGACCTCAAATCACTGCATCTCACTTTTTCTCAACATTATAGATAGCATTATGTTTGCTAATCAGTCTTTTGCATTCAAACTTAAACCTAAATTTAAGATCATGGGAGTTAAAGAGCATCCATCCCTTCAGGCCACCTATAAACAGTCGGTGCATTGGTTCAGAACATCATCTCAGAGCCGTCTCCTCGTGGAATAAGAGCAGCTCCCCTCTGGCAGCGACTGAAGGTCCCTCCATGCAGAGTGAGCCGGGACACGCGTTCATTTGTGCCACTGAAACTCTGATGTAAAAGGTCAATACTTGTGAGGATTTCTGTATTATTATAAACTGCTTTAATGTAGATGTCGCTCATTTTAATTTGTGGTATATCTGTCATGCACTGTGCCCATAG
>NW_023339774.1:22208934-22209885 GCF_004916995.1 Morone saxatilis | reverse complement strand
GAGAGGTGGGAAGGAATGAAAGATTCAGATTGATTTCGTTTGAAAGTGCCACAGTTTGCTGTTTTAATTTGACGAAAAACATATAGAACATTTTGAAAGATCAACAGTAAAAATGACCTCCGGGGCCTTCCCTTCCCTCTAACTATGGCCAAGACTGCAGATTGATTGTATACGTTTTTTGTGTGTCTGTCATCTGTTTAAACTCATTACACATAGAAATCTATTTGTTTCAGTATATTAGATCCAAGGTGTCCAGAGCAAGAACAGTGTCTCCTGCTGATAAAGGAGCTGCTGTCACTCTGTTTCTCTTGGTTCCTTCCTTGCTTCTGTCCACCGGAGGTTCCTCTGCAGGCTGTCACTACTCTCTGTCACCTGTGTGTAAACGTGATTAATACAATGTGAGGTCTTATTTATTTTTAAACATGCAACAATTTCAGACAAAAAATGCGTACTTGTGACTTGTATTCTGCAAATTGTCTTTGCAATGTGTGTTTCCTTTTGTCTAAATGAAGCCAAAACATTTGGTTTATGTTGGGCCTACTACATATCTGTGATCTGATCCAACCATTTTGTACATATTTTCTTTCCCTTATATTTGTATAAAGTGCCTAATTTTTATTGTCTCTATTTTTGTCTTTGTTTCTATTTTCCTGAACTTGATTGTAATTCTTATGCACCAGTGTAACATGGGAAATTCCTCATATGTGAAAACTTTCTTGGCAATAAAACTGATTCAGATGGCAAATCCAACAGCCACTAGAGGGAGTATTTATTTACTATTTGCCAGAATAAAACGTAACGTTACACAACGTAGTTCAGTGTAACACTGCAAGGTTGCCGACTCTTGCACTGATGTGAGACTCATGCTTCCTCACTCTCTAACACCACCATAGAAAACCGCACACAGTTATTTACGGTGGCCCAGAGGTGTCAGGCCAAATACAAAGGCCA
>NW_023339774.1:22202765-22208834 GCF_004916995.1 Morone saxatilis | reverse complement strand
GACACCTCTGGGCCACCGTAGGTTATTTGCAATCTGTAACGTAATTCCTACATGCTGGTCCTTTAAATTTCAGGTTTAGGTAAAACGTTTGCACATCTCTGGTTTAATGTATCTGTATACATTAAATACAGATTGAACACTGCTGACGTTGCTCCTGTAACTTACAGCTCGCAAACAAAGACTAAACTTTTTTTTGAAGAGCTACAATGCTAACTATATGCTAGCTGAGCTATGTATTTGATTTCCAGTCCACACCAGATACAACGCCAAAGCTATCTGAGTGGAAATTACACATTTTATGAATTTATTTTATGCAAGTTCCAAGCAATGGACTATATCAGACTAATGAGACTGTATTGATTCACAGGGTGTACTGTTCAGAACGTTCTGTACCCAATTTGCAATATGTCTACTGTTACACTGCTGCTACTGACAGCATCTATTATGTATGTGACACTCTTTGTCTCCTGGTGGTGTAGTGTCCAATAAAAATGGAAATCCCATGGTGCTGCTACACAATATTAGGACATGCTGCTCCCTTTGACCATGAAAACAGGTCATCTGAATTTTCCTTCGGTCTTTTTTCTTAGAAATGTAAAGAACACATTAATACAGCACATCATCAACTACAGGACGACACAGGAGTGGATTTTCACTCAAAAATACTCACATACTAGCGTTGTGTTTAAAATAAAGAAAATAACATTCATTTAACATGGCCTGGCCTGAACCAGCTGGATCAGTGTGATCGTAATGGTGCGTTACAACTCTAGTTCTAGCTTTGATGCTGCTCCAACTGCAATCAGAAGTAGAACCTGTATATGAGAGACTTTGTCCTCCTGAACAGCAATGCTAGAATAGAGGTCAAAGGGAATGAAACAAATAAATAAATAATGTGGGGTTAAACTGGACTGTCAAATCAGTCACTGCACAATAACTGTGCAGATAAATAGATGAGCAGCACTCAAGGCCAGAGAATAACGTTCACCACGCAGCATCCAAGCTGAAGAATTACCACCACACACTCCTCCGACTGCTGCTCAGCCTCTACTGACACAGGAAAGAGATTCTCAAGCAAGGAGCACAAAATGCATAAAAGAACTCCCAGAAAGCAAACAAAGACAAGACAGTTGTCTGTTTGTCTATTTGTCTGTGCATATGTGCTTTTGTATGTTTACTTTTGCAGATTAAAATGAGCCTGTTTGGTTAAATCTGGCACATTTATATGATGGACTCAAGTGTCTCACATTAATTAATGTGCATTGTCCCTCCTCACATACATAAATAAATAAACAAACAAACAAACATAAAACATCAGCACACTGAGACATTTTATCATTCTACACAAACTGGATCTGACTTCATGTGATGTGACGTTCTCTCTCCCAACTCGTCAAATCCAGATCTGAGAGATCAATCTGAGAGGAAGGACTGATGCTGTCTGTGTGTCTGATGTCAGAAATATTATTTATTTTACTGACACTTTATATAGTGACTTTGCTGTCTAATGTGAGAAACTCATTTGTGGGTTTTAATGTTGTAATGACAATAGTCTAACATGTGAAAATAATTATTGGGTCAAATAACATCAGAACTTCTTGAGGGGAGGACTCCCAACCCCCTAACCCCAAGTTTAATAATGTACTATACTTGTTATTTTCTGTTTCCCTGTAACATTATGAATTACAGGCACTTAAAAGAAGTTGGAGATTCATCTACTTTTGACTTTGTTAGAACAACGTCCTCCGTCAGTTTGAAACTGAGGATGTACCATCCTGTTTAAAATCGGAGGTGTGGCAGCTTTTTACTTTCCCTCAGTTAGAAAATGAAAACAAAGATAAGACAGGGCCAGAGATATGAGTCTGTTTTCCATAGTTGGCAGTGTTATATTTGCAGTTTCACTTTTATAAAGAAAAGGAAGCATGCATTGTTTTACACAGATTTTACCTCAGAATTAAACAAAAGATTATTTAATTTGATAAAGAAACTATAAGAGAAACTATATTTTGTAGGTTTTTGTCCAAGGAATCTTTTTCAGTTGTAATTTGTTTTCATATTGTTAATTGTATTGAATCATGAGTTGAGCGTACTGTTACATCTCAAATAGTCTGTCCACAAAAACACAGGAATACAAGTGTCACGTCTGTTTTGGATGAACAGACTTCACTGTGGCTGCTTTCATTACCTTTTGAACAAATAACAAATAACAGAATTCATAAAAAGGCAAGTTAGTTCTCTGAAAAAGGAAGGAGAGAAAAAGAAATGTTCAACAGGAGAAAGGAGGAGGAAGAAGAAGGAGGGGGTGGCTGCTCTGCATTATTCAAGTTGAGGTGAGTAGAGTGGGTGGGGGATTGCTGCACATAATTACAGGCAGCTTGATCATTCATTAGAAGCCATATTGCATGATTACTCTCATTAACACTATTAATAAGTACTGAAGGCTTCAAGATTCCTCTGTGTTAAGAATGAGGTGACACATTACAGCTGGAATACTGGAATACAAAAGAAACTGAAATCCTTAAAGTATTGTGTACCACACTGCAGACATGCACACCCCAATGATTATATCATAACATTTGCTCATGATACTGAGATCTTATATTTAAAAAATCAGTATAAAAATAAAACGTGTAATCATGCCAAGTTAGCAAAAAAAGCTTTGTTTGACAAAGTTCTTAAAAGTGGAATGTGATATATTCAGTGTTTTCTTCTCCCTGACGTTTGTCCATTGTTCTGTTCGCTCTTCAGCTGTTTATTTGCATCCTTTTCTAATACAGGACGAGGCTGTTTATCAGAGAGTGAAGGACGCATAAATATATATGTATATATATATATTTCAGGTTTTCTTACACCCCTTAAAATCAAGAAGACCTGGTGACCCTGTGAAGCTTTGGCGACCCGCACTGAATAACAGCATGGTTTGGCACCTTCACAGTGCAGCTGAAAATCAGGCTTGCCAAAACTAGCTATGAGAATAACAGGGAAGAAAGAATATGAGCCAATACAGAGCCTGTACAAGCATGCAGTCATGAAACAGGCAACACAAATAATTGCAGACCCTCAACATCCCCTCTTCTCTGAATAATCTGGTTCATACTCACACCCAAAGGTTCTTACCAACCTCCCATATCAGACCATGTCCTGCTGCCTGCTCTCCGTCTTGCCTAAGTCTACCCAGAAGACCAGTCGTGGAGCTGATCAAGGGGAGGACTGTGTTGGAACATTTATTGCCTTGGAAAGTGTTTCTGGCAGAGAACAACTGTGCTTCTGTTTGTATGTGAATTAAACAAATCAGATTGAATTGTTTCATGTTTCATGAGTGTATTTTTGAACATTGGACTGAACATCTCACTCAGAAAGCAAATAACATACATAATAATGTATAATCACCTGAAAATAAAAATCATTGCTTTTTGTGTCTGTGGGATCAGCAGACAACCCGCTCTGTTTTCAATGTTCTAGTTCCTGAGATGTGAATCAAGAGTTTTGGTTGCATCAGTGCAGTAACTGAGCTTCCTGGCTGTGGAGAGAACTGTGTGTTACCAATTGTAAAAAAAGAAAATTCAGCTGAAAAACTAAATGTCAGTCTATGTGATGGCTGCCAGGGTTCACTGGTGGTGTGTGTGTGTGTGTGTGTGTGTGTGTCTGTGGGGGCCAGGTTGGAGGGCTGAGGATGGCTGCTTATGGAGGTTGGGTGACGTCAGGACAGGACCTTTGCAGAGGCAGATGGTTCCTCGCTGATGCGTTCAGGCAATTTTCCAGAGGGCAGAGAGTCAAACAGGTAGCTGTGTGCCACCAGTGAGCTCCTTCAGACCTTTTTCGGTCCTTCCCCTGGCTCTGTGCAGGTCTTTGGTGGGGGGCAGCTGGCTAACGGACACATCCTCTCAGCCTTTCATATGTTGTTGCTGCAGTTTTGTTTTAAAGGAGATGAAACAAAAGCTCAGCAGGCGTGATGTGTGAAAGCTTTCACATGTGATGTGTCGAAAAGGACCAGGACTGTGTCTGACATGATGAGCTACTTTCTCCATTACACTGGAGATGTTTTTATCCCATTTGAGGCTGTTGCAGATGGTTTCACTGCCTGATGTGTTTACAGTAGCACTGCTGATTGCCCAGGGGAGACGGATGTGTGGGCTCTTTAATCCTCTCTGATGTGTTGAGCTGAACGTTGTTGTCGTGCCAAGACAGCAAGACTGATCTGTAGAACTCATTATCTTTTTCATGAGCAGTGAAGAAGGAAAGTAACTGAGTACCGTTACTTAAGTATAACTTTGAGGTACTTTGTACTTGAGGATTTCAACTTAATGCTATTTTAATAACCAGAATGACACTAATATGCTTTATGTGTGAACATTTTTCTGGTTAATAAAATGATCTGTCTGCAAAAATGTCTGAGTAGATGCAGTACAAAAGAAGAAAAAGAAGAATGTTGAAAATGCGTTTCCTGTTGAAAATGCAGTGTGAATACTACACTACTGAATACAATGGTATCCATTACAGGGCTGCCTGATGTTCAAATGACAGTTGAAGTGTAATATGCTTGCATGTGAGTGTGTGTAATAGTTGAATAAAATGTATAATGTATAAACGATTTGGAACATTTCTTAGACTTTTTAAACTAGCTTAGAGACTTTGACACAGTTTTCTCTGATCGGGCTTTTGAACCTTTGTCCAAAGTTTATCCACCTGCACTGTAAAACCCGATAAGTTGAAAATACTCAAAATGTTTGCTGTAACTGATTACCTAAGAATATTTAAGTTATGGTAATATATTTTTTAAGTAAACCAATAAATTAAAATAACTTAATTTCTTCATTTATTTGTATTTTAAATTTCAATGTCTCTTAACTTAAATATTACACTTAGTTTTCTGATATTTTTCATTACAGCCTACTCATTTAAATTGATTTAATGAAACTTATTAACATTAAATTCCATTGACTAATCTTAAACTCAATAGATTTACTTGTGCACAACCTATAGACTGTTGGAAATCTACTCAAAAAATGTAACAGTATTAAACGTAAAGACATTGAAGTCTACAAACTACTAGTCAACTTAAAACTTACACAATCTAACACTTATACACAAATACAAATAAAACTCCATTATTACAATTGAAGTTTTTTTTTATTATAAAACAAACTTTAAACATCTGTCACAATGTACATCAACTTATGTGACACTGAAATTTATTTCAATCAAACTGGTAAGGCACTTAGGGCTTTAGAAAAATGTAATAAGCATTTTAATTTCCCAACATTTTATAGACCAAACAACAATAAAACTATTAGTTACAAATCTCTAGCGGTGCCATTAAGATGAAAAAATAAAACAAAATGTCACAACCTAATTTATTTTAAAAGCAGGAGTTAAGAACACTGATTCCTGAACAGTTCTCTAAAACCTTAACAGCAAAGTCTAAACTTTAATTTCACTACCTCCACAGTATTTTTTTTTTCTGAAAAAGTGGCAATGCAATATGTTATTCTATTAGCAGCACAATTACTAAAAATAATAAATAAAAAAGGTTCTTTAAAAGTGCAAATAAGAAAAATAACCAATAAATAAAACATGGTTATTTTTCAATCACGTTTTGTATCAAAGTGACTAATAGTGCTTCAAAATTTGTTGTCACTAAGTCAGAGCGCTGCAACCATGAAATGTGCTACAATGTAATCCTTGTGTCCATCTGTCCCTTAAAAGTGCTTGTTATGCCTCTGTCAGGCTCAGATTGTTATTATAAGTGTCTGACAATACAATTCTACAGAGAAATGAAACGTTATCTCTGGGTGAGGGTGAATCAGCTGCTGCAAGGTTGCAAAACTCTGGAAACTGGTGGTGATCTTGTGAGTGCTGTGACCCTCTGGAGATTTCATAGACCAGATTAAGTGAAATATGTCCCCAATAATGACTTTGACACAAAACCAGGAAAAACAAGAAAAATTAAAGCTGCAAGCAGCATTGGGCGGGCCCTCGCACTCCATGCGACTCGAGGTGCGGTGCGGCCGCGTCACGTGCCTTTCATTCATAACTATTACGGTGTCCGCAGAGTGATTTACCCTGCCA
>NW_023339774.1:22199976-22202740 GCF_004916995.1 Morone saxatilis | reverse complement strand
CGCCACCTAGTGGCGTGATTTTTTTTTCCTTTTGTAGGGGAGCCTCTAGTGGAGCCATGGGCAAAGCATCGTACGCAAGTTTTCACCTTAATCACACGTGCCGATGCAGAGATATAAAGGTTTAACTTTGCAAGAGCGCCACGTTCGTGGGGCGGTGGCCTAGTCTGTTCAAGATTGTGCAAAATGCCTAATGAACACATAATGAACTATTGACCAAGCTTGGTGCGATCGGAACTACCAATGTGGAGAAATGGTCCAACTTCCTTTTTTGACGAAAAAATCAATAAGGAAGTGCTAATTTTTATATCGTGCTTATTTTTGAATGATCAAAATATTTAAATAACTTTTTTTGTATACCGCGCACGCGGCGGCCCCTCTCAGCATCCTAACGTGCAAATTTTGCCGTGCGAATCCGGACAAAGCGCATCAGATGGAACGACGAAAAACGTAGTTTCTGGACATTTCGCGCTCTACGCGGAAAAATTTAGCGGAAGTGGGCGCGTGGCCTAAATCAGAAATGGAACATAATATTCAGACGTATGTTTTCATTAGTGTTTAGTTTAGTTTTAGAATACTTTGAGTAGTATTTTCGTAATTATACTTTAATATGTTTACTTAAGTAGAATTACTGGTTCCAGTCGTTGTCGCCATTGTTTTGGTCTGAGATGTTGGTGCTCTAGTGCGAGGATCTGAAGCTGCTCAGCAGCTTCAACTGGTAGTCGTTATTTTTCGTTCCCATATCTGTCATGAAACTTAACCATACTGTATTTCTGTGTGCAGAGGCTTCGGAAAGCGTGACTATTAATAATATTGTCACAGAGCATAATCCAGTCTCACTCACACTTGTTTCTTGTCTTCCTTCCATTCATATCAATATTCAGTTGAATAGATTGAGTGAGCCTCGTGTCCATTATGTCACTGACACTGAGAAGGATCCTGAGCTGTGGTTTATTTCACAGCCAACAGAAACCCAGAGCGGCGTGGAGCGGCTGTCTGCTGCTGAGAGATGAGCCATCACACCTGTGCAGGTACGTTCTCTGTTCAGACAAAATATAAATGTTCTTTATTTACTTTCTTCTCCTTTTCTCTGCCTCCTTGTTTCCTTTCCTTTGTTTCATTCCTGCCTTTTCTTTCGTTACCTTTCCCTTTTCCTTTTTTCTCTCCTTGCTTCCTCTCCTAGCCTCTGTTATTGATCGAGGATGGATTCTCTGCAGCTGTTTTCTCTCATTGATAATTACCCACAATCCATCTGATTCTCCTCTAACTGAATCAACACCAACAATCAGAAAAATCCACCTGAGTCAAACCACTCACCTCCTTTTGTTTACTTCCCTTTCTTTTCCTTTGTTGTTCTCCTTTCATCTCTCTCTCTCTCTCTCTGTCTCTCTTTCCTTTCATTCCTCTCCTTTTACCTTATTTCCTTTCTTTTCCTTTGCATTCCTATTTGCTGTTTCTTCTCCTCTCCTTTACTTTCTTCTCTTTTATTCCCTCTCCTTTCATTTCTCCTCCTTTCCTTTCCCGTCACTCTGATGGTAAACGAAGGGAAGGTGCTTCTCATTTCCGCCTTCCACCTGAGTCCAACCCTCTGGCTTCAGCTGCTCTGCATAAAAAAACTAATTAATACAAATAAAAATCTGCAAGTTGTGGTGTTATTTTTAATCTGTTTCTATAAGCCCGTGCATGGTGAGTGTGTTCACCTTTCCGTCTCTACGGGGGGCTGTGTGTGTTATCGTGAAACCCCTCTGTGTTAGAAATGCCACTTGTTATCTTCCTCTAATGTAAAGCGCCTGTTCTGCCGCTCCAATCAGCCTCACAAATGAGACGAAGTAACTGCATCAGAAACTTACTCGCAGCGAAATAAAACAAGAGAGGATTGCGACGCCGCATCGCTTCTGAGTGACTCCGAGCAATTTGCTGCGATAATGAGTTTCAGAATCTCTGAGATGGACTTTGTAGAGCGAGAGGAGAAAAATGAAACAGGGTAGGAGAGAGACAATTGATGATAGAGGCAGAATTATGGTGCAGACGGATTGTACATTGTGTTTGGACAGAGTTTTCCTCAGATTCTCTTTAGCACAGTAATGAAATGATATTTGGGATCCGACCTGGGGAATTTGTTCAAGATCAAATGATCAATAGGTGTCTGAGCCTGGAGCCGAACACAAGGACAGACGAGAGGAACAATTGGAGGCACAGTCCAATCTGACCATAATAATTGCTTTCACATTTCTTTCTAGAGAATACAACCTCCTTCTCATGAGCGTTTCCATTTTAGAGGCTAATCTATCTGCATGTAGAGGTGTGGATATCAGGCAGGGTTGTGTAGAGATTCAAGGTTCAACGTAGCAGCAGTGTAAGAGAGAAGGCGACTGAAGAACACAAAAGGATCACTGGTTGTGTCCTTCAGGGAAAAGAAGGATGCTTATCTCAGCCATCTTTGTAATAGCAGTAGCCTTGTTGCTCTCTTATTGAGGCCGTGCAAGGGTTTGTTGTTCGAAAGTGTGTGTGGACTTGTATAGCTATCAATGTGAGGACATTGCTCTGTTTTTCTTCAGACAAAACTGTTTTAGAACCAAGTGGGAACCTATGGTGATGTCACCCTATTTGTTTTGAGGAGAACCGCTTTGAAACCTTGATTTTGGCATTTACGGTCGTCACCATGGAGCCGGTAGAGGTGACGTACTGCCAGTGGAGCCGCTCTTATTGGCTGCACAGTTACGACTCGTGTGTAGCAGGAAGCAATGGCGGCTCTCCTGCTCACACA
>NW_023339774.1:22195612-22199880 GCF_004916995.1 Morone saxatilis | reverse complement strand
TAGAGCTGGACGGACTCACTGAGAATGAGCCTTTAAACAGCTGGCGCCGGCTTGCCATTCACAGGATCAGGTGCAGGTGGTAGCTGTTGGACACAGTTGAGTACAGTTGAGTTCTCAACAGCAAGCAACTGCAACCAAAAGGAACAGAATATAAAGAAACAAAAGTAAATGAAGTAGTGTTTAGAGACATGAATATTTTATTTGAGTTTTTGCTAGTTTGGTTTTTAAAGGCCTGTTTTATTTATCAATGTGTTTGAATTTTGTTTGCTCGAAACAACAAGAAACCACAAAGACACATCAAGATCAACAGATGTGAGTACCTGCGTGTTAGAACTCAACAGTGTATAGTGATTAATTATTGAAAGCAAGTCACAAAAGTCACACTACTTCCTGCATTGGCACTAAACATTGGGATTGGACATAAATCATGAGATGAAGTATTGTACAATATGAGAATACTTGTTGGGGATACTGGGCAAGAAACATGTTACTGTATAAAGGTTGAAATGGGAGGAGATAATAGTTAAAAGTCAGAAAGCTTTTCCACCTGTCCATGGAGATTTCACTCTTCTCTCTGGTCATCTTGTCTGATATTAGCAGTCCTTTTCTTTCCTGCTCTCTCTTCCCTCCTGTGCCCTTTAAAACTGAATCAACACAATGTTTTTAATTAAATGGATGCTTCCTGACTCACATTATGGTTGGACCCTTGGAGGAACTGGAACAATGTTAACTGGGCTGTGAGTTTACGATGCTTGCTGGACACTTTAAGGATAAATTAGACTTGTGTGCCTTCAAGTGCAAAATGACAGCCTGGATCTGGGTAGCACATAGCCCTGATCCAGGACCATTAAAATCCTGTTGTGTGCACTGATTGTGTAGCACAGGGGCAAAGTTCTTAGCTGCCACCATAAAGACTCAGAAATCAATCTGCCTCTGGCTTGATTGTGCTTTCCAAATTGTTCAGGTTCATGGGTGGGAAGCAGTTTCAGTTTTGGTATTTTATTCTGACTTCTTAAAAGACGATTTTAACAAGTCCAGAAACCAATCTGTCCCTTCAGGATTTTGCGATTTTGCAGTTTTGGGGAATATTGGGATTTCACAGCAGCTCTTCTAAAAAGAATTGCGAGGCTTGTGATGTTTTCGTAGAATTTCTTAAAAATGTAAAGGCAACTTGTTCCAGGGAGAATAAAATGAAAATGCTATAGGCCACATAAGGCCATATCTACAATCAGTGTTTGGTTTGTCCATACTAGGCTACATGATGGTTTAACATGGCGGACTCTCTGGAAGAGCACTTGTAGACTCATTGTAAGTTAACAAAAACACAACAATTTTTATTTACAGGTGATTATACACAAATGAAAACATACCTATAAATATTAAATTTCTAACAATAGATCCTCCAAAATGTTACATGCTGGACCTTGAAAGTATCAAAAGTACTCGTGCAAAATGGTTCAATTCAAATTGCCAAATTTATTATAGATTATTTTGAAATTGTATTCATGATTAATTATTGATTGTTGACTGTCAAATAAACTTGGCTGCTTGCACCATTGTTCTCTTCACTCTTTATTTCATATGCTTATTATTTTTTCTTTTAATTCTTTCATACATTTATTAAATTTTACATTTATTAAATGTTCACATATAAAGCCTATTAGTAGTATTAGTACTAGATGTCATAATAATTGTCATACTGGAATTTATACTGTACAGACAACATTTTCTATTTTGCATCACCAAAATATTTGACAATATTCCCAACACCAGCAGAATGCTGCCAATTTTTCTTCAGAACAATGGCACCACCATGTGTTTGGTTATTATGCATTTTAAAGTGCAATAACTTTTAAACGTTAGTAGACCAGAGTAGAAGAAAAAATGTTGTACCATGGGTTCCTTGGATGGTGCCAGTTTTACTGATAGAGACCATGCCCATTTGTGCCTTAAAAACATTCAAGACATTTTTTCTTCTTTTGGCATAGATTTTATCTAGTTTTCACCCAAATTGGTGTGAGCATGTTTAGATGAAGCTGAACAAGACTTGTTTTTCACTTTCACTTTCATTACATTTGTCTGTATTTGGTTACCAATGGGCCAAATGAACTTCCATAATTCTTCAATGCTGGATTGGATTGTAACCAAATTTGGGAATGTTGTACATAAAGCCATAAAGATAGATGATAAATAGTAAATAGACTGTAATTATGTAGTGCCTTTCTAGTCTTCTGACCATTCAAAGCACTACAGTACATGCCACATTCACCCATTCACACCCATTCATGCAGACAAAGGGCATCACAAACAGACAGTAATTCATTCATTCACGCACCAATGCACAGCATCTGGAGTAATTTGGGGCTCAGTATCCTGGTCAAAAACACTTGTACATGCAATGGGAGGAGCCGGGATCAAACCGCCAACCTTAGTAGACAACCTGCTCTACCGCCTGAGCCACAGGCCAAAACTTGGTGCTGAGATACAGGGCAAAGGTCAGTGTTCTAGATGCAGGGCATAGGTCAATGCTAGGCAGGCTCACTGCGAGGGTCACTAGTGTGAATATTGTTTTTAAGCTGTTTAACAATTAGGACCTCTCATTTTTCACTATCACTTTCACTCAGGTCTAGCAGGTTGATCAGTAGTTCACACTGTAAACCCGAACAGTACTGCTTACTCATAAGAAATATGGGCACAGAAATCACAATCAGCTAATGAGTCAACAGAGCACTTAACTATTAAGTGCTGTTAACTATTAATGTTGTTTTAATTTTATGTGGATCAATATTTCTGAGTGAACATTTGTGTCTAAATCATAACTTCTGAGTGAAAGGAGGGACGTAGTGTCTGACCAGTGGCGGTCCTTCCTACAGACGACATAGGCGCTTGCCTAGGGCGCGACCGAGTGAGGGGCGCAAAATATGCGGTGAGAAAAAAATTATAATCAAAATTATAATGTCTATTTATTTTTTAAACAGTTTTTGCCATCCCTCTATCTACAACAATACTAAGGTATTGACATAAAAAGTAAAATTAAACTTTAAGAAGAAGAAATGACAATTCTGACGTGACCTTTAGCTGTTACACGTCACGGTCACAACATGCTAGCGCGCACACTGATGCGCAGTCGGTCGGTCGGCTGTGTGTCGACGGGTTACAGCTACAGTCCATGGAAAATGAACGGATAAGTGCAACGCTACCAATAACTTGGAGAGTTTTTCCAAGTTTAGAAACTCCTTGAAAACATACCTCAGATCCACCGTGGCTCAAGAACGCCTCAGTGGTCTTTGCCACAATCAGTATCAACCATGAGGTTGGGTCAGATTTTCCTACTAGGAGGTTATTTGATGGGACTTTGCGGCAAGGAGGCAGAAAGATTTGCATTGGTGAATGAACGTGTGATATTAGTGTGGAAGTTAGAATATATTATTTCCTATTCACTTTGGGGTAAATTTGAACCTTATTTGTTTATTTTGTATATTAATATTTTGATTAATAGGTTATATGAATCCACATTTTACAGGTATCCTAATTATTGCACAAATATTTTATTGTTAGTTTAATTTGTTTGTTTTGAATTCTTTAGTGTGCACTTTTTGTTCTCAGGATGTTGCACTACTGTTAAAAATAGTTTAAAAGTAAAATTTTTTGTATTATTTATTATTTAACAGGTGTATTCTTTTGCACATATTGTTTATATTGTTGTATTGCTCATTGTTTAAATAAATGTTGCAATTCTTTTGGGACATGAGTCTTTTCTTGTGGGATGGGGCGCTATCAGTAAAGCTCGCCTAGGGCACCAAATGTTCTAGGACCGCCCCTGGTCCCACTGATCTAGTTCTTAAGCTAAATAAAGCACATAAAACCCATTGAGTTATCTGCACTGCCACAAAGCTCTAAATAAGGCTGTTTTTGTTCTTATTACAGGAGAGCAACAACATGTTGGTTTGACCAAGCCATGAGGACTTATCCCAACTAACATAAACCCAACATATACATGTTAATCGCTCATCTTTAGCCTAGCATTGTCATTTTAGAGAGCCGTACAATCATTTTGTGCTTAAGTGCAGCAAACCATTCTGACTTTCTCTACAGAGCTGGCCAGTGGAGAACAGGATGTTGGTAAGTTATGCTCTGCTGAGAAAGGGGATGTCTGGCCCACATTAGGTGGTGTTTGAGTTCAACGTGTACAGTGCTGACGATCACATCAAAGTGATTCTGCATTAGCCAGAGCAATAAAAATCCCACTTCAGTGAGTTGTCTGGTTT
>NW_023339774.1:22188152-22195587 GCF_004916995.1 Morone saxatilis | reverse complement strand
GGTTTTAATGTGTTTATATTAGGACATTGGGCTTTTCAGGTTATATATAAGAAGGCTTAATCACAGAAATGTAGAGCACTGACTCTATCATGATCACATCTTTATCCTTCATTTCGCGTATCTCTTGGACTCCTGCTTTACTGCCACCTCCAAAGAGGGCTCTTATCTTGTGTTCTGCTTATGGCTCCTGCACACAGTGGCCGCGCTCATAATATTATTGTTTGCTCTTTCTCTGTGGTAAATTCGTACGCCTTCTCTTTAGTGAGGTTCTGCTCTCTTACTCTTGCCCTTCTAATGTGTGGTGGTAAATTCCTCTCCGCTTACATTGTACTTCCTCATTGGATAAAGGATACCTCCTCTATCTCTCTCTGTTTGTTCCTTCTTTTCACTCAGAGGGGAGATCTTCCCAAAGCTCAAATGCATCAACTTAACTTCTCCATCCAAATAGAGTGAGTCTCGCATACAGTGCTCTGTCATGTCACTATCCAATATCCGCATCTGGTATGCTACCGTGATGACTCAGTTTAAATGAAAATCATGCTGTATGAAGAAGATGAAACTAGAGACTAGATACCGAAAGCTTTCATCGGAAACTGTTTATGAGTCCATCAACACTGTCATGTTTCAGGTGTTCTTTTGAATGAACTAAGAGTTATTAAAGGTCGTGTTGTAACATTTAGGAGGATTTATATTCAGAAATGTAATATAATATAAAAGGTATGTTTTCATTAGTGTATAATCACCTGAAAGAAGAATGTTTTTGTTACCTTAGAATGACACTGGCTCTATAAAGGCATTTCACTGCCACCGTAGTTTCGACCTCGTGCTTAAATCTGCAACTACACTGTCAGATGTCACTAAATCCTACACGCTGGTCCTTTAACCACGAGGCCACCATGTTGCATCGTACACACGTTTTGTTTGTGACAATTAACTCTGGTGAACAAACTATGTAATGAGGAAATAGTTTCTAAATGACCTCAAACATCTCTTTGACATTTCTCCTGTTTTCCAGTTTGCTAATATCGACTGATCGGTTCTTCGTGTGAAGGTTAAACGTACCCTCAGTTGGTAATCTATCCTATATGCTCTAACAATGTAAACTCGATCACACACTGCAGTTTCTATTTTACAGTCCAGGGAGTGTGTGGTAAATGAAACACACTGCTGTGAGAGAGGGTTTTTTTTTTGGTGACCAATTTTAGATATGAAAATCAGTATGAGTGATTATTAGGCCAAATTCAATGGGACTTGTGAAGCACTTACTGTCACAGAACAGACAGACTGAATGTAACGAGGCCGGCAGGCGCCATCACCGCCTCCAACAATCAGCCACTTCTGGGGGCGAATCCATCATCTTGTCAAGATGCAGGTTAATGCTTGTTTCTATGGAAGCCCATTTCTGCCAAAAAAAACTACCCAATTTGTTTTGACTTATTATTCAAATAAAGGTTGGTTTTGACTTAATTGTGTAATTTGACACTGTATCTCACAATTTTGACTTATAAGCTCATAATTTCTACTTTGTGTCTGTTATAATGGCCATTTTAATCGTCGACACACAGTCAAATTTATTTAAACTACGTACCAAAACCAGATTCTGGTGTTGCTTTATATTTTTTATTGTCAATAAATTTCAACCAAAAATATTGAAGTCAATTTTTCAATCCAAAGTCTCCAAGACGAGCGCCAGGTTTTGAAGCCAATTTGACATAGTAGCCAAACTGTGTAATTACAGCGACATTGTCTGTCACATGATGCACACTAGCCCAAAAATGCTTTTTCCCATAAGCTTACATTGTGAAAGAAGTGTAGGACACTGTACAACACACTTATTTCTTTAAAAACACCCCACGGATACATAGATTCATTATTAAACCGACAGGAGGAAATGGTGCATTTGTTGGGGACTGTGTTCACTACTGGATTAATCCACATTTGGTGCTGTAGTGAGTATTTGTTCTTGTTCTAATCAGACTATTTGTCTTTCCCGGCTGGTTTATTTGCTTCGACATTTGGCAAAAAAAACACAACTACTGCTGATAAAGAAGCTAAAGGAGTTTTCACATGGGAAAAAGGCTTATGTGATATTGGTACAGGATGCTAACTCCTGCCATACTATGGTGTTTATTGGTTTATGGTGGCTGTAGTGAAGACACGGATCAGTTTTAAACACAGAAATTCAAAACAAACAAATGTAAAGATTTATGATAAAGCCTGAAGAGTGACAGTCTGTTCATGAGCAGGTTTGTGTCATTGTGGCTTCAAACGAACATATTCGATCTCAAGTGGCAACCTGTTGGCAGCACATTTCATATTTCCTCTTTTATAAAATGTTCCAGACCTGTTGAAGGGAGTCATTAAAGATCCTTTCTTTCTCCACAGGGGAAAAAGATCCCTTTTACATTTAGTCACTTTATGTTTCTTGGGAGGATCAGATCAGATCCCAAATGCATCCAAGAAGCGTTCGACACAGATTGAAATCAGATTATTCAAACTCCTCCTCCATTAGTTTATATAATAGGACAATCTGTGGAAGTGTGTACCAGATCTGCGTTTACAGGTGATCGACCGCATACAGGTGCAGCCGCTTCAGAAACGCCTGGGCAAAGAGCGTCAGGAATAAAACAACAACCGGTGATCAAATATGATTAACATAAAAAAATGGATCCAAGCAGACGGCGAGATGAGTAAACTTGTCTCAGTAAATTTGTTGTTCATGTCCTTGTTCCGTTGTTTCTCCATAACATGATTAAAAATGATGATGAAATGATAATAATAATTACTTTATATATATATATATATATATATATATATATATAGCGCCTTATAAAAATAGAGTTTACAAAGTGCTTTGACAGACAAAGCTAAATGTAATTAAATATAAAAATAAAGAATACCAGAAGACAATAAAAAGGAAGTAATGAGTGGGCCATCTCGCTTTCTTGTTGAAAGTTGCACATGTACGGACAGCGTGGGATTTACTGAGTTTACAGATAGACTTATTCTTGTCTCATGTGTCCGATAAACAGTAACTTTACCAAATTCAGAACTTTACATCGCTATTGTCCGAGCTAAGCTTCTGAAGCTGTCATGCCTCCGAGAGCATCGGCAAGACTCAGCAGGCTTCTACAAAGATGGCCAATCAGAAGAGAGCAGCAGCAGAATAGGTCCTCTTTCATACCTCCAGTGGTTCAGCTTCTGTTTCAGATCATATTGGCAGTGCGTAGCTTGGGTTATGAGAGCTTTTACAGTTCAGTAGCTGCCTCAGGGTCTTTCTGCTGGTCTCTGCCCAGGTGGACCTCCATTATAACACCTGATAGTGTGACAGCAACAGGTGGCATCCGTCAAGTTGGAACGAGTCAGTTACAGCAGGTTGGTGCTGGAAAGAAGGATCGGTGAATTCAGGAAACAGTCAGAGAGGTTTTGTCTTGTGTCTCAGCTCTACTGCCTGTAGATAAAATCCAGGTCTGTAATAATTCTGCAAATCCTCATTCATCTTTATGAAGTGGATAATTGGATACGGGTCTACAGAGAGTGGACATCTAATTACAATTTGAGCCAGCCGCCATTTCAATGTACCTACTCACCTTTCTAAGAGGACATTTAACTCCAGCTGCACATCACAAGCCAAGAGGTGAATAGGTATAATAAACATAATTTTAATGAGAATGCCACTAATGGTTTCCACTCAGTCCTCGGTGGCATTCTGCTAACTGGAGCTATGAGGTTGTCAAAGAGTAATGATTTCACTACACTGAGGTAATGAGATGGCATTTCATTTGGATGAGAGTAAAAGACAGACAGGAAACACAGATTCAATAAAAGCACCCTAAGGGAATGTTTATTCTCATTTTATTAACGGTGAGTCCGAGCATCCAGATCACATTTTATTATTGTCTCAGTTTCTGACATAAACAAAAGAGCTTTTTAAAGCTATAATCTGTAACATTTCCTCATTAAACTGTCTATAAACTCTAGAGCTATGTCCTATATGTAGTTGAGTTGTGTTCTTGATGCCAAATGTTTCCAACAATGTTCAAACTCGAGAAATCTGTCATTTTATTCAGTAACCGCTATGTTTCAGTGTATTGTCAGCATTCGTGTAATTTACGAGTGCTGGGCATTTAACACAGTAACCTGACCTGAGCCAGATGGTTTCGTTAACAAGCTGTTTTTATCATCGTACGTCGGTGAATTAAGGATTTATTTACACCAACCTAAGAGTTGGGATGTGTTGGAAACACCTAACGAAGACGTTTTATGAGTTTATATGTCTGTTTTCATGTCCACATTTGAATGAAGTTACGATGATCGAAGGTAAAATGAGGATTTTTTGTCTCTTGGAGTCTGGGGTGGGACGAGTGATAGTGATATTCACTGGCCTGTTTGTGGTTTAAAACTAAAAGGTCTAGGTCTCTGAGGGGATCCTTTCATAATGGCTGTCCGACACTGACAATAACAAAAGCCTGAGTCTGGTCAGTGGCTAGAAACAAGCTATGTTAGTGGAACAAACTACAACTACTGTTAGTGGAACAAACAACAACTACTGTTAGTGGAACAAACTACAACAACTACTTTTTGTGGACGGGCACATTTGTCACCAAGGATTAGCTAACATCCATTTTGCGACTATTCTCTCAACTAAACCAGAGTAGGTGCTTTTTGGAGAGACAGATGATTTTGGATTGTTTTAATTTGTTTCAGTCTAGTTTAACTGTTTTAAAAAGATCCTGTATAATGGTATAATTACAGTTTTTTTTAGAGTCTGGTTGGCTGCAGTGTTGAGGGCTGAGATGCTGCTGCCCTGTAAGCTTTAACACAAACTCTACAGCATGCAGATCTTTTGCACTCAATTTTTAAAAACTTTATGAAAATGCAAATCCTTTCCAGCCTAAAGAAAAAAGATTATAAAACCTCTCCAAATCCACACTGTTACCATGTAGACACAGACATTTGCATTTCACTGGAACACATCAGCACCAGGTGTAGTGAAACATAGTGATGAGTTCACAGTTAGTGCCCACGGGGGGACAAAAGGGGATCGAAGAATTAAAAGGGGGTAGAAACCACAGGAGCTGGACTCTGATTTTATTTTATTTCATGGCATCTAACACAAACAGCTCTCTGCGAGAAAGAAACTGGCAGCATGAGTCATACGCCTGCTGGGCTTCGTTCAATGACGACAAGGAGCATGTCAGTTTGAAATGACAACATTTCTGCAGTTTTTATCCCTGCTGTTCAGAACCTCTCCGGTCGAGCATTTTAAATTGCCCCCCTGCTTTCATTTCATATGGTTGCAATTTGCCCTCTTTTAAAAAAAAACCCGACAAGACGTAAAATGTGTTCCTACATTTTTCACCCCAATGTTGAAATTCATCCCACAGTATTCTGTTTTTCTCATTATCATGGGTTTTTTTCTGCTTATCCAACTTTTAGTAGTAGGGGAAGATTACTTCAGAAAAAAATGTATGCTTACTGTTGCAGAGCTAAATTATTAAACTGCTCTCTCTAAATATTTTGTATTTGAATTATTTCTTTTCAGTGCATCTTTCTGGGGCTTCAACTATTAATCTGATAATTTTCTATTGATCAATTCATTGTTTTATGTATAAATTGTCAGAAAATAGTTATAAATTGCTGTTATAATTTGGCCGACCAACAGTTTAAAACCCAAATCTATTCAGTTTATTATAATTTAACCAAGAGCAGCATGAAATTCTCACACTTAAATGACCACAAGGACTGAATGTTTGATAAGATGGCAATGAGGAAATTAATATTTATTAAAGTTTAAAAATATTAAAGTTTACTATAATTACATTGAAAAAATTAAGTGATATGTGTGCACACAAACCACTCATAGGTCAAAACACTGCTCAATTTGCTGAATTACAAAAGCCAGAAGTCGTACTAAATAAAGTGCTGTTTGGCTGCTGATAGAGGGTCTTATTGCAGATATCGATCCAAATGCCCTGGATCAGTAAAAAGAACTGTAATTCCCAACACTAGTTATGACTGAGGAGCACAGAGCTTATGAAGGGCGATCGACGCCTCTGAATGAACCAGCCAAGGCCTTTTTTGATATGTGTCCAGTTTCTCTTCATTTCAAAGAAAAAGAAAGATTTAGATGTTTAAAATTGGGGGTTATTCTGGGGAAAGATGGACCAACCTCACCTTTAATGAAGGAAATAATCTCATTCTCATTAATTCATAATGAAAACCATGGTTAATTCAAAGATGTAAAGTTGTTCAGTGATGGTCAACAACAAAAATAGCATCACATAGCGTTTGTGTCAGGGCTGTACCATTTTGTATCTCCATTTTGATGTAGACTGACAAGTGGGAGGTTATGTATTTAATTAAGCCTAAAGGGAAGGACAAACAAAACAGTGTTTGTGTGTGGGGGGCATCAATATTTTTATCAGACGTCTGAATTCTCCACTTAACAGAAATTCTTGATGCAGTCAAACAACCTGACCTTCAGACAGCAATCAACATGTTCTTACATAAAGAAAAAAATCTGTATCATAAAATATATGTCCACCCCTTATCAAGGCATACACCATGAATTTGTCTGGGAGAGATTTATGCCAGCCTTGAATGGTGGTGAACACTCTCTGCGAATAAAGGAGGTGGTAAATGTAGTCTGTCAGCTGACATTAATTTCTGCTCTGACGGACGCTTCGTGTCTCTGATATGTCTGTTGGATTGTAATTATACACTGGTTCCTGGCCCATGGCTGGTCAGTGGATGATACAGAAGGAAAAAGAAGCACATAGTTTCTTATAAACTACATTCTGTCTGGTGCTAAATGGACTCGGTCTTGTCTGATGCCAGGTCTGGGTTCGGATGGTCTCCTCATGTTAATGGTTTCCCCTCTCACTCCAATGACATGCAGGTCAGGTGAATTGGAAAGTCTGAATTCCCCCTGAGGTTTGATGTAAATGTGTCTGTCTGCCTCTGTGTCTTGACTCACCATCTGTTGAGGGTTTTCTATTCGCCTTTTGCACAGTGAATGCTAGAGAGCAGAAAAACAACAGCCTCGGTTGTTTTATCAAAAAACTTAAATGAGTCTGGAAGGATGACAGTGTCCAATACCTGCATAACCAATGACATTCTCGTCAGCCTCAGCTGTAGGTAATGTCTAGTACTAATTAGCAAATGTTAGCACGATAACATGCTGGGTAGTGATAAACTACAGTTCTACAGAGCATTTAAGGACTGTGAACCTATTGTGGCGTCACCCATTGGTTTGTGTTGTACTGTTTTGAAGCCTTGAGTTTGGTATTATGGTCGCAGTCATGTTGGGTTTCTTCGTGAGTTGAGCTGCTCTCATTGGATGCTCTTGGTTTGGAAACAATGGCGGCTCTCCTGCTCACACAGGATCTGGTATTCCAGATAAACAGTCAAATCTGTTTGTGAACAGATTTGA
>NW_023339774.1:22178420-22188116 GCF_004916995.1 Morone saxatilis | reverse complement strand
CTGCCTAGTTTGACAGTTTGATGCATTTCTCCATACGATTCAATAGACTTTGGTTGCAGCCCATGGAGCTCCCCTGCAGGCCATTACGCAGAATGCAGGTTTAGGACACTTTGCAGTTGAATTAACTTCACAGATCCAGAAGCTCAGTCCATTAACTTTATATTGTAATGGTTTCAACTGAAAGTGAAATGTCAAATGTGAATGAAGTTCAGTCCGTGGGGAAGTCCTGCTCCAATGTGGCCAAAGAAGATTACTCATGATTGGACTTTCTAACAAGCTAAAATTGTTGTTAAGGTTGATAAAAAGGCAAATGTTGATCGTCTGCAGTTGGATGCAAACTCTGGACTCCTGTGTGAATGTCAGATAAATACCCATCCACCACCCTGACCTCCACACCTTTACTGTCCTCTCCACATAAGGACACTCCTCCCTGCACTGATGCTGGCGTTGGACATATATCATCCAACATGGACGCATGTAGGGACACTGAGATGACAAAGTAGATGGACAAAGCTAAAATCAAAGTGTTCAAGCTCCACAGTCGCACATGAAATTGGAATTCTTCAAGCATATCTTCATTTTGCAGATTGATCGCTGACTGAGAGATACAGTAACTGTCATGAGCGTTTCTGAAAGGCTCGTCATGCTTTTTTTCAATAATCAGCAGAGTGTGGGAGGATTGTTCTACTTATTCATCTACTCATTTCCACTCGATTTATAAGGCGGGGAAGGATGCATGTAAGAGCGAATGGCACCGTGGAAAGAACCAAGGCCGAGTCTTGCTGGATGGGGTTCACACAATAACGTCAATAAATGTGGCCTCACATCCTCTCTCTGTCTCTCCCTGGTCTTCTGGGCCTGTTAGGCAGATAGCTCATCAATAAACATTTTAGTTATGAATATGGAACGAGTAGTTATATCAGGTCTGTGTGTATGTGTGTGTGTGTGTGTGTGTGTGTGTGCGTCTCTTTCACATGTATTCAGACCGTTTGCTATTTACCTGCAGCTGTGACTTAATACCCTGTAAATTAACTGTGGAGACGAGGACCACAGACAGTATCAAAGTCTTAAAGAGGATTACTTTATATTCCTGCTGTCTCTATTCTCTCTCTACCTCCCATATGAATCCCTTTGTATGTTGTGATATGATGTTGAAATAGGATTAGAACCGGAAGCAAAGGGCACATAATGTAGGCCTGGAATTATGACCCTTTTGGCCTTTGATAAACACAAATATTTTGGAGAACCAAGGCCCAAACTACCTAACAGTGTATAAAAAATTAGCTCAACATTAATGTAGCCTTTTTCTGCGACTATTCGACTAATGAAAAGTTAATCGACTAAAACTATTCTTAGTGACCTATTATCCTATACCTACTATCAGGGGGGAAGCCCTAATACTTCCTCCACTTCTGGTTAGCACTCCCACAAGCTAACTGTACCTGTGTGTTACTGGCTAATTCATCCTCTTTAAGAAAAGTGGGCTTGAGGATAGCTGCTAGCAGTCATCGTGATTTTTAATTTTTTTTTTTCAGAAAAGAAAACACATTTGACCCGCGGCTTCCAGCTACACTGCTCTGAAATGTATCTTGAACTAGGGATCGACCAATATTGTTTGTTTTAAATGTTTTTTTTTCAGGGTTGATACAGATACCAATTATTAGTAATCAAGAAAAATTATACTCGAAACTGATACACAACAATTTAAATTAGAATAACCAGTGTTAGAGTGTATATGTAGTTTTAAATGAGGAAATCCACCACTTTTGTTTTCCGAACTGGTTAATTTAGAAGGGCCACATGGCGGGGGGCATCCACGGCACTGGCTGTTTGGCCATGGAACAATTCCTGCCCTGATAATGGGCTGCTAACCTCCTGGCAGCACTGGCCAGAGGCTGCCTGGCTTCAGTCCGAGACCTGCCATCTGCTGTCTCGGCTCTGCTGGCGTTGACACACTTCCCCTGTCGGGCTCTGAAAGATCTGTCGAAGATTTCAGAGGGCTTATGCCTTAAGGATAAAACCTGATGTGAAGATCAAGGCTATTACCTCACCCTGAGGTCTCTGTGTGCGAGCTGATAACATGATACAAGTTTGTGGAACACGGTGCCGCATTTGATGGAAACATCATTAATCATCCCGCCCCCTCGCTGCGTAACCAGGAGGACGCTGGCCCTCGTTTATCACGCCGCCATGGCAACTGGCACGAACTGAAGTGCTGAGACAAACATTAGAAACTTGTCTGATCTGATTTATGAAAGTTTGCAGAAATGAACATAAGATCCATTATGAAAGGTGTGTTCTCAGACACGCACTCCAAGATTCCTCTTCCCCTAAAAAAACATGTTGACTTTCAGATCCATTTGCATGCTAATTATGTTTATCTCTCAGCTGTTGGTAGAATTGAGCACAGATTAGCACCTTGCAGCTGCATTTAGCAATGTAACAAGCACCCTTACAATCCTCTTTCACCCAAAACAAAACAATAATTACATGAATGAGTATTAAAGCAGCATTATTTTTTTTTTGCCTAATTTCCAGTCTGACTAAACTGTTTTATAGAGGATTCGGAGGCGCCAGCATCTGTAATTATTTTGTCACAAATCTTTACGCAGCCCACAGACTGGATGTGAAATTTATCAGTGGTTTTAATCGAGATCTGCTCGATAAAAACGTTTCTTTTTCGAGGGATTAACATCGCAGACTCATTTTCAAACCAGATCAGGCTGCCAGCAGACCTTATTTAGATAAGACTGTGACTCGGGAAACTTTGAAGTAGCATCAGAGGAGGTGGGGATTGTTGTAACTAGAGAGGATGAGGTTGTTGATGAGTATCTTGTTTGATCTCCGGCAGCCTGTATTCTGCTGTGTGGGATTGCATAAGATGGAAAAAAGGACAGAAAGGGATATTATGTGTTTGTGTGTGTGCAGTATCAGTGCTGTTTGCTGAAGAAGAAATTAGCTTCCTTACACCCCCACGGATCTGGCACCGCGTCCTGATTGTTGTCACCAGTGATAGAGATGTTAAAGGACTACGGAATCAGGGCTGAAATTTTAATTTTAAGGTTTTACAGTTTTAGCAAAGCTTGACAGTCCAAAGCACAATAATTCATGAAAAGGTGCAGCTCTTCTTCTGTGTTTCAGGGACTTAACATGGAAAGTCAATCAGGGGAAGGAGTGTGAATGTGCCATCTGCATCATTGTGACAAGCACACTAACAGAGATTTCCCTGTTCTTTGTGCCGTTCTGTCCTTGGATTCGTCCTCTCCTTCTATTTTTTCTTTGCCGGAGCCACTCTCTCACCCCCCCTCCGGCTCCATATTCATCGTGTGAAGTTATTCTCCCTCGAGCTGAGAAGACACTTTAAATCCTAACAGACATTAAACCTGAAGGATCATTTCACCCGCGCTGACCGACCGGTCACTTCGACAGTCCGTGTCCGGCAACGTGGCAAAGATAGAAGATGCCATACAGCGACCCGTGGGTCCGCAGGCAACGTTGTCTGAATGTGTGCAAAGACACAAACGGAGGTCACATAAAGACTGAAGCTGGAGACGTCTGATCACAGCAGTCATTCCTTTCTGGCACATCTCATTCACATCAAAGCTCCGTTCAAAACAACCTCTGAGACGCCTCAATGACTCTGCACTTCTTCTCTTTTTCAAAATAAAGTAAACCATGATGTAGTTTAATCCAAAACGGATTAAGTGGCAATACTATCTGGCTGTCCCAGTTCCACACTCAGAAAAACATTGAAGTTATTTATATCTCTGCAGCCAGAAAACATTATTACTGCGCCCTCGTCTTGGTCCCTTCCTTGCCTATGAATGTACAAGGTGATTAACATTTAAACGTACGAAGCATTAAATGCTCCTCGCCTACACAAACGCCTCAAGGCAACATTAACATCTCACACAGATTTTCCCTCCAACATTAGGCTAACGTTAGTGCTGTCTTCTCTTTATTTGGTTTAAAGAAGTCAGAAAGACTCATTGACCCAGGGAAGTGTTACGTTTGCCAACACAACCTGGTCTCACCCCCAAGTCGTCAAATACTGCCGCTGGTCAGTGGCCCTCTGCTTCAAAATATGGAGCCGTAGAAGTCAGGTGACGTAGTATAAAGGGCAAGAAAATCCTCATATGGAGGATGGTGGTGGGGTGGATGGATGGATGGCCCAAACGAACGCAGGACTTTAACCCAGGAGACTGTTGTTGGTGTTCCACGTGAAACCAAAAGTAAACGATTTATTATTTACTTCTTCATTGTTGCTAACTTGACCGCGGAGCCCTGCGCGTCCAGAAATGTTTTGGACGTCTAAGGTCGCACTGCTTCCCAGCATTGGACACCTGTAGTCATACTGACCAACAAAATGCTACACCCTCCTAAAACTGACATTACCTGGCTGCACCTGATTGGACGAACACTTTTTTTTGCTCCGGGATTGCAAACCAGACCAATATGGCAGCTCGTTTGGAAGGTTTCTCTTATATTACAATAATAGTTGTAAAGTAAAACGTAAAACATCTTCCTGTGTCATCTAATCACCAGATTACGTAGAAAGAAGCTCTGATTTACAGTACTCTGCCTCCTTTGAAGTTCATAACCCTGAAAAACTGAGGCTTGATGTCCTATTGAGAAATATAATTAAATAAATACAGATGGAACCAAAGATTAAGGCCCGAAAGGATTTGATCAAGTTGCATTAATGTGGGGTGGTACTGAGGCAATGCAGTTATCTATTTTTTCTTTATGCTCTTTTTTTTGGTTATTCTTTGTAGTGTAGATTTTGATGATCCCCTCCATTAGCCTTGAGTGAAGCTTTATGAAAATAGATAATGTAATTATGCATGCAGTGTAAACTATGAATTTTTAATGGCTGAAAGATAATGAACCTTCCTTACTTTCATTTTTTGTGCATTCTGTTTATTTGCTGGTGTTTTTTAGGATGACATGTTTGGAAATTGTGATTAAATGTTTTGTTTCATCTGAGAGAGAAGCTTAATGAAAGGAGACTGTATTGTAGGAACAGTCCAAAGGCACTGATGCTTCATTATGACAGTTTGACAATTACAAAAATCACATTACAAAGGTTGTATGAGCATATAAGAGGAAAAAGTGTTTATTTTTATTGTTTACAGATATAATTATAGAATACCACAGAGTGGAACACTGGATTTTAATCATAAATCACATACTTCTGCACAGAGTAATGCTTTAGATTAAAGCCCAAAATTACAATATTAATCTTGACAATCAGATGTTTCCTGCCAAAATGCACCTACTTCTTCTACTACTTAAATGTTCTTATGTCCACAAGCTTGTGCTTTCAACTTTTGGGCAAAGAACCAGATATTTTCAGAGTTCAGAGATATCTGTTGTACTGATCATTTTTTTTTCTTAATATATATATATATATATATATATATATTGGGGGGTATTTTTGCTTTATTAGATAAAGAAGATAGACAGTAAAGGGGGTAGAGAGGGAGAGGGTCACAGGTCAGATTTGAACCCATGGCTGCTGCAGCAAGGTTTTGTACACGGGGCGCCATCATGTCCAATGTTCATCCAGGGAAAATTAAAGTCCTATAATGTAGTCTAGGGTGTTATCATATACAGTACAGAAACAAGAGTAACAGCTGTGTCAGGTCAGGTGAGGAAATATGATGCTGTGTTGTAAAACATTGAAATCCTTCAATGTCCATCCAATCTGGCATGCATTACAAAAACATTGATGAAAACAAATTCAATTCATTTTAAAGAAATATGGTACACTGACCAGCAATTTATTCTCTTACATAATCTCTGTAATAACTCCGTTATATAACTTAGAGTTTTGCATGATACCAACAAATGAACACTTGCTGCTTC
Organism: Morone saxatilis; assembly: GCF_004916995.1. Classification (NCBI taxonomy): domain Eukaryota; kingdom Metazoa; phylum Chordata; class Actinopteri; family Moronidae; genus Morone; species Morone saxatilis. The sequence goes on along the minus strand of NW_023339774.1, from coordinate 22,182,248 downwards.
TGTACCAAAACAAAATGTTCTTGAATGTCCTTGAGTGCTGGTTTGAATTAATTTGTCAGATCGATGTTTGTCTACAGATCCACAGTCCAAACACCGTCCTCACATCAGTGTCAACAATGTATTTAATATAATCAATGAGCTATCTTCATCATCACCCACTTACATCGCGTTTACATGGAAATTAAAACAGTAACCTTTAACAAAATGGAGTGATTAATATCTGACATCATCTCTATCTCCATGATTTAGCTCTTTGGGGCGGGACCTGGCTTTGTTTACATTGATTTATCACTATTTAAGCTGTTATTAGCATGGCCATTAATAATCCTCTTACATTTTGGCATAAATAACAGAGCAGTCTATGATAAAGGCAAGAAAGCCTGTGTTGTTTTAGAAAACATCTTCAGTTTGAGTGATTCAGGAATCACAATCAGTATGATTAAAACAGTCCACAGTCTTTGTGACGGCACCCAGAGGATCCTGAAGAGCTGCTGTGAAGCTCAGTGTGGTCGGCTCTGGCCATCGCCATCTTGGAAGTTCTGACTCCGCCGGCTCCCGAATGATCCAAAAATGGTCGAAGAGGTGGAGCTTTACATTTACTTTATTTTGTTTTTAATTCGAGTAGGTTAGCTTGTTTCAGTTTAGTGTTTTTTATTTTAAAATGTTTTTAGTTTTAAGTGAGTTTTTATTAGTTTTTTGTAACAATATTATGGGGGGTATTTGTCAGGGGCAAGATCTAAGACATTCAGAATATGTATTACCATATATACACAACATTTTGTGAGGACAAATGATTCACAGTCCTGTAGACATCCCAGTCTCATTCTTGTTGTGTTTGACCAAACTGACAAAAACTAAAGACATTTCTTTTTTTTCCTTCCTATTTTTATCTCGTTGTAGATAGTTTTGTAAGTACAGGCTATTGTTTCAGTTAGTTTAAGTTTAGTTTATTCTTTTGGAGCTGAGGTGGAGCTGAATGAAGCCTGATTCCTCAAAGCAGACGCCTGATTGGCACCTAAAGCTGCCACACCCTTAATTATACAAAACTATAATCCTTAATATAATTCAAAGGGGTGAGTTTTACGGTTGTCATGAACAGGAAAATTAGCTCTAGAGACCAAAAGGCTGTAAACATGTTTATTTCTGCTGTAAAGTTTTAATATGGGGCCTTGTTGAGAGACTTACCACTGCTGGCAGCCCAGCCTTTTAGTGCCGTAGAGGAACTGCAGGTTTTGTTACTTCAGTGTTGGCTTCTTTTGCAGCCACAATGCGACACATTCCCGCTTCCTGTGTAGACAGGAAGTTAAAAGACAAAACCGTCTTACGAGGAAATGTTTGGTTGGAATTCTTGCACCACTTTCGACTGTTGGTCTAAACTTTGTGGGTTTTGAAACATTTCTGCAGAGTGCTGCCTATTTTCCAGTGATTTTACTCAAAGAGTCAGACTCTACACACAGCTGGTTGCACATGTGGAGGTGAATGAGATTGGATTTTCAAAAGAAAATAGAGTTTATGCTTTTCTCTCCATCTGCATAGAAATAGATTTAACATTAAATATGTGATGCCTTCACTGTTGGGTTCCTGCAACCAGAGGAGGAACAAATGAGGCGAAATGCAGCAACAGATGTCGCTGGTTTGTTGTTGTTGTTTTGTATACCTGTGAGATTGTTGTCCTGTTTTGAGCGCTGCACAGTTCTGTTTATTCAGGTAAACAGACATTTTAATAAGGCGTGAATGTGCTCGCATGCTTGTGCAAGAGAGACCGAGCGGGAGATGGCGAGAATTTTTTATGAGTGTTATCACAAGCGGGTGGCTGGTGCAAGTGAGTCATTGTGGATGTGCAATGACACCTGTGAGTGTGTCTCATTCTTTGGCAGCTCCATCCCTCGGGTCCCATAAAGGCTGTCAGAGGAGAGAGAAATTGAGAGTGGGAGAGACAGACAGAGCTCTCCAGAGAGGGAGGATGGCAGAGTGAATGGGCAGCTGTCAACTGATTGTATCCATGCGCGTGAATGTATATGCTAATAAGAGTGAGGGTTTGATGAATGTCGTAATCAGTGGATGTGGATTGTGTCAGCGGGATAAGATGCATCTTAATAATAAGTTAATAAGTTGCATCTTAATCGAACGGTTCACTCAGAGCAGAAAGTGACTTTGCCTCGAGGAGAAAGCAGATCAGAGTATGTGTTACTCATTAATATACATCCATCTGTATGTAAGTGTTTATTCATAACTCTCATATAATGATACATATTGACTGCACTTAAAGGACCAGTGTGTAGGACGTGGAATCTAATCTGGTTAAGTTAGAGATTGACTGAAGACAGCTCAGCCTTTTAAGTATGAATGAGAAACTATGATGAAGCAGACATTAAAAAGCAACTCAAAATTACTTTTAAATACAGTAATTGTTCAAAGTAATTAAAGGTTATAATGAATTTGAATACAACCCATGTGGTCTGATCCTAAACCTGGTACATTCATGGTCCCCCTGCTGCCTCACTCGGCTATTGGTAATGTACATGACATATTACAAATATAAACAGTGTTTGGATGAAGGTTTTCTTCTGGAACACGAGTTCTGCTTTCACTGTTGTCTCTATATGAAGGTGCTTTTAGTCTCTCTTGCTTCAGCCTTTGAGCTCTTCTGTCTGTCCACCAGACATTGTAAATGTTCAGAGGCTTTGATGTAAGTGGTCTCTTGAGGTTGGTTTTCAGATTTTCTATTGAGCGCTCACTCTGCTGTGATTTCAGCCGACACACATACAGTTGATTTAGTCTCAGTGTAAGAGACACAAAAAGCTGTGTCTGTCCCTGGTGATCTGGGCCGCATAATGTGACATTAAACCAACAATAGATTATGTTAATGAGTTTTTGTGGGTGGTGGAGTTCAGAAGAGGAAAAAGAAAGAACAGGACGTGTTAATACTCCTTCATTTTGCTGTCTTCCGTTGAGAGCTCTTCACCTCACTGTCTTTCATTATTCTCAGAGTTTTTATGCTTTCTTTCCTTCGCAGGGAAACACTGATGCTGAGCTGATTCACCAGGATGCCGACGGGAAAAGAGGACAACAGCTCTATGTGAATCAGACTCCCTGCTCTGCCTCTTACTTACAGAACTCCTCACAGCACAAACCTGAGTACTGTACAGCAGCTGTTTCCTGCCCCGCCTCCCTCATCCCGCCCCCTACACTTCGACCTGGCTCTACACTCTCAGCTTCTGAGGAAGGGAAGTTCAGTAGCAGCCCCAGGGCTTTGGTCCTGTCAAACCCTGACCCCTGACACACTGTCCCCCCTCACGTCACCCCTTCCCTTCCCTCTCCTTTCCCTGCCATGTCCAACGACAGCAACCTCCTCAGTGTCTGGGAGCCCTCCAGTTGGGCAGACACCTCTCAGTGCCCGCCGTCGGTAGGCGGGGCAACTTTCCTGATTGTAGCGTACAGCGCCGTCATAGCAATCGGGTTGCTAGGCAACGCAGGCCTGGTATTCATCATCGCCCGGCAACAGGAGTTGCGCAACGTCACCAACATCCTGATCGCCAACCTGTCGTGCTCTGACATCCTCATGTGTGTGGTTTGTCTTCCTGTTACCGTCATATACACCCTGATGGACCGCTGGGTGCTGGGAGAGGCCCTGTGTAAGGTCAGTGGACCACACACACACTCACTTACACACACACACACTCACTTACACACACACACACACACACACACACACACACCTTTTGGGGAGATTTGCAGAGACCTTAAACACTGTCCTAGAAACTGTACAATAATACAATAAGCTGATAATGATCCAGCATCAGAAATCAATACTCACATTATTAAAGC
>NW_023339774.1:22171819-22178320 GCF_004916995.1 Morone saxatilis | reverse complement strand
TTCAATTTCTCACGTTTATAACAAACTATAATTCATGAAAATGGGTTAAGAATTAAGTGAGTTACAGTCGATTTTTTAGTGAAGTCTGAACCTCTCAGTATTGTTCACTAGCAGATCTCAAAAATATGGCGACCATACAGACGTAAAGTGGTGGCTAATCATCTGTCTACATTTCTATATCTATGGTAGCTTCCACCCCTGTAAAGCAGCTGGCCGCCCGAGTTTGGTGTAAGATGAGGTCAAATTTAAGGTAAAAATAAAAAACAGAAATCAACTCATAATTTAATGACCTGTAGTAAAAGATAAAAGTATTTGGAAAATGTCAGAACATTTGTCAATAAAACAATTTATTGATTCCTAATGACACCTTTTTTGCAAATACTGTTAAATGTGTTTTTTTTTTGTGTGTTTTTGTTTGCGATTAAATCAGCAGATATTTCTGCCACCCCATGAATATTTCTCTAGATCTGCCCCTGTAGCCCGTTCTAGTTAGTAACCATGTTAATACTTGTAGAGTCCAGTACATTTCCAACACGGTCCAGTGTTTGTCAGGTTTAATCAAATTCAAGGCAATATGGAGTAATTTTACTGAATGTCTAGTATTTCAGGAAATTGTGACGAGTATCTTGTTACTACTGTTCACCCTGATATTTCTTGCCACAGTTATCATGGTGTAAAAGTGTTATATTGTTACATGGCCACCAAATTTAGACTGTATCTTTAATTACATATTTAAAAAAAATAAAATGTTATATTTGTGAATAAATTGTTCTTTTCCAAACATTTTGCTCCAAATTTCTAAACCAAGCGACACACATATACATTTTAAACACTTTGTTTAATGACACAATGAACTGACAAACTTGACAGAGAATTCAGCAAAAATAAAAAAATGCTCAAAACTCACTGTTACATAAGTTAAAGATCCCCGATAGCACTGAATGTCCAAGATTTTCCTCCAAGTTTGTTTTAACCAAAACTAAAAAATTTAATGGAAAGTAAAAAATGTAAAATAAAAATGTATTCTACGTGACTACTTAGAATAAATTGTTAAATAAAAAGTGAAAAAGTAAACTGTATAGAAACTACATTTGGATATTGTTGAATGTCGAGTAGAATATGGAAGGTTATTAAATCAAAATTCTGTAAAGGAAGATGGAAAAATAAATATAACTGAAGCTGAAAGCTGAAATGGAAAAGCTTAGATTAAACAAAAAAAAATATGTTCAAAAATTGCAAAGTTATATTTAAGAAATCCGGTGCGACAAGATATCGCACTAAAGCAATGAAGCCCACCAGACTCCATTGCCCAAACCAGTAATTTTACCTCGCAATTGTAAAACACACTTCAAACTCTGTTCGTCTTTCCAACAATCACCAACTCTGGTTTGGTGGAAATAAACTGCTGGAGGAGAGTTGGGGAAAATAGATATTGGATCTTGAAGATTACTCTTGGTGGGTGTCGTCTGTGACTTTTAAATTCATAGCGTCGTGTTCGGTCTGATAACTGCTACAAAACGCGCTGAGTCCTCAGTATTTAGAACATTCCTACAAAGTTTCATCTCATTCAGAAAAAAGTAAGGCTGATTGGCATCGATAACAACTACATCTCTCAAAGACTTTATTCTATTTATAACCTGTGAAAATCCATTCAAGTTTCTAAATGCTTATTATAGCAAGCCCATCACTTGTTCAGTGTAATGAAAACCTTCAAAGTAAATGAGTTATATAATACACTAATGTTAAGCAGCCTCATTTACTTCCACTGTATCTAAGTCAAGCACTGATAATCTCCACCACACTTTTAAAATGCTCACTAAGGCATGCTTATCAACAGTGTTCACTATCATAATGATGTATCATTTACACTTTGCAAAGTTACATAGAAAACACACTTATGTCAGCCAACTGTTGACAACATTCAGGTTCATAAGTTCATTCCTTATGATAATGTTAGAGTTCATTGTCGTCTCACTCCTTCTACATTTTACATGTTGTTGTTGTCAGTTGCTGCTCACAGTTGACCTCTCGCTTCATTTCATCCCCAAACTGCAACCGGTTTGTATACGGCTCTGTGTCTGAAGAGTTTGGACTGTTTATGTTTTTCCAAAAACCAAAATTACACAAGCAAAAATGTAAGGAATGAATTAAACAGTGTGTTTATCTGCTTTAATGTAAGCTGCAAACGTTAGCATGTCGGTTAACTAGATAACTATTCGCCATAGTAACCTGATTATCTCCAAGGCAAAGCAAAACAAGAATGACCTAACTACATTAAGTTCGGTTGCAGACATCCACCGTGTCAGAGCCAGGCCATATTATATCAGAGCTTTAAGCTGTTAGAAGCTGATTAATAATAACACTATTCTTTTCTGTATAATACTTTATCAACACAGTTTTTATCAAAATCGATGGCTGCCGGCTAAAAATAAGAAGCTGCTTTTCTGTAGTAATGTCTGAAATCATGGATCTATTGTTTCAAAAATTACTAAGAATTTCTGTAAATCTGCCGTCATTTGTAAAATACAAAGGTCGACAGCCATAGCAACAGTGACTCTGGAAGTTGGGGAATGGGGTTTTACAAGCTCTTCTGCTTTCTCTACGTGTCCCTCAACAGAGCCCATTTTACTTCCAGATGTGATGCTACAGCGTCCGGACCTCCTCCCTCATCCTGTCCTGACCCTGAACAGTCAGCTGAGTGAAACACGGCGTCTCACTCCAGCAGGTGAGTCATGGAAGTGAAGTACAGTTGAAGCAGACTTGCTCAGAAGTCTCAGACAGCTGTTTGTGATCTGTCTGTTACACACTGCTCCAGCTGCCATTTGCCAGCCAACAGTTTGGTAGTGCTCATGATTAGGTGTTAGCTGGTATTGTTTTCGCTGGTATTGCTGAGCTGATCTCAGGTCGGGGCGAGGGAACGCACACGGATCCCATCCTGTTGAGGGAGGTGGCTTTTGTCATGCCCTCGCTGCCCACCGTGGAGAGAGGGAAGCTCTCGTAGCTCTCCGCCGCCCGGTTACCGCACTGGCAGCGCTGCAGCGTCAACTTTAGCTCCCTCTGGAAGTTGCTGTTGAGGAAGCCGTACACCACGGGGTTAATGCAGGTGGAGGCCATCGCCGTTAGGTGGCAGGCGGAGAAGATGGCGTCGTGCTGGCAGTCGGGCAGGGCCTGGTGGTGCCAGTCGAACAGTGTGTTGAAGACATTCAGCGGCAGCCAGCACAGAGCGAAGGCTACAACAATGGCTAACAGCATAACGTTAATCCTCTGGGCTCCCCGAGTCCTCCTGCTGCGCTCCAGCATGTCCCTGCACAACACAGCATGACGCCTATTGTCAGACAATTCACTGTGAAATATCACACCAAACCTAAGGCAGAATGCACTAATATATAAATAGTGCCTTCACAAACAAGCTGTGGTACACTGGATGGCAAAAGCTAGATACGAGGGAACTTTTATGAAAAGAAAAGTACCTGCGTCGTCTCAGGCGTAGGAAGATCCTGAGGTAGCAGAGGAGCACCAGTAGGAGTGGCAGGCAGTACTGGAAGAGCAGCAGCGAGGTTGTGTAGGCAAGACGATGCTTATCTGACGGCCACAGCTCCATACAGATCAAATGGTCCCTTGAACAGGACAGATACACAGATACAGTATGTTACAAAGGAGAGGTATCTCCGCACCATTTATTCAGGACAGATGAAACCCTAATGTTCCACTAGCAAGTATTGTATTGGTTTAAGTCAAATCAAGTTTATTGTCACATATACAACCATCCACAGTACAACATACAGTAAAATCTCCATTTAATTTTATTAGGTGTGCCCTCTCGGATGCCCCTATGGTAGATAAATCATGATAAGGTGCCTTTCCAGTGGAGAAAACACTGTTTCACCATCGATGCATTACAACTTTCTTGGCACTGGTGTTACTCTCTTCGCCCCTCAAACAGCCTCAGTCCACCAGTGTTTTGAATAGAGAAATGATTCACAAAGGTTTCAACCCTCGTGGTTTCAGTGTGAGAAGCAGTGCTAGTGTCCTTCACACTCACGTTAGTCATTATTTAACGCTTCAAAAGCAAAAAATTATGGCCTTGTAATGAATGAAATGAAGCAGTTAGGAACACTTAACCTACATAATGAAAAAGTCTGAGTGACAAAAGGCCATCACAGAGAGACAAAGCTACAAATGTTCTGTATTCTTGAGACTGATGAAGGAGAGTTTATTTCTACAGCACAGTTCCTCTGTAGACCTTACGGTGCTTCTCACATCTTCAGTCAGTTTCTTCCAACAACTTGAAGTCCGATTTAAGGGCTGTAGTGTTCGGCACACATTCACACGTCAGCAGCAAACATTTCCAATCAGCTGCAGTGACACATCTATGATCATTGAATATTGTAAAACATGGAGGAGTGACAGAGAGTAAACAGTGAATTCATTGTTCCTCAGCCGAGAGCTCAGAAGCACCAGAGGGATTAAGCTTCAAATAATACACTAAACATGTAATTACCATGCACGCGGCTGCTTGTGTGTTTTTCTTTCTATGGAAATGACTCTCTAGTGTTCGTATCAAAAGAAACCACATACATATCCACACACCCATAATGCATTTCTCCAAGCAGTGATGCAGTTGTTGCTGTGCAGGGATGTTGTTATTAGGAGCATATTGAAACTGAACGTGTTATTATTCTATTCCCTGATGAGTCACATTTTTGGAGGCTGCAAAACATTTCAATAGGCGAATATTTATGTATTGTATAGGTCTGTGGCAAAATGGCTCAACAGCGACCTCTAAAGAGAAGCTCACCTGAAAGGGTTGGCGGGCAGGCTGATGTTCTGAAAGGGGTCATTAGTGAGGATGTTGAAGGAGAGGAAGGGCAGAGAGATGAAGCAAGCAACCAGCCATGTAAGCCCTACAGCCAGGTAGGAGTGGCCCGCCGCGGGGGACCAGCCGGTGGGATGGAGGATCAGCTGGTGGCGCTCCAGAGCAATCAGGACCAAGGAGAAGACAGAAACTGTCACTGACATGCACTGAACAAAGGGGGTCACCTGAAAGAGACAGGTAAAAACAGCTTCAGATGTTTTTAACACATTTTAACCACGGTTTCAACGACACCAATGCCTCGCAGATGCCCCAAAAACATCCAGCAGGTTAACTATCTGGTCATGTAAAGGGAATCAATGCAACGAGCTACAGCCAATGAGAGCAGTCTCTCTCCAGCACCAGACAGGAAGCAGCCAGCTGTGTAATTACTTTGGTAACGGCAGAAAAAAACTCATCAAATAACGCCACACACACAAAACAAACAGTGAATCAACAGCGTTATGAGTCGGTGTTCAATGGGCGTGTTTCTAATCCACAAACCAGCTCTTATTATTATTACTTATTATAGAGAGAAATCTTCGGCCCGCCTCTCTTTACCACGGTCTCCTCCCAATGAGAACAAAGGGTTAGGTTATGGGTTGTATTGATCAGAATACACTGTATCTTTATGGATGATATTGATCAGTATACACTGTATCTTTATGGGATGATATTGATCCTGTATTACAGTCAGACTGTGGACATATGACGGCCTTTAGCTCGTGTTTCTAGAGTTACGTGTTGTTACGAACACGTTAGGAATTGTTAAAATGTGATATTTCTTAAAGGGAGTTTGGTGCAGGGAGCTTTTAGTTGGATTCAAACTGCTAATATGGATCATTGTTAACGTTTTGTCTCCATAAAGACATTAAATAGGACTAAACGCAGACAGTCAGAAGACAAAGAAACCCTCCGACAGCCTCTACCTGCTGGCACCAGGTCAGATGTACCTCGCTGAGCAAACAGCACACCTGGACAGACCTTGAGTGAACAGAAGAGCACATACAGCCGAACTCCCTTTGAAATCTGTCCTGAATTAGACACATGGAGGTGTTAAAAATGAGCAGACGTCTTTAAAAGCTTGACAGTCACTGTTATCAGAAACCCTCTTCATCCTTTTCCTCTTCCTCTTCCTCCTCCTGCACTCTTTAACTTCCTCTGGTTTCAATTAAGATCTCTACCAGGAAGGTCAGTGGACAGGAGGGAGGGAGGGAGGGAGGCCTCTGTCTGTCAAACCCGAGATAATAAAGCACGATGACGTCACTGCGTCTATTTTCCGCGACAGGAAACCGAGAGCGTCTTGGAAAAAAGGAAGAAAAAGATGATTTCATCCTCTAAATGGGAGGGAATTCAATCTGTATCATCCAAATGAGCCAGGAGCACATAAATTATGAGTAAGGAAAGGCATTCTTCTTCTATCAGCTCATCAATATTTGTGTGGCAAAGCAAAAAAACAGATTTCAATGGAATAAGCTCCGGTGACCTTGCAACTATTTCAGCTGGTTTATTTTCAGCTCTCCAGAAGCTCTCTGAAATAACAGCAGCTGTGCAAAGAAATCTATAAGATACAATATAGGAACATTGTAGTAACGTTATTCTAAATATGATTGTCAGTTATTTTACAGGATGATGCAACAGGACGCTGA
>NW_023339774.1:22169009-22171802 GCF_004916995.1 Morone saxatilis | reverse complement strand
CAGTTCACTGAACGACCACTGGTGGTGCTGTTAGCTACAGTTTAATGTTACATAGAGAAGCTGATTTAAAGTTGTTGTATTGAATAAAATATATTCTTGTTTAATCTCTTCCAGGTATAATTTTAATCCACTGAGATTGAGAGGTTTTTTTGTTTCTGCTTTAGTGTCCTTGAGCCAGGCATTATTTTACAACCAGCCTGTGACCCTTGAACCCCACTGTGACCCTGTGACCTCTGTGGTTTTTCTGCGGTTGCTGGAGCGCTCCGGTTCAACTCCTCCAGCTGTGTAAATGAGCGCTCCCTTCGGAAGACTCGGCGTGCCGTGGGGCCGAACGCCAGCGTGATTAATTTGGCTGCTGAAGACAAAAATTAAAGACGCTGGAAAACAGAAGAATGATGAGAGAATCGTCTCGGCCTCTCAGATGTGTTTGAGCAATCTGCTCCTGTCTGATAAGAGCCGGCTCATTTTATCGGTGCTGTTGGCGAAAGACGGAGACGGAGACATGAGTCTGAAAGTCTCCTATCGCTGCCACTGGATGATTTGACTGATTTGGCGCTCACGACACATTTTTCTAATTTTTTTACACAGCCGAGGCTTTGAGACTTTGTTATGTGTTCATAGTTTGCTGATTTTTCCAGATGTGTCTTAGCTGCTGTCATAATTGAAAACAGATTACAGTCCAGCTGCAGCTACTGCAGCAACATAGAGAATATTTCTGTTAGAAAGAGAAACAAAGTCGGAGCTGTTTTCTGCAAAAACCTCCAGTTTTCAAATCAGACGCAGCAGCTGGAAACGAGTGTAATCAGGTCAAAGATGGGAGCGATTTAAACGCCGTCTGTGTCACTTCCTCCAGCAGGCGGGCAGACGGCTCTATTGGCTCAGCATCAGTGCGGCCATATTGACCACAGACAGATAACCTTTCACCTTTCTGAGCTCAGTTCAGGTCAGAGGTCACAACCTCTCTGCGTAATATTTTCTGACCTGTCAGATGCAGCAAACACATTCAAAACTCCCTTTAGAAACCTGCAGATTTAAAGTCAACATTAATGTTTTCGTCTCCTCTGTCTATAAACGTCCTTCAGTTTCTGTTCAACAGAGACACGAAGTCCTCGCTTCGCTCTGTAGCTAACTAGCTAATCTACGTCAATCGTTAGCCAACCAGTTACATATGAAAGCTATTGTTAGCAAAATGCTAGTCAACCATCTACTAATTTACATCAGTTGTTAGTTAGCTCAACTTTATAACTTTATCAGTGATTTTGGTGAAACTGGATCAGATTTAAGAGAAAAGAGTTTCCTGATGGACAGATAGCTTTAGCTAAAGTAGCTAACTGCTAATTAACTACAGCTAACTGTATCTGTATCTCTGTTAACAGGCAACAGAACCGGTCTCAGCAGCCGGACCGGGATCGAACAGTACCGAGGTCATTTACAGAGTTTCTGATGGACAGTTTGATCAGTAGCCAACCGCTAACTGCTGTTAGTTCGGCGAGCTGTGCTGCTAAGCTAACTGACTCAGTCCAGGGACGCTAGGAGCTGATATCAGAAACATTTTGTCCCTCTGTGGACGCCGTCCTGTCTATACTGTAATCAATCTGTCGCCTTGGCAACAAGTGGTTTCCAAAAACAATTATTTTATTCAGGTGATTATACACTAATGAAAACCCAGCTGTTAGTATTATATTCCATTACTTACACACTGGACCTTTAAATGAGTGCAAATATCTCTTCCAGTGAGCAAGGACGTTAAATTCTGGATTTTTTGAATGGAGTTTGGTGTGAAACTTTCTCCTTACATAAGATGACACGTATCAAGGGTTGTGTTGATCCCCATCCAGCGTACACTCTGTTACTCCCGGCACTGGCTGAACAATTAAGGACTCATTTTATTTTCTTTAGTTATATAAAACTTTTTTTTATGCATCAGACAAAAAAAACTAAAATCCTCAGACTGTTCTGTCCCTGAAGCTTCTTCGTTACAGACAAAATAAAACGCATGTCTGTGGTTACTATGAAGTGCAGATGTGGTGCCAAGGCGGCAGCAGGACTCGGCCAAGTCATATTTCTCTGATCGTTTGTTTTGTACAAGTGGAGTGCCACATGGGTGGAGTTTAACACCAGAGAGAGGGAGACAGCTTAAAGACAGTTTGCTGGGATTCAAACCTGTTTCCAGAAGAAACTGGACACAAAGGTGCAACCAGGGTGCGAGTTCTGTGTTTCATCCTGAGCGAGGCCGGTGGTAACTGATGTTACCCACCGCATTATGACGGATGTGTTGCTGTGTGAGTTTAACGATCGGCCTAAAAGCCACAACCTGCCATAAAAAACAATTTCCACCTCTGAGTTCCCGGAGAAATAACCCATCATTGGCTGACCTGCAGGCTGAACCCCGAGGGAAACATCCACAGCCTCGCAGCATCCAACCAAACTCCACACTGATTCAATTTAGGGTCCAGTGGGATGACAAAGCTTTAGCTTCAATGTATAGAAACACAATTTAATCAGAGTGAAACAGGAAAATGTTCTCTGACTTTATCCACTAGGATTACTGACTGAATGTGCTTTAACTCTGCATAAAGCAACAACTACAGAACAGATTGATATTGAATTTGTTCTGATATGAAAGTGAATCCTAATAACTGTGGTGACCTCATCTGATCTTTTATCTTAACCACCATCAGATTCAAACAGAGGAAATCTTATTTAACGCTTCCATATGTGAGATTGTGAATCATTTTATGTGTCAGATAGTGAATCAGTGTTTATCATCAGAGAGTGAACAGGTTGTAGTGT
>NW_023339774.1:22165018-22168909 GCF_004916995.1 Morone saxatilis | reverse complement strand
GAGAATAGCTGTTTGCTGATATATGTCTATATCTCACATGTCGTGTCATCTTCTTTATCTTGATGAACTATCTCCTAATATTCGGCTATAATCTGCTTTACGTGAGAATAACTTGTCAGTGTTTTGACACGGGACTGTAGGTTGTTTGTGGGTTTTGGTTTCCCTGCCTGATAAAATATTAAGTTTTTACCCCAGTTATTTTATGTAAATCAGCCCCATGAATTATGGATTAGTTATCAGATAAATATCAGCATCCCTGAGAAATGACTGCGGGCAACAAACTCCAGAGGAGGGTGGGTGAGGTGAAGATCTGAGAGCAGGAAGTCAGCAGGTGGGGAGTCGACGCCGAGGAAGTCATTTAATCAGCTCCTCTCTGACATTATTTAGCAGTCTGCTGACTTGATCCTGGAGATGTGGTTTGGCACAATGACACGCATCAACTATGCTCTCTTATCTTTTCTCTGGAGATGTACCCCTGAAATCCATGTGTGTGTGCAGGGCAGCAACATCCTCTCAGATAAATGAGGAAGGTTTTGATTCTGCTGAGCCAAGAGTCTCTTTGGGGCTTTTAATCTTCAGCATGAGTCGGTGGAGGAGTCGAGGACGAGTGCATTCAGGGAGTAAATCAACCCAAACAACAAGAAAGGAGAATTTAAACTCTTGTATTCAAACACATTAGAGAACATCCACAGGGAGAAGTGAATGTTCTGTCTGCCTGAGGAGTTCCTGCGACATTATGTAACATAAAAACAAAGCTTAAAGGCAGAATGAGTTAAAAAAAACAACATATAGACTCACAGAAAAGTAAGTGTGGTGGTGTTATCTTGCTCTGATGTTTCTGGGTGTCAACCTTTGGAAAGTGACCCCCTGCCAGTGACAGCACACAGACACTGCTGTTATAAACATTAGCTGCTGGTACTGGTTGCTGTTTGGAGGTGATTCAGTCACTGGGGGCGGGGCTAATTAAGGTTCAGCTGATTTTCTAGTAATGTCTGCATCTCTCAGTATTGTTAACTAGCAGATCTTGACCTCCGCAACATGCTGAACATGAAGATGTATCGCGGCCAATGAGGTATCTACATTATTCTACTTTTCCAAATATGCAGTTCTTTGCATGCAGTTTAAATTTGTTATGTTTGCCTAGTGTACTTTAATATTTCTGCATACTGTGTCCGTAAACAGTGTTGTGTAAATTGGATTAAATAAAGGGAACTCTTATAGAGTCAATGAGCCCAATTGTATTCATGTGTGATGATGTTCGTCCCCATCGTAGCCATTTCATTAGTGAGCTATTGTGATGTCTGGGATAATAACAGCCTCATGAAACTGTTCAACCACAAACTAGACACAGAGGGCACCGAGATGATGGACGGCTTTCCTACATATATTGATGCTACTGATTTCTTACCTTGTTTTAGTTGTACACAAATTGTAGGCTGAGATTGAGAGGAATGACCTCTGAAGCTGAATGCCTCCCCACTTCAAAACTCATTCTGACCGTCATGTGAGGGCGAGACGTAAGATGTAGAAACCAGGGAGCAGTTGCATTTAACTGTGTAGATTCACCACTAAAACTGTGGCAGAAATATAATGCAGAATATGAACCTGATTCTGTTTTCTCAATCATTCAACCAGTAACAGCCGTTTTATTGCTCCAGACTCTAAACCTGTACTTTTACCTTGCATGTCATTGTAAAATCGTAACTTCCTTCTAAGTGAACAGAAAGTAAGAAGTAAAACTAAAACATTTAATTTGTTTTTAAATGTAATTATATATAAATGAATGTCAATCCCGTCTGAATGGGACTTTTGAAGCAAATTATTTTTGTAATTAGTTTCTGTGACTTTGAATGGATTCACAGCACAATCATATTATTTTGCAGCTCTTGTTAATTAATAGATCATCATGCCGCTGCAGGTATTGGTGTTCTTTTTACATTTTGGATCAGGTCTAATTATCTCGGATTTATTCGTCTCAGCTCTGACTGTCGCCTTTAGATCCGGCCTCTCTTTTTAAAATAAAATAATTATGCAGTTCAGGTTAGGATGTAATGCACTTTAGCGGTACTTCAATGACTCTGATACATCAGACTCAGATTTACAGTTCAGTAAAAGCAAACAGCTCTTAACACTGTTAAATAGCACTCAGTGACCACACAGTTAAGTGGTGATTCATTAAGAGCCATTGTATTTATATCCTGGTGTGTGTGTTTGATGAGTGCAAACAATCCATAGGATGATTACTCAATACAAATGAGCATAATGGAGTGTGTTCACACTTGGTGCTAATGGATGGAAGTGTAAATACTGTTTTGATTTCACAGTATTATTTCATCTTATCAGCAGGTATGTTGATTCTCACATTTTCCAGTAGTTGTTCAAGTAGATGTGTAATAATATCAAAGTCTACTGTATTAGTTGAATATTACAGTGAAAACTCACTGGGAGCGAACAAATTGTGCCCCGTCACCTCAGCCACTTCACACTCGTCGCTGTAGACGAGTCACTCTTAACTAACTTTGTGCTGAGAAGCATTTTGTTTTTGTTTGTATATGTAATCTTGGATGCAAGGGACATCCCGAATAGGCTGCAGACACTCGACTGTCCTGTTGTTATTACTGACACATGACCTAAATGCAGATGTTCAACTGTCCTGCTGTTTTTACAGATACGTGATGTAACCACAGACACTCGACTCATCTCTTTTATTACACTCTGACACACAAAGGTCGATGGTTTATGTTTGTTAAAGGCCGGTAAAACCATAAATATTGAATAAACAAGGACATTATCAATCTTATCTGAACACATGAAGCAAACCACACAACACACTGCTGACTCTGCTCCAAGGCTGGATCTTTAGTTATTAGCACAAATGTCAATGGGATTTGGACTGCGCTTGTTTTACATCCGGAACAGAAGTTCCCTTCAGCTCTCTTTAGGGGTGAACTCCATGTCACCGTGTGCTGCATTCAATGGGTCTTCACTGTCAGAAAACCCTGAAAATGAGACCTAAAAGAACATTACATTTATGTAGCTTCTCTATTAGTCATCAGCTGACAAAGATGGCCGCATGCAGGCTACCTTGATAGGAAACAACTCGGGATACAGGTTAAAAATCTTTTTTTATCGGGCAGCCGATGTCATATTTTACCAACCAGATCTTTAGAACAACAGTACAAAGCAAAACATCACTGGTTCATTAAGAAACCTGAATGTATGTATGACTTCACAGACAGACAGACAGACAGATAGATAGAATAGATAAGAAGATATGAGACAGACCACGGCAAGTGGGGACAAAGAGATCCCTGACACTCAGTCCTCAGTGAAGCGGATGAAGACCCTGCTGCTGCTTTTTGTCCGGATGTCTGCACTTTTTTTTGATGCGCCTCCTCCTAACTTCTGCACATTGTTACCGGTGGTCGTTGAGTGAAGAGACTATCTCTCACCGGGAATGACCCCCTGCTTGTCGGGATACGTGGTTATTTCTTTACCTACAAAGCACCTGTGCTGGTCTGCAATCACTGTGTCTTAAAGAAATATCCACATACACAGAAGAGCAGGGGGTAATTGTCTGTACATATGTAACAGAGTGGAGAGATAGTGTCGAGACGATAGACAACATTAGGTCTCTGACCGTTGGAGATATACACTATTGTGGTGTGTCTGTGTGTGTGTGTGTGTGTGTGTGTGTGTCAGGTGTTCAAAGGGCTGCTTCCACAAAAATTAGTCCACCACATTTCATGCCAGCCTGGTGAAATGCTTCTTCACTCAATGTGTGTGTTTCACAAATAGCAACTGTGTGTGTGCGTGCCCCATCACAGGTAACCAAGGAAACGGGGGACAGGGGGTGGGGGGGTGCAGTGCTTCCAGTTTTACCTTTATCTC
>NW_023339774.1:22162953-22164999 GCF_004916995.1 Morone saxatilis | reverse complement strand
TCTCGTCTTTCTGCACCTTCTCCTCTCAGGCAGCACCACTTTGAGCTTTTTTGTCTGACTCTTCTCTTCGGAGATAAAATCCTTGAGCCTCGCCTCGTTAAACGTCCTCTGTTCATCTCCGTGTTTATTCTTTTTATAAATCAAAGTAATGCTAATGTATGCAAAGTGAGTCACCCATGCAAAAGCCCAGCAAATCCCTCTGCAGTTTGGAGCTGCTGTGTTTCCTGATCACCCCCCCCCCACACACACACACACTGTGCAGTTGTGTACAGTGTCAGATTGTCTGCTGCTGCACTGTGTGAGCTGCTTCCACCCCCCACCCCCCTCCCCTCCAGCAGCCCTGTTGTCAGGGACTTGAACAGCTGGTGGGAAAAATCTTATCTCCATGTACTTGTCATGTTAAATTACAGGGATTTCTGGAGCATCTACAACACACAAACAGCAGCACGAAATAAGACACATCATCACTCAGCGTGTCTGTCCTCATCAGAGCATTCTGTGCAGAAACAATCGTATTCTCTGGGATTTCCTGTAGAGATGGAGGCTCGTTGCTGGCCAGTCTGCTGCAGGACTTGTGCTGGCACAGTAAGCCTCTATAATTGAGGTTTAGAGGGATAAAGGGGGCGGGGAAGATGTGCTGGGTCACTGCTGGACAGGACTTCCTTCCCCCCTTGTGGGAAATCAGACTGGGCCCTAGATCCGAATGCGTTTTGTCCTTCCAGTCATCTACGCGTGCAGAGGACAGACGCCTGGCAGCTGGATCTGTTGGTGTTGTTTGATGTCTTTTATCTTTGAGCAGCTCGGCCTCAGAGTTCATCTCGTATTGTATCACCAACGGCGGAGCTACAGAGACTTCATGTGTTATTACAAAATAAGACTAGTTAAAATCTGTGAAGCAGACACAGTGTTTGTGAAGTCATTGGTGAGAGACAATATCAAAGTCTACGAAACTCTAAAAACTGTATTTCAAAGGTCCCAGATTGTATTAGGTATTTTTTAATTATAAAGCTATATGTTGTATAAATACAGTTCCAAACACTAACAGAACAAGTCTGTCATCCTAAAGGATAATAGAGAATCTGGTCAGTTTATACAATACAGTTTATAAAATAAAATACCCTGTAGAGACTACAGATTGAACTTTTGTGGACCAGACCCGAAGTCAGTCAGTCAGAGGAGATTTGAAGCAGAGAAACTTTTTAAGGAGAAAATACACAATTAAATGTCAGGTAGCCGACACTCTCTTTAAAACATGTAGAACACAGAGAGTCTTTTCTTTTTATTTTAGTAACACTGACAAACATTTCAGGAAGCAGTGGCTCGAGCCCGAACAAGTCGCTCAGCGCCCCCCCGGAGATTTTAAGGACCAGTTGGGAAGGACAATTATGCAAAGTTAGTTCTGTCCAACAAAGAGGATGGTTGAAATTCATTTGCATATTCATGGCCATGTAATAACTGCACAGTCCCTCTGGATACACCTGTGAGACTCAGCAGTGATACAGCAGGGTTAATTAGAGTGACAGGTAATTCAATCTGAGTGTGGTGATGAAACAGGAAGTCAGTTTGCAGCCGGAGGCCTGGATTCAATCAGCAGCAGGACCTGAGGCCACTTCACCAGTCGGTGAGTTGAGTGGGATTTCAAATGCACACAGACCCGAGATGGTGGTCACAGATTTGTTACACACACATACATACACAGAGCTAATTAGATGGAGGTAATGCTGGACTGTATATAATGAAAAACAACAGACCACCAACAGGCTTCATCCTGAACATAATGAGAGTGTTGGGACTGGGACTGGATTCATGTCTCTAGTGGAGGTGGACAGATTTTAGACTTAAATTCCCCTCCTGCAGTATCTGGAGAGGCTTGGTCGTCCTGATGAAAGTCCATTTCTATAACAGACCAAATGTTAAAATGTACGATGAACGTGAAAGGCTCCTTATGGTCGTCACCATGACAGGAAACAATGGCGGCTCTCCTGCTCACACAGGATCTGGTATTCAAGATAAACAGTAAAATGTGTTTGTGAACAGATTTGAGGA
>NW_023339774.1:22144877-22162853 GCF_004916995.1 Morone saxatilis | reverse complement strand
AATATTGTAAACCAGAAGTTTGTAAAGAGCACTCTGATCCCCACCATTCATTTAATTTAACTTTATTTATTTTATCTTGGTGAGTGTACTGCTGATGACCGAAGGGAGAGCATTATCCGGTATAAAGTTGTTTGCAGTTGCAGTTCAGGAAAAGTTTAAAACAAAACCAAAGCCCTTCAGTTTTAGACATCATTAACAATATGACTGACTATGTTTTACTGAGAGCCAGGTAGAGAGAAGGTTAGGGTTAACAATCTCTGGTTATACCTAACCAGGGGTCAGTTTGAGTTTTGATATTCATGTTTAATAACCCTACACAGTGGTTAACTTTATGAATAAATATACATACATACCATATTGGAATTGGAGCCATGTTGGTGAGGGGAAGCCTTCTAATGTCCGTGTATATCAGTCAAGTCAGGAGGTTTATTCACAATTAAAATAATTGGAAATTAATTAATTTCAACCAATATTCAAGCAGGTTTAGGTATAGGACATGTATTTATGATTCAGGATATTAACTAAAAATGCATGTTTTCATTCCAAAATACTTGCAGATAGTAATTAAGATTTTAACAATATCATTTTAAGATTACTTACTCTACAGAAGTAGTTTCCTAGTATATATTTTTTCTTACTGCATGTAAAATGGCAATGAAGTAATTCTGTTTATAATTATGGAGAAAAAATGTAATTAGAACACATCTATAAATGTCTGATGGCAATTACAAATGCCAGGGGAAATTGAGACGAATTGTGACCCATTTGGCTCTCCATATTTTAATGAGGCGCACAGTTAAAAAAGTTGCATTCAGTCTGTGATTTTTATTTCCCAGAAACAGAACAGCAGCTAATGATTTTTAGGGAATTTAACCTTTGATTGACCAACTATGACTTCACGTCCTTGGATATAACAGCATACTGTGGACCAGCTGATACAGGTACGGCTCCATTTAACCTTAAAATATATTTTTTCTACAACTTTTAAGCTGCTTTACTTTTGCAAGCGTTTTCTTTGTAAGTGATACTATACTATAAATATACTCCCTTACAGGTAAATTTCCTGCATTGAAAATGTTTGGGTGACAGTAGTTAAGTACTTTAGAATTATTTAAACTGTTAAAATGTACTAAAAATGAATAAATGTATTGTGCATATGTAACATTTTGCTGATGAAGTCAGTCAGGAAGGATTATTTAATATATAAATGTAATTACTTTTTTAGTTTAAGCTTCTTCACACAAAAGCTTTAATATAAAATATCATGTTTAATTTTATAGATTAAACTACTAATTGTATATAACATAGTTAGATAGATATTTCCACCTTGACCAACTACAACAGCAAAAAGCTGCTCACATGTTAATATATCAGTTATAATAATTCAGTAATGTTACTTAAACTATATTTTGCTGATCATACTTTTACTTTTTAAATAAAACTGAATTTTTACAGTGTACTGTTGCTATCAGAATACTTTCATTAATATGTAATAATACCCTTCAGGTGAGTTAAATACAATATTTGTCTGTTATTAGTTCAACAACAGCTACATCTTTGTTTGACTACTCTGTCATTTCCCAGCAGCAGTTTGGTTAATGAGACTGTTACAGTTTACAGTAAGCGAGGGATGAAATATGTGGAGTAAGCATGACTCACTTTTTCAGTCAGTCGTGGGAACCTGCAGCATAAACGCCTCCAAACCTGTAACCCATCCTCTAAATCTCCTACTCATTTATTCTTGTCTGTACATCCTATCAGGTCAGTCTCCTCTCTTTACTTTCCCTCCTGACTTCTTATTTATTCTCCATGTTCATTAAAATAAACTCTCCACAAGGTTTACACCCTTCTAATTATATTTGAATTAATGGAAGCCGTTGGCTGCCTTAAAAGAAGGAAAAAAGCAGTAATGATTGTGGGCATAATTCATTTTATTGTCTGTCTCTGTAGTGAGTTTGCAGTCTGGTAGTCTCACTAAGTTGAGGTTTCAGGACACAATGTCGTCCCCCTGCTGCTTCAAGCTGCTGCTGTCCTGCATCCTGCTGGTTCTGCTGGTCCAGTTTCCTCAGGCGCAGTCCAGAGCGGCCACAGAGGACACAGAAACAGGTAGGATACTTCACAGACATCTGAGTGTGGATGTCACAAGTCTTTCCTTTGTTTGAATGTGTTTTTTCTGATCAATAATGCTGCTTAATTTAAACTTCAGACCTGCACCAAAGCATAATCACAAACTTATCTTAAGTCTACGTGAACAGAATCAGGATCTTGATGTTTCCTCCCAGGGTCAAACTAGTTAGTCAGACTTGTGCTAAAACCATTAGTTAGTTAATTGATTGATATTATTATATATCATACTTCCACAAAACCATCTTTGGGGAAGTGTAAATGAGAATAATATAAACTGTGTTTGTGTGCACATGCATGTATTTACTTTCTGTGTGTGTGTGTTTGTCTTTTTGGCTCCATCTGATACAGTTGTTACTGAGCCTGTTTTTCTCTCAGATTCAGCCTCTCTTTCTGTTCACAAACAAAGCGGGAAGGTAATCAGACTTTTTTGAGCAGGGGTAGGTCTTTTTAAAAGACGAATTGTAAAAAATGTTTATGGCTTTAGTTTGGGGCAAAAGATCATAAAACAACACACTTTACGGATATAGATGATCTCTACTACTAACTAAAGCTAAACATTATTAATAGTGTGTCTCAATTAGAATTTTGGCAAAATGCAGTGCACTGTAAATACCCGGAGGTGTACGCAGTCAAAACGTTGAATGTGCATAATCTCTACCCCCTTTCCTGTCTGTCTTCAGCTGTCACTGTCAATTAGAGGCAATAAAAGACCAAAAAAATAAATTAATAAAAAGTTATTATCGTTAAGAATTTTGATTGATTGCAGCTCCACTATTTTATTTTTATGGAGAAAATGTCTTTTTATTTGTATTTCCCATTTTATCATTGTAATCACTGTGTTTACCTCGTTAGCGTTGGCGCCGCAGTGGGTGATGCCAGAGAAGATGAAGAAGCAGCTTCACGCCGTTCCAGCCAGCAGGACTGTGAAGTTTCGATGCCAGGCGACCGGAAACCCGGTTCCCTCCCTGCGCTGGTACAAGAACGGGAAAGAGTTCAGGAAGGACCAAAGAATCGGAGGGTTCAAGGTGCATTTCTCACCGTTCCTGCACAAAGAGAACAGACACAGGTCCAACCAGTTGTTTTGATTGTATTTTTTACCCTCAATCTTTCAGATAAGAGACCACATGTGGACTCTAATAATGGAGTCAGTGGTCCCATCGGATAAAGGGAACTACACCTGTGTGGTGGAGAATGAATATGGGAGTCTCGAACACACCTACCTGCTGGAGTCATTGGTAAATGAAGTTTTTTTTTTTTTTTTTTTAATTTAACTGGTTTACTGTGGTCTTCTGATGGTAAATTATTGTGTTGCTGGTGACCTCTTACATTGTTCCTCTGTTCCAGAGCATTGTCCTCACAGACCGATCCTGCAGGCCGTCTGCCGGAGAACCAACCGCAGGCTTGGCACGTGATGTGACATTTGTCGTGCCACGTTATCGGCGACTCGCGGACTCCACATCCAGTGGCGCAAACACATCACCCGTCACGGCAGCAAAATGGACAGATGGACCCGTACGTCCGCGTCGCTCAATGTTTGTGTGTTACAAGTCTCCGTCTTAAGAAACATAAACATAGCCAGCACAGGCCCGTCATTAAAGGGGGAAGTGAGACAACCTTAAGGCCCACTGCCATTTAGGGCCCCACACAGCCCCAGTCCTCTATGACTATAATTATTGCATGACTTAAAATATTATAATTCATACTAAGTGAATCCGAGCTACAAACAAGCCAAAAGTCATGCAAATATTTTAATTTTAATATGTCAAATACCCCTTGCCCTTCTTAAAAATGGTTTGTCCAAGGTCGTTCTTCTCATGGGAATTAACGTGAGTGCGAAGCAAAATACTCAGAGGGAGTGTTCATGTCATTTTAATGTTCTTGGTAACCGTTTACCGTAGAACGGGGCCGCCAGGGCTGGGAGCCTACGGTACTGTCATCCGGAGTGAGAGGCGGCTACATTCTGGACAAGTACCAGTTCATTATCAGATTCAACGATTCCTTTTAGGTAGCGACTGACACGTTACTGGGAGACTATCTACAGCTGGATCTAGTTTCACATTTTCTTTCAGGACAGTGCTCCGATAAAGCACACACTCAGTACTAGCATGCATTGAATTTTAATTATTAACCCATTCAAGTTCTACTCAGTATATTATGAGCATAGGCGAAGGTCAATTCGTTATCAGTGATGTGATGCAATGTGGTCTTGTAAAATGTTGTTATCGTGGTGACAATTTGAAATAATAAAATAAAAAAAGATTTTTGTTCAAAAGATTTTTTGTTGGTGTTTTTACAGCAATAAAAAATAAATAGACGACCATAAGTGTCACAGATAACAAAGTAAAAGACAATTTAAGAATTTCTTTTTACACTGACTTGTTTCAAAATATTTTTTGCCTGACAAGGGTGACATACTCCAAAGGCTTGCCTCACATACATGGCAAAGTGAAACGACTGTCGCCTTGGAGCTAATGGTACTGAGAAGCCCATTTAGATTTTGTGTATTCCAAGACTTAGTTAGTTCTTCATCAGTTTTTCCATGAAACATAACAATTAATGTTTACAAAAAGCAATATATAATGGAACAATAAACTTATTGTTGAGTGGTTAATTGTAAAAAAGAAAACAAATTGGGTGTATTACACCAGGCACCGTCAAGAACACTGAAAAACAGAAAAACGAAGAAAAACATCATAATACACAGTTGTAAAAAAGTGGCAATGAAAAATCCTGGGGTAGAGGGGTCCACGCCGATATTCTTTCAGGGGGCCCAGAATTCCTAGCAACTGCCCTGCCTAGGCATACCACAAATAGTTTAGATTTACACCCGTGACAGGTGTAACTAATACTTATTTTCTTATTTACTTTCCTAGATTGATTTTGTTAGGTCTTAAAAATGATCACTACAGTTCAAAACCAAAGGATTTTCAGTTAACTTCGATCTAAAAATCAAAAGACTGAGACATTTTGGCATTTTTGCTTAAAACATGTCATATGAGTGATTGATTAACAAGCTGTCATTTCAGTGCTAAAGTGTTGTGCAGCTAACTAATAATAGCCTGAGCTTTTATTTGTTTTCAACAACCTGCCTTTATTTGGATCAGGTCTTTAATACCTTTTGCACAAAACTCTTGCTCAGCGTAGATGGGTAGTACTATGAAATTGTTAATTTTAAGTATGAATATTACTTTTAACTTTCTAACAATTAGGAATTGAGATTCCTGCATCTATTTGGGACTAGATTTGAATTTGGGTCTATTTTGCATTACTACTGCCGTGTGAGGCATCATTTACACCGTTACAACTCATCATCAACATCAAAATGAATTTGAAGTGGTTATTTTAAAGTAAAATAGTTGCATATGATAATGTTGCATTAAAGATTTATGTCTTCACTAGGAACCAATGGGCTTGTAGCTGAGAGCACATTTACCTGAACACATCCATCTAAACGCATTTCTGTCACATTTTATTTTTAATTCATGTCACATCTCTTCCAGACTGCAGGTTTGAACACAGCAGATAAAGAAATGGTTTTGACTCTGAGGAAAGTAACTCTGAACGATGCTGGAGAGTACACCTGTCTGGCGGCAAACTCTTTTGGATTCACTCATCGTTCTGCGTGGCTCACTGTAGTCGATGGTATGTTACGATATTGATTGGTGGGTATTGTATGCTGACCTGAGATAACCACATTAAACATGTTTTGTATTGTTTTAAACTCTGTGTTCCAGAGCGTCCTCCTCACAGACCGATCCTGCAGGCCAGTCTGCCGGAGAACCAAACCGCAGTGCTTGGCAGTGACGTGACATTTGTGTGCCGTGTGATGGGTGACTTGTGGCATCACATGCAGTGGCTCAAACACATCACCGTCGACAGCCGAAACGAGGCGCCGGGCGGATTCCCGTACGTCCACATTCTCAAGGTTTGTGTGTACCAGTCATAAGTTATTTTAAGTAAAAAAAATGAATTACACAAACTCAATTTAAGTTAAAAAAGATTCTTGATGAAGCAGCTTTTACTAATAATTTTAACTGACACTAACTTAGTTTTGTAACTTGCCCGATTAAGTAGTTTTTAAAGTATTTTGTTTTCACAGTACAAATATTAAACGATAGTGTCACTTAAAATGACTAAAGCTACTTGATCAAGAATGTTTATTTAACTTACAAAACTGAATTAGTTTTACTTCAAATTTTAATTTAATCAGTTTCAACATTTTTTAAAACTTATCCGGTTTTGAAGTGTAGCCTAATTGTAAAATAATACAATATAATAATATAATAATAATAATATAATAAATAATTCTACCAATTATTAAGTATGTGGAAATTAAATATTTGATTGTAGAAGAAAAAGCTAATTCCCTAAACTCAATGTAGTATAACTCAAAAAGACTGTAGACTGTTGCATTGATTTTTTTTTTGGTGAGCCAAAACATTTGTTTTTAAAAGTGTTTAAGTCACATTTCATTTTTAATTCATGTCACATTTCTTTTTTCTAGGCAACAGGTTTGAACACAGCAGATAAAGAAATGGAGGTTTTGACTCTGAGGAACGTAACTCTGAACGATGCTGGAAAGTACACCTGTCTGGCGGGAAACTCTTTTGTAATCGCTTATCATTCTGCGTGGCTCACTGTAGTTGATAGTGTGTGATTAAATTGACAGATTTTTTCAGGATGGAATAATTACATTTAAAGTTTTTCCCGATCGCTTACTCACTGAAAGTGAATGCTTAGAGTCAAAACCTTTTGTAACCTTCCCTTAAAGCTGCAGTAGGTCATTTTTATAAAACATGCACACTTTGGGTTGTAAGCTTGAAGATAATTGATCATTCCCAGGGTCCCAAAGCATCTGTATTTGACGACCTTGGAATAAGACTCAACAATCAACTATCACTCTTGCCACTGATTAGTTGTTTTCTTTCGGGTCTGGTGGGTTCTTGCAAATGTCATTAGGAGCACAAGGAGGAGCCGGAGAAACCTGATTCTTTCCCAGAATATCTGTCGTCTCATGTTCTTCTGTCAGGATATAATGAAAGTTTAAACAAATATTACAAAAATATATTTTTATAAAAGTTACCTACTGCAGCTTCATAACCTTTTAGAGTCGCAACCCCCAAAAATAACCAGGTTGGTGTTCACAACAGGGGCAATTATAATTGAGTCTAACATTTGGAAAACATATAAAGGAGAATGAATATAGATGTTGTATATTGCTAATCCAGCAGAGGGCAGTGTTGTCTCAGAGTAAGCTGTAGTTGACTGAAGAGTGAGAGCTTCCATCCCAGCAGTAGACGTAGTGATACCGTAGTGTCAAATACTGCAGGTAAAAGCTGCATTTAAAGTTTTAATTGAATAAAATATTTTAAAAATCACCTCAGAAATATATAGTTTCATTTTAAAAATGGTTCTGTTATTTTTACTGCTCGCTGTAGTTTTTATCAAACCAACAGAAGGAGATTGTGTGTTGGTTGGGGACTATTTTCAGCAGCGGATGAATCTACAATTTGGGCCAGCAGGACAGTGTGTAAATAAACTACAGTGTCCCCTTGAAGTCAAAATGTGACTGTTTTAGGTATTATTAATGGTAATTTAGAGTTTCCTTAAAAACAATAAAAGTAGTTGGGGGCTGCGTCCAATGAAATGCTTTCTCTCTTATGACGTATTTCTGAGGGCCGATGTGTTACAGACATCTATGGATTCATTGATAGCTACATTAGCTAGTTAGCTCAGCTTTATAACTGTATTCAGTGATTTTGGTGGAACTGGATCATATTTCTGGAGAAAACTGAGACTGACAGGGAATAACGAGTTTCCCGATGAACAGATTGTTCAGTAGCCAACTGCTAACTGCCGTTAGATCGGTCAGCCAGGCAGCTGAGCTAATTGACTCAGCTCCAGGACGCCAGGAGCCAAACCCGGCGATGCACACTCTGCACTATTGGCTGCTGTTAACGTCAATCAATACCTGAGTCGGTCTTTCCCTAGATGCTTGTTTATACAGCAGTATATATGAGGTAGCAAACAGCACTCTGCTTCCTGTTTTATGGACTTGAATAGTGTTTGGAGCTCTATGGCCCAGAGGAAGAAGATCCATCGGGCAATACTTGTTATGGGATTTGTTAACAATAATGTGTAATATCACCAGACTGATTCTTTAAATGCCTGCACTTTTCTGCTCTGTGGTGTTGATGGAAAACACCACAACGGGCTCCGGTCCAAACCTCCAGATCCGGGCCCTGACCCCAACCCTCCACCATCTTGTCTGCAACTGTCACAGATGGTGATTTGGCTGTGGCGACAGTTTACTGTGGTTTATTTATGTACACATGCATTCTAGCTCTGGTGTAAACACAGGAACATGTAAACAGGTCGGGCCCCTAAAAAACACACAATCAACAGTCGATCACTGTTGCAAGAACACGATGGAGCTGTGTTCCCTCAGCTTTGCTATATCCGTTGTCTTTTATCCATAATGTGGTGCTGTGTTTACGTGGAGAATGAGGCTGTGGGTGGAGGGTCTTGATTGGTGGTTTGTGGCTGTGAAACAACAACTGGTCCAATCATAGTTCAATACACATCAGTACACCACAGCCACAAAGGAGTTTATCATCTGAAGCTCACATCATGAACACAGACTTCACTTCCTTAAAGCTGCGTTAATTGATTTGTGGCCACTCGGGGTCCAAAACAAGCTGTAAACACAACACTGACATATGATCTCCCTCAAACTCGACCCCAAACAAATGTTGCTCTGTGACTGTTACATATCAGCTTCAAAGGTTAATGTTTATAATGTGTTTCTGCTGCAAACAAGTGGACAAAACAATCTGTTTTTGCAGGTTTAAAGGGTTAGTTTGGATGTTTGAAGTGGGGTCCGTACCAGTACAATACATTATAAGTAAAGCCAATGAAAACTACCTCAAACACTGAAAAGTTTACGGCAGCAGCTGTATCGGTATACATTTTTGTACATTGCGAGGAAGTGGAGACACGACGTCCATCTTTTATATGTGGATGCTATTAGTATTGATGTCATGTATTTGCTAAAAGATGCTAACAACTCAGTCTTGATGCAAAAACTTAAGATTTATCATGTAAAAACTAAATTAAATGGCCTGAGATTGACCATAGTTACAAAATAGTCTGGCAATCACAGCATGAGCTACGAGCGTAGTTTAACAAAAACAACAATCGAGAAACTCAAAAACAACAATGGCGGCTGCGAAAGAGTTTAGCGTAGATGCTGCTAGCATCAGTGCTGTGAGAACTGGAGAGTATTTCTTCATTGAAACAGCAAAGAACTGCACTGAAGGCTTTTCTCAATGGAAAAGGTGTTTTCGCTCAATTAGAGTCTGACAACGTTATATGGTTTATTGATCTGATTGGTTGAAGCTCGCCTGTGTTAGACGGTGATAGACAGATGGTTCATCCAATCACCTGCTGAGTATTTTTTGAAAGTGCCTGACCTTTACCAAACAGTTTCTAACGACGACTTCAGCCAAGTTACGTGCCCTCAGACAGCTCCTTTCTGATGAGAAACGACCAGACTTCATTGACAAAAACAGCTCATTTTACCTTGAAATCAAAAGAGCTTCAAGCTATGCATCAGTCTGGCAATCACAGCATGAGCTACGAGCATAGTTTAACAAAAACAACTATCGAGAAACTCAAAAACAACAATGGCGGCTGCTAAAGAGTTTAGCGTAGATGCTGCTAGCATCAGTAGCTGAAAACACCTTTTCCATTGAGAAAAGCCTTCAGTGCAGTTCTTTCCTGTTTCCACCAACACCTTGATGGGTTATTGTGTGACTTTGGGGTTTTAACTCAGTAGTTCAGATCCAAACTAACATTAGTTGCTGCTGATCAAGGTAACAGTACACCAGCAACTCAACTGCAAGCTGAAATGACAGTCTGGTGGCTTCGGAGATAGTGGTATAAGGCTTCATTTTGGTCTTCGTTTGGTCTTCTAGTCCTTTTTTGAGCATAAATATCACCTTTAGAATAAGGAGGCTCATGAGCACTGCCTCATCTGAAATGTTCACTGATGTCATATTTTGCAGCTTGGATCCATATCGTGTTGGGGTTTTTAATTTAACCAACATCAGCTGTGTCGTGGCCTGGTTCGTATAAACCGCCCTGACAGCTGCCAAACACAACACTCCCCCGTGCTTTACTCACTGTGTGTTATAGGAAACTGTTGCTTCACTTCATGGTTGGTCAGACTATACTGGGTTCTTGGCTCATTTGCCGGGAATAAAATGCATGACTGTGGGCTGGAAGTGTTTATGTTAAAGTGGCTGGTCTCTGCACACCTTATAGAGCTGAGTGTGCTTATTACAGCTTGGTCAATAACACTTTTCAGGCTTTGGGGTGTTTGCAGAAGGATGTTTGTACTGCTGGGATAGAGGGTCTTTCTGTAGGACGTTTCAAACCAGCAAAGCAAACTTTTGGCTAAATGCAAGGACACAAATTAGGACTTTTGGGTAGTAACTGATTACATGTAATTGGGATTACATAATCGTAATAGGTAATCAGCCAAGATTATAATTAGATCAGAGTTACATTGTCAAGGATAAGTTAATTTGATCACATATTTAAAATATGTCTTTGTTATCATTATAACCAATGGTTTATTAACCCTCTATAGACCTTGATAAGGGAATGATCCATTATCTTTCCCTTGTCCATTCGCACTGTGGAGTAAAGATACTGGTATCATATAAAACCTGATGACCTAACGCATCTATTGGTACCAAGCATGTTGTGAAAGGGGCTAAATAACGCTCCAACAACATTTTGATGGTGGAAAAACTGGCATGGCCATTTTCACAGGGATCCCTTGACTTCTGACCTCTATGGGTACCCACAAGTCTCCCTTTTACAGACAGGCCCACTTTATGATAATCCTGTGAAGTTTTTTGAAAGTGGTATAAATGTGTTATTTCATGCCATAACCATGTTAACAAAAACTATTGTTTTCAACATGGAAAAAAATGTGTTATTTGATTTGAATATGCAAAGCTGATTTTATTTAAATTGAAAATCTTTTGAGAGGTTAAAAAATATATATATTTGTGCTATTTCTTTAGTATAAAGTGCAATATTTTCAGTGTTTGATTTTGAAGTAATACAGAAGTAATAGATTTAGATTACCTTTTTTATGATCCAATGGATTACATTTCTTGGTTACAGAAATTCCCATGTAATTAGTATTCAGTCACTGACTACATTTTAAAGTAATCTGACCCAACATGGAGAGCTGATGATGAGTATGATTTAGTCTGTTCCAGTCCGGGTCAGTTGGTGTTGACATATAAAATCATATGTCTTTGATATGTCTGCAGCTTTTCCTGAAGTTAGCTTCATTTTAGCTAGTTCACTCACCTGTAGTTTCCTCTGTAGGCTCTACAGTCCTACACACGTCTCCATCCAGGATCTTACAAAACCTCTAGCTTTTTTCCTTCCTTTTTTGGTCTTTTCGGCACTAATGTCGCTGCATATAAACAGTGCAAGCTGCTGGTTGGCGTCCATGTTTGTTTAGCGTCAGAGCTCTAGTGTTTACTGAGCAGTGGTTTAATGCGTTGTCTGGTGTATTTACTCAGGAATGTGTCTTCAGGTTTATGCTTCTTCCTGACTGTCAAAAGCTAAAAACAAAATCTGTGCAAGTTGGTGGAAACTATGTTGTCTCTATGTTTGTTAGTCCAGTCTTTGTCAGTTTCGGCTCGTCTTCAGGTTTGTCCCAAAATATAGAATAGCCAGAGTAAAATGGACACTGTTTCTGGAAAAAATAACTCCAATACTGGACTGTAGTTTCACAAGCTGTTAAAGGGAGAAAGATTTGAGTGTCATCAGCATCGAAATTATAATTTATGTTTAATTTTTGGAAGAGGTCTAATTTAAAACCACTAAACAGGATATTTGGTAACAACAATGTAAATGACGAAAGTAAAATAACCAAATGTTGGATTACCCAAACTACAATAAAGTACATTTTTTCAAATAAGATTCAAGCAAACTATGAGCTCATCCTTCATCTCTCCCACTCTGTAAGCTCTAATTGACCTAAAACAAGCTAAATTTAAACACTTCAACTAATGTCAGCTGTTTAAACCTCAGTCCATCCACATGTCTGTCTTGATGTTGTAATGACAGCAACCCACTCAGATGAATTATTGGCTGAGTCACTGTCACATCTGTTCCACTGACATCACTGGAACTATCATCCTTAATACCGTCTTATTTTATTATTAGGACCATATTATTGGAAAAGACATCTTTTATATGAATAACAAGACTGAAGCCCTTTCTTTTATGTGAACAAAATAATCTCACATACTTGTTCTTACTTTATTAAAACTGCTTTAATCAAATTTTTATATGAATAATAAAATGTGTACAGCACATTATAAATAACTGGTCAGTCCCGTCTGCAGCTGATACTGATCAATTCTGTGGTGACTGAATACCTGCAGACTCTCAACACTCCCAGAAACCTGTAACTCTTGGACCTGGTCATTGTAATCTATACACAACCAGTCCGAGAGACTATTTTGTGCATAAACCCTGTTTCTAACTACACTTTATGTCCAAGTAAACAGCGGGAGGTTAAAACTTCACTGAGCATCCAAGGACATGATAAGACTCATCGTTGCCCCTGAACTCATGAATGTGTCACTGAAATGGATGTTGAATACAGAAAGACAAGATCATACTTAACATGCTTTATTTAAACAATTGCCATTGCAACATTGGCGTTGGGTGATTCGTGTGAGAGGACACTCAATGTGAAGACCATTCAAGCCTTTGTGTGCTGGTGTATGTGGAGTGTTTCTATTGAGTCCATCCATGGATGACAGAATAACCCCTACAGATAGACAACATCATACTTTTATGCTTTTTTCAGAGAACAAATTGGCTGCAGGATGACTGAAGGTAAAGACCATGCTAAAGAGAAGTGAGGTCCTCACAGCTCTGATCCAGAGAACCAGATGACCTAGGCATCTCTGCATTCAGGTGGGTCCAGGGGAAATCGATTCTCGCCACCTAGAGAATGAGTTGTGACAGACGTGTCAGCAGGGCAGGTAGAAGACCACCAGAGCTTCAGGTTAAAGAGCCAGGAGACTTGAGTCCGGGAATGGTCTGAAATGTTGCATGCATTGTGTGAAAGAATCGGATTGGCAACTGCTCTGTGTTACACATGAATTGGCTGATGTTGTTCTCCTCGGGCTGAGCCTCAATAAATTCCGCTGTGTAAGTCATCAAGGTTTCCTGAACTCCTCATCGTGTACAAGGTTCATCTTCCTTAATTATATTCTGGAATATTAAATGTTAATAACAGATGGAACTTTATTTGGGCCTTTTACTTTGTACTTTGTGGGTGTTTTTACAGCTATATTCTTTATGTGGGTGGGTGTGGATGTGTATGGGCGTGTGTCTATATCTGTGTGTGTGTGTGTGTGTGTGTGTGTGTGTGTGGGATGTGGCTTTCTGAGCTCAATGAGGGAACATTTTCTTGAGGCCAAATAAAGCTGCCCATGTAAACTCCACATTCCTGAGTTTTGCGGTGTTTCTGTCTCAAACTCTCTTTCTTTTATGGAGGGAGGAGGCTGTGTGTGTGTGTGTGTGTGTGTGTGTGTGTTGTGGACTTTTGAAGGTCTGCACAGGACTGACATTGAGCTTCACACACTTTCTGCTTACTGTTGCAAAATGTTTCTCAATCTGCACTAAACTGCGCGCGTTAGAGAACGTAGAGAAGGCTAAAACTTTTTACCCTCTTCCATCAATCATCTCTCGACCCCTCAGATTGTATCTGGTGACCCTCTGGAGGGGCCCCAACCCATATGTTGGGAACCAGTGGACTACACTAGCTAATTGTATATAAAATGGTTCAAACAGTGATCATTGATTAACATTGATTAACAATCTGATTATGTCACATACAGTCAGATATCAGTCAGAGAAGTTGTAGTGCACTATGTGTACTTTTACTGCATGAAGCTTAAAACACTTGTGCACAGTGAGTACAAGACCTGTGTACTTTTACTTACAGTGAGTATAAGATCTGTGTACTGCTGTCAGTGTGATGGAAACATTTAGTCGTCGTCCCACCCAGAAACCACAAAACCTCCAACCAGCTCCACAACAATCTCCCTGCGGCTGCAGCCTCCGTGACCTCGGAGGGCGGTGGGGGAGGGGGGCTGATCCAAACTCCTAGACAGAACCACACACACACACAGACACACACACACACGTTTACAACTGGAGTACAGCGTATGAGTGGTAAAAGACCACACAGCACGTTATCACACTGAAGGCTGTTAAACTCTCTCTACTATCTCTCACACACAGGCAGCATTATCATGCAGCCCAGCCCTGAACCCGGACTCTGTCATTAGACTGGAGCTCAGTGGGGTTGAACATGGTGCCTAAATTACACAGAGAGCCTTCAGGACGTTCCCGTTGAGCAACACGCGACTTTGAAAGAGACCCAGAGAGGATCCAGGAGGGGAGTGGACTGAGCCGGTCCGATGCGGCTCGGCCTTCGAGGTCACTGCAGCTCTAATTTGCATAAAATGGTTTCTGGGCTTTCCACAGCTGAAGTGGACCTAGAAAAACCCCAAAACACTTTACCGCAACACAGACCTTTCCTGGAGTGACTGAGGAGGAGAGACAAACAGGATCAGGATCCTCCACTAGACCAGGAACTGGCTGTTACAGATAAATACTTTACTTTACTTCCCGAAATGTTAAATCCAGAATAAAAAAGACATTTTACAACCTATATTTTGAGCTAAAATCTCATTATGTGCTAGCCCGAATCAAGACCGCAACACCGAAGCAGTTTTGGGCCCGAGCCCAATTATTAATTAATCATCCAAATCCAAATAAATCCAAACTAACAATACAGATGAGTCTCTATGAAAGAAACCTGAGTAATAGTAATAAAAGAACTAACCATTACCAATAACAGTAACAGTTTCTCAACCTGATTGTCATTTTGATCGGTCCACAGTCCTTGCTTTCATTTTCAAAGTTTAGCTATAAAAAAAGAAACATCCATAATTATAATTTAAATAGTTGATTACTAGTTAAAGTAAACTGTGATGCAGAGCTCTCTGTATTGTTCTGCTGTGAAACCGTTTGTCGGAGGGATCTGGTGAGAGGAGCACCTGTGTTTGCTGCCGTCGGAGTTCAGGAAAAAAGAGTCTTGAGGCTGAGTTTGGCGAACAGGAATGTGCTGCTTTTTATTGGCCTGGCACGTCCTGGCTCTGCCCTGCTCCGCTCTGGTCTGTCCAGAGTCTGGGGTTTGGCTCTGGCTCCTGGTTTGGGTGGGTCCAGACTGGTCTGACTGTGTGGTTTAACGGGGTCAGTAGTTAGCGCTGGGCTGGGGCTGGGGCTGCTGCTGTGGCAGAGACATCTGCACAGTGCTCTTACTGGGAATGTCCAAAATAATGACTGAGTGTGACTCTATTCTGCTGGCTGATCGCTGCCTCGGATTCAAAATAAATAACAACCAGCACTGCTGAGCCTCCTCTGACCCCCGTATCCTTCCATGGGGATGATGTCGCTCTGATAAATACTACTGCAGCCATCCATTCTGTGCTAGAGTCTGTGCAGTGCTGATCGGGGTTGGCGTCACGATATCGAGGTCCCGCCCATATACCGTGACGAGCAGGACTCAGCTGTCAATCATGATGTGAAACCCCCTTTTTATATTTTCAAATAACTAATTAAAACCAAACTGACGATAAAAACTCGAACAAACATCAGCAAGATAAGAACGGCCTAAAATTACATAGGTACGTAAATTAATTACCTAAAAAAACAACACGTAATCTTTTATTTTGTCCCATCTGCTAACATGGAGGCTCTATTGCAGTCAGCCACCAGTTGTCCGTGTACGGACGCACACGCTTAAAGTTTTAGTTTAGTTTGAACTAGACCAAACCGGTGCCAGTACTTTTGGTTTGGGGGGGTTCAGCTGATGTAAGTGTATTTAGTCGTGTATTTAAAATATTTGAATTCAACATAATTTGTTATAAATACACTATAAATATAAATACACCAAGTTTTAAGTCAAAAAGTTTTGAAACAAATTAAAAAAGTTTTGCTGACCTCTAATCTTTTATTGAGATAATTTACTTTAAAAAACGTCTGTATTTTACAGTGAACCAAGTTTTCATAATTTGGCGGCTTGAAAATTGAAAATGTTAAATTATTAACAGTTTTTCACTTTAATTTAAAGATTTCTTTTGTTTCTTATTCAGATTTCTAAAGAAGAAAAGTAAATTATCATTAATTATTAGTTTACTTCAAAACTTAAATTTGACTCAAAACTCCAAAATTTAAATGAAGAGTTGCCTTGAAATGTACTTTTTGTTTTTACAGTGTTATAAACAGTATAAACAGTATTAAAGTATTTCCTCTAACAGGTGCAGACAACCTCGAGAGCTACAAACCTCTCTGTAACCACAGGAATATAAAGTCAATAAAGCTTCTTCAAACACTTGCACTATACACCGCACTTCAACAGGAATCAAACCCACGTCCTCCGGCCACAGAGCGGTTCTAATAACGTCCCCAAGCATTCACTGTTGTACAAAGTCCAGAGAAAATATTGATTTAGCTTTAAATTCCAGCCTTTACTTTGATACTAATGTGATCCATGTGTCTCTCCTCCGAACACCAGAGTGTTTTCTTTGGTGGCTTCGGTCCAAAATCTACAGAAATCACTGAGAGACTTCATTCATAAAACTTCCACCAGATAAGAAAGTAAAAGTTGTATGAAGACATTTATTCCTACAAAAGGATCTACTCAACCTCATTCTCATTTATATCGTCAGCTAACAGACAAACAAACACTGAACGCTGTAAAATAACTGACAATCATATTCAGAATAGACGTTACTATCTGCAAACCTGTTGAGCCACTGTCAGTATAGTATAAGCGAGCTTTCAGGTCCTGTGAGAGTGAAGGGCCAGATGTCGAAGTTTCTTAAAAAAACTAGCGTTCTGTCTAGGACAGCAGGGGGGAGGCATCCAAAATCAAGTCTGATAGTATGTGAGTCTTATGGAGAAAATGAGTCAGACCCTCCCTCCCCCCAGTTTTGGATTTATGAGCTAAGTAAACAGTTTTCCTGATGAGTTTTTGTCCTCAGTCTCCCTAGTTTCAGTCCCTTCTTCCATAACAGCCGCATGGATGTCATCCTTAGTAAACTGATGGTCCCATTTAAGAGTAAACAGACCCATAAAGCAGGGTATGTTTAGGGTGGGGCTACATAGAAACATATAAATCGATACAAGCAGCAGAGAAAGTGATAATACATACAAACTAAAGCTTCATAGATTGGGAAGCTTTAAGGACAGTTCTTTGAGTAAAAGTTAAAGTCATCCCTTGACATGACTCATGGGGGGGGTATGTTTGTGGGGCGTAATAAGAGTCTTGTAATGGCACTGGGATTATGATTAGTATATCGAGCTAAATGAAAGCTCAGCGACCCGCACAAGTGTGTGTTTGGGAGAAGAGGACTCACACAATACACTCCTCTGTCTCAGCGCTCTGCTCCAGCACACCCCAGAACAGGAAACAACTCAGCGGCCATTGTTCAACAGCCTAGACACTCTCAAACACCCATTATGGCCAATGCTGCCAATGAATGCCACAATGGAGTCCATCCTGTGGCCATTCACTGTGTGTGTGTGTGTGTGTATGTGTGTGTGGTGTGGTGTGTGTGTTGTGGTGCGGGCGCCGGTGATGTCGCAGGGTTAGTCTAAAACAGCTGATTATGATCACAGAAAGTGATACAGAGACATTCCAGTTAAACTTCTCCGCCTCGTTCCTCG
>NW_023339774.1:22127794-22144777 GCF_004916995.1 Morone saxatilis | reverse complement strand
CTGGTTTACCCGACTGTTTGGTTGTTTTCAGTTAAGAGATAAAGTTTTCCTTCCAAGCCTACACAGAAGCTAAAGCCACAGAGTTATGTTGTACAAAATACTCGAATTACAAGCGAACCCTTTAAAAGTAAGTTAAAGTAACGAAATAAAAAGTTTGCATAATGTTAGTAAAATGTTCCATAGTTGTGTTTGATTGTACATTAAAGTATCATTGTTGCTGGTTGCAGTTAGTTAATAACAAGTAATCTGTGGCTGCAGAAATAACCAAAATTACTGTAACAACACGCTAAAAATACCTCTATTACAAGTAAAATCCTCGCATTGTAGATGGTCAAGCGTAATTTTAAAAACCCTAATGTCATTATTGTTTAAAAGTACCAAAAGTAAAGTTGCTTAAAACAGAAAATGTCTCCTATGATCCTCTAAACGATTATTATACTTGAATAAAAGTAATACTGCACTAATAAAAATACTCAAGTACTACCAGTAAGAAGTCTTGTATTGAAAGTGTTGATTTGGTAAAAGTTTAATTGCACAATGTAATTAAAAGTATCAAAAGTAAAAGGTGCATAATGTAAAAAGTGTTATATCTACATTTATTTCACTTTAAATAGCCGCCTTAACTGTTGTAGTAACTAGTAACCAGTGGTTGCAGAAATAACTCATTCAGATCATTTACTCATGTAAAAGTTACCATAACACACTGTAAAAATACTCTATTACAAGTAAAATGCTGCATTACAAATGGTACTTCAGTAACAGTGTGTAAATATTATAAGTAAAATGTGCTGAAAGTATCAAAAGTAAAAGTAAATAATGAAGAAAATGATGTGTTTCATCTACTTTAATACTTTACATTATTATTTATATGTTGCTCTCAGCCATTTTAGCTGTTTTATATGAAATCTGATCATTTAATCTGCAACAAAACATAATTTGTTATAAACTGATCACATATTATATCTGTAAAATCTGAATTAGTAAAGTAAATACTAATGAATGTTGGAAGAAATAGCATCATCACATTATTTACTACAGTAAAACAGCTGATTTAAGTTACTAATACTTCCATTTTATGGTACTTTAGACTTCGGCTGCACTACATTTATATAACAGATATCATCAGATAGTTTGAATTATCTCCATCTATGGATCAATAATGGTATTTAATGTAGCCCAATAATAATGTAGTATTTCTCCTTTTAACTCACATAAACAATCAGAGGACGTGTTCTATCACTGTAAATACAACATTTCTCTGTTATTAGTTCAATATAACAGCAGCAGTGTGAGCTTTATTTTGGCAGTGTGGTTTGTTTCCTGTCGCAGTGATCTGTAAATATGTGGCGTGAGGATGAGGAGTCTAACTATTTAATGTTTATTCCTCCTGACTTCATCCTCCGTGTTCCTTTAAATAAAACTCTGCGTGAGGTTCCTTCCTGCCTGGCGCTCGCGGTGCTCGGGTGGAAACTGTCCCGAGCTGCCAGCCTGCTGTAGAATCTGGTGTGTAGGTGAAGTTTAACAGAGGTCAGTTATTAAGAGAGGAGTCAGTGAGACTGAACGGGTGAATAATTTCACTGTTTATTGTACATTAATATCATGTTGCTGTTGCAGTTAGTAATAACAAGTAATCTGTGGCTGCAGAAATAACTAAAAGTAACTGTAACACACGATAAAAATACTCTATTACATGTAAGATTCTGCATTATAGATGGTACTTTAGTAAACTAAAACTGTGATTATAAAGGTGCAAAATACAGAAAATGTCTCGTATAATCCTATAAAGACGATTTGAGTAAAAGTAATACTGCACTTTAAAACTATATTAAATACATTATTAGTAAAAATCCTCCATTGTAAATGTTGCTTAAGAAAAAGTCTGTAATTATTATTAATAAAATATACTTAAAGTACCAAAAGTAAAGTTGCATAAAACAGAAAATGTCTCATATGATCCTCTAAAGATTATTTACTTGAATAAAAGTAATACTGCACTATAACAAGTACTACTAGTAAAAGTCTTGTATTGAAAGTGTTGATTTGGTAAAAGTTTAATTTGCAAAATGTACTTAAAGTATCAAAAGTAAAGGTGCATAATGTAAAAAGTGTTATATCTACATTTATTTCACTTTAATAGCGTCTTACTGTTGTAGTAACTAGTAACCAGTGGTTGCAGTAATAACTCATTCAGATCATTTACTCAAGTAAAAGTTACCATAACACACTGGAAAAATAAAGTAAAATCCTGCATTACAGATGATACTTCAGTAACAGTGTGTAAATATTATAAGTAAAATGTGCTCAAAGTATCAAAAGTAAAAGTAAATAATGCAGAAAATTATGTTTTATTGAAAGTTTCATTGGCAGTATTAAATGTAAAGGGTACAATGTCAATTGTGAGGTTTAAGAAAATATAGAAAAATATCATATTGTGATATTTTCTGTCCTGATATTGTATCGATTCTCAAACTGTATTGATTTTTGTGATTGAACCTCTAACAGCTGTGATGATGAATGTGACAGAGATATTGAATCGTAGCTCCTGTATCGTGATACGTATCCCGACTGTGACCTGGTCGAAGACGCGATCCGTCAGGTTTTACAGTGTCGGTTAAGATGCAGCTCTGAGTGGATCTGAGCAGCTTTTATTTTGAAGGATGTGTTTGCTGGCTGTGTGTGCGGCACATAAAACTCTCTAATGCTCACAAACATCTTCATTAATTTAAGAGGCCGCCGGCGTGTGCTCCATATGTGTGTGTGTGTAACGTATTAATTATGTCTTCATAAACCTGGCACGCTCCTCGTACTCGGGGCCGCCGCCCTCAACCACACGCTCTGCTGGGAGCTGGAGGACGGACTCGGTGTGTCTGTGTCCTCGGTGACGTCTGAGGACGGCAGCCAACCGGAGTCCATCTTGTTTATGAGGCTGATCTTTAATGTCCTTTAATTCTCCTTCAAAGTTCAGATCGAGCTGAAGTTGTTCTCTAGAGACTGAAGCAAACAATCCAGGACGCCCCGATAGAATATAAATGTTCTGCACTTAATGATATTCATTATTGATTATTGTGTACATCATTGCTCTAGCTCAGTGGTCTGGGTGAATACTGGATTCTGATTGGCTGCTGGGAGGGATTCCTGATGTGGGACACATACTAAATAGTTCCAGTGTAACTGTCTGCAGCCGTCAGTACTCGTCCTATCGTTGGTATTGATTCGGGGACAAAGACCCGGCTGACAGCTGCAGATTATATTTACTCTTTGTCTTGTTGTGTTTAACGTTAGCTTGCTGGCTCGTAGCGTAGCGTTAGCTCTCTGAAGTCGTATTTATGGTTCGTCCTATTTACTGGAGCAGTGAACAACGTCTCCATTGCATTAGAATATTATGGGCTGGTGATGATTCTTCCAGACCTGAGCTGTTACCAGGGAAACGGAGTGATGGCTTGTAAAAAACGTATGAAAATGTGAAATAATGTGAGGACGATGATGCCCTTCGCTGTACGACGGTTGCCTCTGCGAAGTCCATTAATTCCTGATTATAGACACGTCATCGGTCTTTATTCCTTATTTACAACAGTGGAAACCTCCCGTTAATGTGTCAGTACTGATGCTTCTATATGAGACCATCAGAGAGAAGATATTCAAATAAATTCTGTTTTATTTTAAATAAGTTTGGAGAAATGCTGCATATGACAGTAAGGTCACCTTAATAAATACCTGATTTACTTTTACTCAGATCAAATATCTTTCTTGCTTAAATTGTTTGAGTGAAAATAAACTTAAATGGTTAAAGTCGGTTTCCTCAAACAGTTTGAGTTGAACTAACTCATCAGAAGCTCTGATGCTGTTTGAAGTACAAACTCTGTTTCCAGCTCCTCTGATGGAGGATTGGCTGCTCCTGAATATCTTTGGGCATTTGAAGCTGCCATTTTCTAACATTTAAAGTCAAAGAATTTATCGATTAGTCTGAATAACATGTCCCAAACCCTCTTCCAGGGATTCCATCAGGCTGTTTGTCCCTCCTCAGCTGCCGTACAGAGTTCACACCTTCCTGGTGACACATGCAGCAAATGGTGTTGGTGTCAGGCAGCGGACATCTGTGTGTGTGTGAGTCACTGCCGCACCGCGTTGTTGTTTCACACCTGATGGATTTAGTATTCACAGGTGAGCTGTGGGGGGGCGGGGGTTGGCTCTCTGGGTGTCGGAGGTTTATGGGTCCAAATCACCACATTTTCACAG
This sequence comes from Morone saxatilis, assembly GCF_004916995.1. Classification (NCBI taxonomy): domain Eukaryota; kingdom Metazoa; phylum Chordata; class Actinopteri; family Moronidae; genus Morone; species Morone saxatilis. The sequence continues at coordinate 22,140,541 of NW_023339774.1, read as the reverse complement.
CTGCCACAGTGCGAGCAGCCAGAAAGCCCTGAGAGGATCCTGCTGACAGTCTCCCAGCAGCCACTGGGGCCCGTTCAACTCTATACAGCAGCAACTATTCTGTTGTTGTTAATGAATTTATCACCAGGTAAAGCGAGCTCTCTGTTGGGGCGTTCAAGGACACTTGAGGTTTAGGAGAAGGGCTCTAACTCACGTATAGATAATTATTCTGATAATTGTTTGGTCCACTAGGGGACGCCAAAGCTTCATGGGGGGTTGTGAGGCCTTCTTGGGTTGTAGGAGAACTAAAAAAATATACACAGTAGGGCTATATATATATATTCATTCATTTATGTAAAGAAAACTACATTTAATAGTTATTTTTATAGTTTTCATTATTTCTGATCTAAACTCTGAAGACAGACCTTCAATCTCATCCTGCAGTAGAAAACAACCAAAGAGCTAATAGAACAATGAGAAGAAAATACTGAATATGTCAAAGAAGAGGAATATTAACTCTGAATGATTGTTAAACACTAAATAAATACATAATACAGACAGAGAACTGTATAAAAAAAGTCATTTCTGATCAATATTGACAGGAAATAATTCATCCAAATCTCTGGTTTTACACAAACTTCCTGCAGTGATTGTGTTCACTGTTTGGGTTCATTATTCAGTTTATCAGCTGTTCTCTACTGTTATTGTTATTATTCAATATAATATGAAATATCCATAAAATATAGTCAGTTTACACAATGATAGAAAGGTTCAGAACCAGCGGTTTAATCTAACTAACAACTGATTTCATTGTCGATCATTTCCTCAATTAATCAATTTGTTGTTTGATCCATAAAATGTCAGAAAATAGTGAAAAATGTTGATTAATGTTTCCCAAAACTCAAGGTGACGTTCTCCGATCTCTTGTTTTGTTCACAACCCAAAGTCGTCTGACTTAGAGGACAAAAAGAAAAACTGAAAACATCTGAGAATTTGGATTCTTGTTTCTTAAAAAATGACTCAGAACGATTAATCAACTATCAAAATAGTTGGAGATGAATTTACTTGTTGACAACTAATATAATAATCAACTGATCTACTATAAATCCACAATTTCATCACAATTTTTCTTTATTTTTTTGTCCAAACAGCAACGATTGATTATGAAACATATTGATGCTGTCTGCAGTTTGTAAATCCATCAAAACTGAACCTCAAAGTCACAACATCACAAAATGATATAAAGTCAGAGTGATTTCAGATTTCTTTCTGTTATATTGTTTAATGTAATGTGTCGACTCCACTGGAGAGAGCAGAACCATCCGACTCTTTATTTAACACAATAAACCATATTTCCGTCCATCAGCTGGGGACCGATCTTGATATTCACACATTTAGGAGCTGCAGTTGAGTTCCTGCTTTGCTCGATAGTGAATTTAATATCCTTAGAAGTCTTTGGCAGGGGATTATTTTCAGCAGTGGATGAATCCACATTGGGCGCTGTATTTGGCCTGCCTCAGTGAAATGAACACTAACTGCCTTCTGCCTTAAAGAGAAGAAATCAGTGTTGTAATCAGGATTACAAGCATCTTGTCTTCTTGTGAATCTGACTTTATCGTCTCTCTCCTCAGTGAGTTCACGGTCTGGAAGTCTCAGTAAGTTGACGTGTTAGGACACAATGTCGTCCCCCCGCTGCTTCCAGCTGCTGCTGTCCTGCATCCTGCTGGTTCTGCTGGTCCAGTTTCCTCGGGCTCAGTCCAGACCGGCCACAGAGGACACAGACACAGGTAAGATACCTAACAGATGTCTCTGTTCAGGAGAGCTCAGCCATTTGAGTAAATGTCTAATTGTGTTTTTTCTGAGCAATATTTTAGCTTAAAGTTAAAGTAAAGAGGCTTACAGAGCAAATTTAATCCTGAAACACAACGTACACAACATTATATATATAAATATATATTATATATATGTTATTAATATGAATTCAGTAGGCAGATGTGTTTAAGGAGCCTTTGTTGGACTGTCAATGAGGGAAAGATGGAGCAGCTGATAGGTCGGTGATAACAGGCCGCCCCGTTTCAGTGTAAACATCCATTGCTGCTCACTTTATCAATTTTATTTGTATAGCACCAATTCATCACAAAGGTTATCTCGGGACACTTTTCAAACAGACCGTACTCTTTATAAAATGATTTACAGAGACCCAACGTGAACACCAACTCAATTGCAGCAACACCACCGAGTATCAAAACATGTTTAAGACGGCGTGGCATTGTTTACAGCTGTTTGCAGCTGGTCTCTAGCACAGAGAGGTCTCACTCTGACACTATTACTTAGCACCATAAACAGTCATTCCCTTCTTCTCCTTCTGATCTGGATCAGACTAAACGTATTGCTGCCAATTTGTTAATTGTAAGTTTTATATCGTCCAACACTGTGCAGATATTCAGTATTCTGTTTCTCTAGCTGCTCCAGGCCTTTGAACCACTTCCTCCTTTGAAGTTAGTAATTTTATAAAATTGGTATCGTTCAGGAACTGGTATTGAAGTCAAGGTATCGGTATCTAAAATGTTTGAATCAGCTATAAAACTGACTTTTATTTAATTGATTATCAGAATAGCTGCTGATTAAGCTCTAAAACTAATAGAAAATGTCACTTTTTCCACTGACTATCTGGATATAAACATTTCATCTTTCAGTCTTTCTGCAGACGGATGTTAAATCGTGTTTTTCAGCCTGTTTTTAACCGCTCTGTTGTTTCCTCCTCTCTTTTGTCTGAGGGCTCTTTCATGTCTGCGGCCGCTGCGTTTTAGACTCCAACTTATATAAAAGCTTATAAAACTTTCCAATGAGCGAATTTCTTTAATAGGAGACTGACTTTACTCAAGGTTTTGGCTGTTTTTGGCTCCGAGGCATCTGAAACTGGTTAAAGTGATTCTTCATGGTGTAACCGAGGCTTGGCTCTCAGGGTGCTGGTTATGGTCTGTATATCCTGTCCAGACACAGTAACATGGGAACAGATGCACACAGCCTCTCAGACAGAAACCTCTTTCAGGAACCAGTATTTGTGCTCGTGTGCACATGTATATACCTTCTTGTCTTTTTGGCTCCAACCATCTGGACTCCAGCTGAGTCTATGTGATACTGTTGTTTCTGAGCCCGTAAATTCTTGTTTTTCTCTCAGATTCAGCCTCTCTGCTGTTCATAAACAAAGCCTGCTTTCAATTTCCCACCTCGCTCTGTCGTATTGCCCCAGATCGAACCACTTCCCTCCTGCACACTCTTTGCCTTCTGACTCTTGAGGATAAAACCAGTTCAATGTTCCTGGAAGTGCCGTGAACTTTACTCACTTCTTGTAAAAGAGCATCCCTAAAAGCCGACTAGTCCGACCGGCCCGCTGATCTTTTTATAAATTGTTTGATGTGTTTAACAGAAGCTGCACATTTGAGGTTTTACAGGGATTCAGCTTCACATATGTCTCAGTGCGTCGGTTTTTCTATTCTCCACAAACACAGTTATCATGCAGAAGGGTTGCTTAGGGCAGTGGTTCCCAACTTGAGGGTCGGGACCCCCACTAGGGGTCACCAAAGCCTCACGGGGGGGGGAATCTGAAAATACAGACAGACAATTGCATCTCTGATCAATATTTACAGAAAACAGTATCAAAGCAATGCTCAAAATTCATTGATTCGCTTGTTTTACATAAACTTCCTTGCACAAATGCAGTGGATGCATCTGTTAGTTTGAAAGTGCTGGATGTCACTAAATCCTACAAACTGGGCCTTTAAATCATGAAAGAGGCAGTTTTACTTTCAACACTGACAATATGGCGGCTTAAAAAGAGATTAAAGTGCTGGTGTATTTATTGCACTTTACATTATTAAATATTATTAGAGTTCAGCAGTTTTATATCTGCATATGAAGGCAGATACATTCTCTAAAAGGCTAAATCGTCGTCAGACAACATCCGATCAGAGATTACACAGCACACAGACTGTTACCTGCATGTTTAAATCTTATTTGCACACAGTTGTAGCCTCCTGAATGAAATGTTTTTGCATTGTTGTTGTTGTATTACAGTTTGTTGTTTATTGTATGCACAGGAATAATGTTTGTGTTTTTGGTACTTTTTGTTTTTGACTGCAAATGAAGTTTCCCATCCGGGAGAATAAAACTGAACGAAAGGAGCTGTGCAGATATGTGTTTATAGAGATCAGTGATGATGAAAGCAGTTGTTATAACATTGTTTTATTGTTTGAAGATATTACAGGAGGAAGTATTGTAGTTCCTCTGAGTCAGCGAGGATCAAAGGATGTATGAGTGGCTCTGAGGGGGGTCCACTAGCTGTCGTACAGCAGAGAGAGACTGCAGGGATGTGTGTTGTTTTCTGTTAATGGTCGGGGGAGACGGGGAGGAGGTCTCTGAAGTTTCGGAAGTGGTTTTGTGCAGAACTGTTCTGTGGCGACAGCTCCCGTCTGCCCTCATTCGCAGCGACCCCCTTTCACAGAGCTGGGGTCAGAGGTCAGAGGTTAATCCACAGACTGGTTTCATTGTCTGTCGGCCTCTAACACACATCAGCTTTCAAACCTCCGACTTCTTTCTTTGCAGCCGACGCAGTGAAATCCTCTGAAGACGAAGAAGACGATGAGTCATCCTCGGAGGAAAACAAACTGTCCAACGAGCTGTCAACAAGCAACGAGAAGCTCCAGCGTAAGCCTCAAACCTTTGTTCTCTCTTCTGTTAGTGTGTGGAAAACATAAATCAGTGCAAACACAAATCATTGTAATCACCGTGTTTACCTCGTTAGCGTTGGCGCCGCAGTGGGTGATGCCAGAGAAGATGGAGAAGCAGCTTCACGCCGTTCCAGCCAGCAGGACTGTGAAGTTTCGATGCCAGGCAACCGGAAACCCGGTTCCCTCCCTGCGCTGGTACAAGAACGGGAAAGAGTTCAGGAAGGACCAAAGAATCGGAGGGTTCAAGGTGCATTTCTCACCGTTCCTGCACAAAGAGAACAGACACAGGTCCAACCAGTTGTTTTCATTTGATTTCTTATCCTCAACCCTGCAGATCAGAGACCACATGTGGACACTAATAATGGAGTCAGTGGTCCCGTCGGATAAAGGGAACTACACCTGTGTGGTGGAGAATGAATATGGGAGTCTCAAACACACCTACCTGCTGGATGTAGTTGGTAAGAAAATCACTGCACCCAATAAGACGACACGATCGACACGGAAACACCAATTGGTCTTTAATAAGCCTGGTCCTAACTGCTTTGTAAGACTTTACTTAAACCTAGTCTGCTGTCCAGCATTGTGAGTCGTACATTGTTAACAATCTCTCGCTGTTTAGATAATTTATAGCTAAACATTTCTAATTTGTGGCAACAAAAGAAAAAGAAAGCCAAATTTCACAGACATCAAATGGAGAGCGATAACGGAGGCGATAAATGATTGTTCCAACTCAGGCAACCTTAGCATGGCAAGGAAAGACAATCCATAAAACACCATTGTGTTATCAGTCGTTACTATAGAAACAGGCTGGATTTTGACTATACTCTTTACCCAATCTTAGCAAGAATAAGGCTTAATCCCTGTTGGCGCAACCGGCTCCTAAAAAACAAGCCCACAATAAACCCTAAAGGATTAAATCGTCTTACTTTTTTTTTGCTCAGGATTCACACACGTTTTTACAAAAAGCTGTTTTATGGCAAACAGATAGAGGGTGACCCGGTTTACTGTGGTCTTCTGATGATAAATGAATGTGTTGCTGGTGACCTCTCACATTGTTTAAACTCTCTGTTCCAGAGCGTTCTCCTCACAGACCGATCCTGCAGGCCGGTCTGCCGGCGAACCAAACCGCAGTGGTTGGCAGTGACGTGGCATTTGTGTGTCGCGTGTTCAGCGACCCGCAGCCTCACATCCAGTGGCTCAAACACATCACTGTCAATGGCAGCAGAGAGGGACCGGACGGACACCCGTACGTCCTCATTCTCAAGGTTTGTGTGTTCTTGAGTTCAAACTGAGCCTCGTAACAGCAAAACGTAACGTGGTGTCCATTATCGGGGATTAATGGACGATGAGGAAACATCTTGAAGGGCCGAAGACAAAAAAAAGACCAATTTATCTTTTAATGCAATAAGAACCTAAAGTTGAATGTGAATTGTTATTGCAAAATAAATGTGTAGAATTCCAGTACTTTGCACTAAAATGTCCAGATTTGGACCTGAATTAATCAATCAACCAACAATCAATGTTTTTGGGGGTTTAGTTGCTCTTTTTAAGTGGATGTATAGCGGCTGCAGATAGTATTATTTAAAAATGTGGTAACAATACATTTTAAACTAGAATTCGAAAACCTTTTTCTTCAGTAACCTGATTTTTATGGCAGCAGCATGTGAAGATACATGTAAGAGGTGTGATTCAGTGACATAAAACTCTATTTGTTACAACCTTCACTCGCGGTGGTTGAATCCGTCTCTTTGTTGCACGACTCTGGTTTCGTTTCTCTCTGACAGAGTAAAACCACATCTGTGATGAATTGTGGACTCCTGATGAAAGACAGAGCGGTTTGTTGTGTCTGGCCTGTAGCCAGACTCAGTGCTCATATTATTATGTTCTTCAACACAATGAAAGTCTGGTGAACTGAATCTCAGTTATTTACTCATTTCTTAACCATAAATGTCACCAGTCAGAGCACCGAACCAGTTACCTGCAATTAGGCTCAAGACAAAATCGTAGCGCCAGAATCTGAACTGGGAGCGCGTTTAATGTTCACCTTCTATCATCTAACTTCTGCTTATGTTATGCACAGCTGCACATAGTTTATATACTTTGATTATTTATCTTCTCGAACGTCTTACACCAGAATTTAAAGGAGCTCTGTGGAAGAACTCATTGTGTGCATCCTTTATCTGAACGCTGATTTTTGGATTGTTTACATTCATCTTCCTTTTTGACTTTGTTGGCGCTTTGTTGCACTTCTTTGCTTGTTACTGCCACCAGCTATTGATCCATTTAGAGAGGCAAAACTGTATTACCACCATGTACTTAGGTTAGCGGTACAACCATTGACGGTATATATAATGGGCTGTTAACAACCCCCAGCTGTTGTGACCTTTACTGCAGAAAAATAAAACCGAAAGGATCTGGATTCATCGAGTTAATCAAACACAAGAAGACAATTGTGTTTATACTTAGACCAATATGACTTTTTCAAAGGCTGATATTTACAGAGCAGTGCTGCCAATATATAATGCTGATATCAAAAGACAAATATAGAGTTACAGTACAGGGCATTAAACTTTTCCTCCACCGTCCCAAAGCTCACTAACCCGGTTCCACAGCAGCTAAATACAGCAGCTGTCTGCACATGTGTCTGATAATCGGCTGATTATCTCGTATTTACTGACCTATTTTATGTGGTAGAACGTGAAACTTAAGCTTTTGTTAAGACACACTAACACGCTGCTGGTTTTAATCTTTCCTTGGGATTGTTCATAAAACTAAAGTTATCTCTTAACTCAACACATTTCTTTAACTTACATTTCATTTCTCTCGTTTTCCAGACTGCAGGTTTGAACACAACAGATAAAGAAATGGAGGTTTTGACTCTGAGGAACGTAACTCTGAACGACGCTGGAGAGTACACGTGCCTGGCGGGAAACTCCATCGGGGTGTCTCATCACTCTGCGTGGCTCAACGTGGTCGATGGTAAGTCGTGATGTTCAGAAATCGAAGTTAAAGCTGCGACGCTGAGGGTTCGACAGTCTCCTGATGTTTGTGCTCTAACGTCTCTCCCCTCAGACCTGCCCCCCGCCCCGCTGCCCTCGCAGACGTACTTGGAGATCTTCATCTACTGCCTCGGGTTTTTCATCATAATCATCCTCACGGCCACAGCGGTCATCTGCAGACTCTGCTGCGCCCCGAAGAAGAGCGATTTCAACAGCCAGTTAGCCGTCCAGAAGCTAGCCAAGAGCATCCCTCTGAGGAGACAGGTAACGTTCCTGTTTCCCTTCTTTGTTCCATTTCCTGTTTAGTCTCTTAACTTCCTGTTAACCTGGGATCTCTTCCGAGTCAATGAAGCACATAAAGTTATATAATAATAAGAACTCTGACCCTGCAGGTGTCCGTCGAGTCCTCGTCCTCCCATCAGTCCGGGATGTGTTTGATGCGTCAGTCTCGTCTCTCCAGCGCGGCCACCACCATCCTGGCAGGAGTGTCGGAGTACGAACTTCCCTACGATCCTGCCTGGGAGCTGCCACGAGACAGGTACGACAGCAACCCGTCTCACTGCTCTTCTGCTGCAGCTTCCTCAGCTGCTTTCACACTTTTCTCATCACTTCCTGCATAATGAGCCTTTTGACTTACTGCAGTCTGCCTACACCCTTCATTTAGTCCTGTCTTCTGCTGTTACCTTGTGGAACCTCTTGATAAATTATATCCGTCTACCAAGTGGCTATAAAAGTGAAGAAACCCACAGAACGCTTTCTAACAGCTTCTAATTTCCTTCTTCTTGTGTGGCCATCCTCGGCCTTCTGCTGTCTTAAAATACAGAACGGCGACTTTTGATGCAACATCGTTGCACATGAGGTCACATAAAAAGAAAAACCACATTCCTGGTTGTAACGTGGACGCTGTATTTCTATGACTAACCTTCAAATTGTCATGACAACAGATCAGATGTAAGATACGTTTTATAAACCTTTGTACGGTGGTTATTATGGCAGCTATTTTTTTTATCCTTCATAGTTTTTGTTTAGCACAGCGAAGAGAAGACAGAGAAAACAACAGTGTGTCCAGAGTTTGGGATCATTTCAGGCAGAAACTAAATGAAAACTACAGTGAGTCTGTTGTAAAACCAAACTAGCCTACCACAATAGCACGACATCTGTGAAAACACCTGGATCATATTTTAGTTTCAGTGCTACCTGAGCGAGCTGTCTCTCTTCAGTCTGACCCACTTAGTAACGTCTCAGTCAAGGACAAAAGTGTCACATTTCTCCTTCTCCTGCTGTTGTTTGTATCGACAGTTTCAGTTCAAACATTATAACTTATACAGGAAGGTGTTTGTTGCATTAACTGCAGTGATTATCTGTAACATGTACAGTTAAAGCGTGCTGTATGCTGATGTGTCTGCTATCTGCTGTCCTCAGGCTGACTCTGGGGAAGCCTCTGGGTGAAGGCTGCTTCGGTCAGGTGGTTCTGGCGGAGGCCATCGGCGTCGACAAAAATAAACCAACACGCCTCACGAAGGTGGCTGTGAAGATGCTCAAAGGTGAGAACTAAACTCTGCTCTCCAACCAACACGCTGGAGAAACAGACACAATGTTTTTAACACAAATCAATAAATTAATTAATGTGTAACGTTTGCCGAATTTACAAGAATGTCCAAATTAATAAGAATTGATCGTAGGCCGCAATTCACAAAGTTCATAAAGTTTCTCCTCTTTCAACAACTCTCAAAAGTGTGCAATTTTTCAAGGGAGTCCAGAGATGCTGTGGTTGCTTGTTCATCACTTGAAATTGTGTTGGCAGTGGAAATCAGACAGTGTTCTGTGTACTTACAGGATGTCAGTTGAGTAGGCAGTCCTTCAGTATGGACCAGAGCTGTTTGTGTACACACATGTGGTCTGAATAAGAATATTAATACCTCAATATTAATACCTCTTGGGTGCATTCACACCTGTACTCAGCTGTCCACCAGGTGTAAACAGAGCCTTTAACATGACGTTATCTGAACTTGTTTGTAGCGGACGCCACAGAGAAGGACCTGTCCGACCTGATCTCTGAGATGGAAATGATGAAGATGATCGGCAAACACAAGAACATCATCAACCTGCTGGGCGCCTGCACTCAGGACGGTGAGTGTGTGCGCTGTGTGTGATGTGTATCGGCAGTGATGTGTTTTAGTTAAAGAAGTTAAAGGTGACACTTTGACCTCCAGGCCCTCTGTACGTGGTGGTTGAGTACGCCTCGCAGGGCAACCTGAGGGAGTACCTGCGCGCCCGTCGCCCGGTCGGGTTGGAGTACTGGAGCAACTCCCGGCAGGTCTCTCTGGGCAGTCTGGAGATCAGGGAGCTGGTGTCTGCTGCGTACCAGGTGGCCAGAGGAATGGCGTACCTGGCATCGAAGAAGGTCAGTTCATGTTGGATTATGTCAGCTCTGAAAACAGCATGTCAGACGACCCCTAGTGGTTGTTTTGTAAACCCGTCTCTCTCTCTCTCTGCCGTGCAGTGTATTCACAGAGACCTGGCAGCCAGGAACGTGTTGGTCACCGAGGACAACGTGATGAAGATCGCCGACTTCGGTCTGGCCCGAGATATCCACCACATCGACTACTACAAGAAGACCACGAACGTAAGAACCTTTAACAGACAAATATCAGGAGGATTTTATGGGGCGGCGGTCTGACGTTTGAATGTTCCCACAGGGTCGACTGCCGGTGAAGTGGATGGCACCAGAAGCTTTATTCGACCGCGTTTATACGCACCAAAGCGACGTGTAAGTTTTAACTTTAAAGACCTTTCTATGTTTGTGTTCTTGTTTGAGCAGTTATTTTAATCCAAAACCCCAAAGATTAAACAGAAACAGAAACTCGAAAGAATAACTGGAAGGGAAATTATTTGTATTTTTGCTTGAACAATGATGAAAATAGCTGTGATTGATTTTATTTTTAGCTCCAAATAAATTATCTTTAATGCACACACTGTGAAACCAGATAAGTTAATTTAACTCAAAATAATTGTTGAAACTGATTGCATCAAAATTTAACACAAACTTAATTTTGTAAGTTAAAAACATTCTTGTTCAAGTAGCTTTACTAATTTTAAGTGATTTTTATTTTTGTTAATGTGAAATCAAAATACCTAGTAAAAAGTTATTTATCAGGTTTTCTAATTTAGAAAATTGACTTTGTGTTACTTTAAATTAAGCTTGAAACACTGTGATGAGCATAAATTAGACTAAAAAGACATGTAGACACACAAAATTTTATTTTCTTAGCGAAAAAAATAGTGGTAATCCCACATAAGGATCATGATGCAGCAGCATCTTAGAAACTTTTAATTCAAACTAATTTATCCCTGAAAGAACCATTAAACCATTAACAATATGGTTGAAATAAAATGGAAATATATAAATAATGTAATGATAGACAGTAAGATCCCTCTGAAGACAAACACACCTCACTGCAACAGATAAAGGAAGTCTAATAATTTTCCATATTACGTGTCCAAGAAGGTTTTTTAATGTTTTAATGTTTTTTTTCTGTGTTTGCCGCTGCTGCAGGTGGTCGTTCGGAGTCCTGCTGTGGGAAATCTTCACCCTTGGGGGGTCCCCTTACCCCGGCGTCCCCGTAGAGGAGCTCTTCAAGCTGCTGAAGGAGGGACATCGCATGGAGAAACCCTCCGCGTGCACGCAGGAGCTGTGAGTGCACGCCGGTTTGAGTTCACGTAATAAAATATGAAATTAACGAGAAGAAGGGAACACTTGTAAAGAACATTTAATGACAAAAATTTGAAGCAGATGAGTGAATGTGTGTGAAGAGGGCTGAACGCTATGTGTCTCCTCAGGTATCTGATGATGAGAGACTGCTGGCACGCCGTCCCGTCTCGCCGGCCGACGTTCCAACAGCTGGTGGAAGATTTAGACCGCACGCTTTCTCTCATGGCTAACCAGGTGAAGTTTCACCTATTATCCATCAGCTGATTTCACCAAACTTTACAATATCTGATCATCTATTCAGACTTTATATTCCGTAGCAACAAAAGGGCTCAAGCGTTCAACTTCATGTTTAATTAGGAAAAACAAGCACAAAGAGCAACCATTTACAGCAAACTGCTGTTAGAGTACATTCACCTGATAATGATCCTGATCAGCCAGCGTCAGTAATCAATACTCCCATTATTAAAGCATCAATCAAACTAATACTGTCAGACATCCTTATCAGACTTTAGCAGTTAGCTAGGTTTCTGTAGTGGAGATAAACGTTAACATATGATCCATATTAGCAGTTGAACCAACTAAAAAGCTCCCTGCACCCAAACTCCTTTAAGAAGATATCACATTTAACAATTCCTAACGTGTTCGTAACAACACGTAACTCTAGAAACACGAGCTAAAGCCGTCATATGTCCACACGTCTGACTGTCAATTACAGGATCAAGTGGGATCATCCCAATAAAGATACAGTGTATACTGATTCAATGATCATCCATAAAGATACAGCTGTATACGGATTCAAATATCATCCATAAAGATACAGTGTATATGATCAATAGATCAATAAAGACTACAGTGGGTATACTGATTCAATATCAGTCCATAAAGATACAGTGTATATTGACTCATATCCATACATAAAGATATCAAGTGTATACTGGATGAATATCACCCATAAAGATTCAGTGTATTCTGATCAATATTAATGAATAAAGATGATCTGTATTGTGTCTCCCTCAGGAGTACCATGGACCTTGTCCGTTCCTCTGGTCCAGTATTCTCCGGTGGTGTCTCATTCCTGCTTCCACATAGGCTTTCTGGGACCTCTCCCCTTCCTGGATCCACCTTCATCCCGCTTCCTGTGCTGCGCGGGGTGGCGCGCGGGCGGCGGTTCCAGACGAGCCGGGCCGGGACGGAGGAGCTCAGACGCCGTCTATCAGGCAAGCCAGCCAAGCAGCAGCAGCCTTGATGTGAAGAACAGCTGGACTGAGCTGGACATCCCCAGCAAAAAGGCCTCAGCGAAGCAGCTCGCTCATACCGGGGGTTTTTA
>NW_023339774.1:22125324-22127694 GCF_004916995.1 Morone saxatilis | reverse complement strand
AGTTTAGTTTAGTTTAGTGCTAAAGGAATTAAAGGCCTGTCCCAAATAGAGGCCTGTCCCCAATAAAGGCAGGGGGAGTTCAGTGATTTAAGGAAATTAACGCCCCGGGCTATTATCATAAGTTTTACGGTATATATATGTTGCTTTTATCTTTAAACATCTCCAGGATGTGTTTGTGTTTTCAACATAGATTAGCTTAGCACATGAGTGGTGTACTGCAGGGTATATGCAGGTATACGGAGTAAACCCACTCTGTAATGTGCATCAGTGCTACATTTTCCAGGATAGAAAAGGCATAACATAACCAGGTTTCATGAGTAGATGGAGAGAGGAATAAAGAATATTCTGTTTAACCTGCATTCATGTAACATCTGCTTCCTGAATCAGCTGCAGACATTAAGTGTCATTGTGCAAATACTCCTACATTCGGTACTGTAGTCCTACATGTTTATAACACACGAGTCCCAGTCCTCCACTGGTTGAATATGTGTGTGTGTGTGTGTTGGACAGAAAGAGATGAATTGTGGGTAGCGAGGCGGGTTCGGGGCCATCTATCACACACTGGTTGTGTCGGTTCCTGCCCTCAGAGAGGAAACATGGGAGGAAACGTCGTACATACGGCGGGAGGCTCCATACATCATCTCACTGCCTCTGGCTGACTGTACGAACATACAACCGCTGTGTATTCTGTTACACACTAAATTGAATCAGCGTGAAGAGCCGCTGGCGTCTCCTCGTCCGTCTCCTTCCTGTTTGCTGCAGAAATATCATCCATTTCCCCCTCAGAGATCTCTGGCTTCCCTCAAACTCTGAATCTGATCCAGACAAAGTTTCATTCAGGAAAAGATCCTGCAGAGAAACTCTCAAAACCTCAAACTCACCTGTACACAAGATCGTATATAGAGCAGGTATGCTCACAGAGAGTTAGTGTGCTAACAACAGCTGGACGATGGATTAAATCAGACGTTCATGTTCCTCTTAAGATGAATCTATATATAATATAATATATATAATTATAATAATATATATATATATAGGTATAGATATAGATAAATGTATATATATATATATATATATATATATATGTACTATACATTAATGCCTATATTGTTTTTTTTATCTTTTAACCATAAAGAATGTGTATGTGGTTGTAGTTTCTACATTTAGAAGAATGAAGACAACAACTCCCATGATGCCATTGTGTAGTTACTGTGTTAAAGTTAAAGCTGCTCATTTATAAACACTGACTGCTGTAGTTTTCTTTATTAGCTCACTTTGTAACTTGAGTTATTTGCCTCCCCACAGATTCAGAACCCTTCAGTAAACAGAGATGAGGGCTGTTAACCGACACCTCTTTCCCGGTTGTGGAGAGAGGGGGAGGTCGTCTTCCTCACCCCTCCTGATGGAGGTTAATGGGCCGTAACGCTGAGGGTGAGGAGCTTTTCCTTTGTGTGACAGATGGCTGAGAGCAAACACTGAGGAGTTATTTACAGTCTGTTTTACTTCAGTTAAGCTCCTGGAGAAATCCCACTGAACCTCACAACACATCTTAATAAAAGTTAACAGAAATGAATCCTAAAGAATCCTAAAACATGATTAAATTCTAACTTAATTGTTGAAGCAACTCAGTTGTTTTGTTTGAGTGAACTTAGATTGTAATTTAGTGTTAATTATGCATCCAAATAATTAATGATCCCAAAGTTTGAAGATTTATATAAAGAAGATTTAAATGACTTTATTCAGATAAAGTCTGTTCACACTTTTTAAATAAGTTTGGAGAAATTCTGTATATGAGTTTAACTTCAATTAACTGAATCAAATTAATACAATTAACTTCATTTACTGAAGTTACTTTATCAATAAATACTTGAGTTACTTTTACTCAAATCAAACATCTTTCATGCTTCAATCGTTTAAGTTAATAAACAGTTAAAGGAGTTAAACTCATTGAGTATAAAAGTATGGATTGTGATTTTTTCCCCCAAGGATCAATAAAGTTTATCTTAATCAATAATAATCTGCAAACTACAATATTAGCTGCAGTAGAATTAGAAATACTCCAGTAAAGTGTAAACTGTACTTGAGTAAATGTACTCAGTTACACCTTCAAACAGCAGCTGACACAAACTGTATAAACACATATTAAAGTACGCCGACGCCACCTGGTGGCATTTATACAAACTGCAAGTTCTTAGTGACAGCGGCATCATGGGAGTTGTAGTTTAGGGAGTAGAAACATCTGTATAAAAGTAAAGAAAGTAAAGTCTTCATTAAATGTTTGAGTTTGAAGCCAAACTCTTCAGTTTTGACATAAACGAATAATAATCAAACTAATTAATAATAACTTACTTTTCTTCTTTAGAACAACTT
>NW_023339774.1:22122672-22125224 GCF_004916995.1 Morone saxatilis | reverse complement strand
TCCCTCTGTCCCTCTGTCTGTCTGTCTGTCTGTCTGTCTGTCTGTCTGTCTGTCTGTCTGTCTGTCCCTCTGTCTGTCTGTCTGTCTGTCCCTCCGGTTACCCTCCATCGCCTCCATCAGCTCACATTTCGTACACATCTTCGAAAGAACGATAAAACACTTGTTTACCTGTTATATCACTATAAAAAACTACAATATTATCATTCTATTTTTTAACATATTTCTATTAAATATATTTTACAGTATTCAACCCCTCCAGATACAACAATTAACGCAATTCATCCAAATACAACCAACCAATCGCAGCAGTCCCAAAACGTTGAGCCATATGTCACCAAGTCGTGTTTTTATTCTCTCTGGAACAAGTTGCTGATGATTTTTAATGAATTTAATTCTGAATTTTAATTTTCACTTTCTCTGCATCACAAAGCTGCTGTGACATCAGCCAAAAATATTTCTTTATCTGTATCAGAATAATTCCTGCACTGTAAAAACAGAGTTAAGAAAACTGCTAGATTTTAAAGACAACCTCTTTTTAATTTTTTAGTTTTTTTAATAAACTACTAATAATAATTAATAATGATTAATAACTTTTCTTCTTTAGAAAACCTTAAATCTTTAAGTTTTAGAAACAATTGTTAAATTAAGGTGAAAAAAACTGTTGATAATTTCATACCTTCAATTTCAATCTGGCCAATATTCTCAAAAGATTTAGAGTCGGCGAGTTTGACTTAAAACGTTCAAATTTTGTGAAGACAGTTGCCTTAAAATAAGAGTTTTCTTAACTTTATTTTTTACAGTGCGCTGCTCAATGTCCACTTACTGTTGTCCCTCTCATGGTCTTCATCAGTGAATGGAGCTGTTCTGTCTGCTGATGATGATGAAGACCATCAGATGAGGTTGAAAGCTTCAGTTAAAGACTCTGAGTTAGAATTTGTTTTGTCCACGAGTGACGATTATAATGTTGTTTTAAAATCCGCCCATGAATCTGTTTTACAGTGCAGACGTCATCGAGAGAATCACAGGAGCCAAAATCCGTCAGATAACATTTTTTTTATTTCTAACACAAACCAGCAAACAGACAGTAACCTCTCATTTAAACTAATAAAGTGATCTCTGCCCCCGACAGGAGCCGGAAGAGCTCCACGACCAGCGCGAGAGCTTCTACTGACCTCCGCAGCCTCGTTCCCTCTCTCTAATTAAATATAACAGCCTCATAAATTAACTTTAAGAAAATAAATATCACTGTAATAGGCCTCAAACATCTGTAACACAGACTGCTCAGTGAAGCAATCACCCAAATAATAATAATAATATATTTACCCCGAATCACCATCTAAAGCTTTTTCTACAGAAGGAAATCATTGTAGCTTAGCATCAGTGTGCAGTGTTTTAGTTCTGGGCTCTGACTCCTCCCTCCATGCCGTCCACGGACCTCTTCCTGGCGAACAGGTGGGTCGGGTCGCGGCCCCTGAAGCCGGGCTGGATGTTGAACACGGGCATGTTTCTCCAGCTGGAGGGGTTGTTGAAGGCGGTGGAGCCGGAGCCGGAGCCGGCGGCGCAGGGTTTGTTCTGGACCAGCTGCAGGAAGGTCTCCATGTCGGGGCCCAACCGGGCCACGAGACCGGTCCGCACCGCCGCCACCGTCTCTTCGTCGCACGCCTGCAGCGTCTGCAGCAGAGTGCTGTAGTACCTGGACACCAACAGGAAGTCAGAGAGTTTATATTAAGAGTCATGAAGACTTTCACGTAGTTATAAATCTACTTTTATTCTCTTTTTTATCTTTGTTTTGTCTTTTTAATCTATTTGATCTCGTTTTTATTCTGTTTTTTACGCTCGTGCTGTCAGTCGCCTGTGAAGCTCTTTGAACTGTATGAACGGTGCTATACAAATAAAGTTTGATTGACGATACCACGATTTATTTACCATGTTTAATTTAATAAAGATATTTTATTTATGGTGGATTTGTGTTTTTA
Source organism: Morone saxatilis (assembly GCF_004916995.1). Taxonomy (NCBI): domain Eukaryota; kingdom Metazoa; phylum Chordata; class Actinopteri; family Moronidae; genus Morone; species Morone saxatilis. Next base: position 22,123,248 of record NW_023339774.1, on the reverse strand, counting down.
AAGTTGAAGTTTTAAATCTTTGTGTATTTGTTCGGACCACTAGCTCTTCGACGTCAGTTGTTAGTCAGTTAGTCAGTTAGTTAGAATATTGCTACAAAGCAAAACTAACTAAACGAGCTAACCAATCATTAGCTAACTAGTTCAATTTGAAACCTAATTTTAGCAAAACGTAGGCAAACTATCTTTACGATTGATTGATTGATTAACTAACTACTTTTTTTAGTTTTTAGATGTAATTAGCTAACTAACGAAATGCGTCTTTTATCTTTGAACCATTTTCAAAATGTGTTTGTCTTTTCAACATAGATTAGCTTAGCACGTAGCATATCTAAGTACAGGAAAGGAAGTTAAATGAGGTTTGCTCAACTGTGATTGGAGCACAGATAAAAGGGGGCGGGGCTTAGGGAGGGTTAATGGTCACCATGCTGCTTCCTGTTTACTATAACTCTGTTTTTGTGACACTGAACTGTTTGTGACTGGAAATGTAAAAAAACGTTTAGCAGTTAGCTCAAAGCACCTCAGTGTCATTCAGGTGTACTGAGAGACAGACAGGTGTGCTGACAGACAGACAGGTGT
>NW_023339774.1:22117673-22122578 GCF_004916995.1 Morone saxatilis | reverse complement strand
GCTGACAGACAGACAGGTGTGTGTGGTCACCTGTTGGGGAAGTGAGCCGGCACCTGCACCACCTCTCCGATGGCGTCAGGGTTGGTTCGAGCCACAGTGCAGATGTCCAGACTGGTGTAACACTCTTCTTGGACCTTTTTAAACGAGACAAACACTCAGATTGATTTATTGATTATTGATTATTGATTATTATTTATTTAATCTGTTTATTTCACAGACCTCTGCGATCATCCTCTGGAAGATGTTACAGCGGCGGATCGTTTGGAAAACCTTCGATGAGATTCCCTGGGAGATGCAGTGCAGGCTTTTCTTCACAAACGTTTTACCCTGTGGAGAGCGACAGGCACAGGTGAGACAGACAGACAGACAGACAGACAGGTAGGTGGACAGACAGGTGGACGGACAGGACGACAGGACGCACCTCCGTGTTGAAGGTGGCGGCCGTGTGCAGGAAGAGCTCGCAGATTTCGTGCATCCCGTCGGTGTCGCAGGTTGAGTTTTCCAGACAGGAGAAGAATCCGCAGCCGACAGCCACGGCGCCGTTCAAACATCTGGCCACATCAGCTGCACACACACACACACACACACACACAAATACACACTATGTGAACACACAAGCGAGGAAGTTGCAGTCAACCACTAGAATCCACTAAATCCTACACACTGAACCTTTAAGCTAAGCTAATCGTTAGCTTCTGGCATATAAACGATGACGTCTGTCTCCAACTGAACCAGAACATCGACACATTGGAGCCAGAGTCCGCTCAGTGGGGAACCAAATATTAACAAAACTTAACATTATCTTGCTAACTAGGTAGCCAATGTCAGTTGTTAGCTAGTTAGTTAATTAGTAGATAGATACTTTATTTATCCCGAGGGAAGTTCAAGCATTCAGCAGCACACAAACATACATACATTAAAATGAACCTATAGCACAGTAGCCATACATTAAATGAGATAAATTAAACTTTTGCAGAGGAATTTAAAATGTGCAGAGAGAGAAAATAAACTAGAAAAACAGAGATTAAACCTGTGCAGGTAAATTATGTGTTTAGAGGTTAATGTAAACTATGTGCTATGTATATTGTTGGGTAGATTAATCTATAATAATGCATCATAATTTATGAGCTGCTTTATATTTTGTATTAATTATAAATATTCATAATAATATCAATTCAAATATATTAATACATCAAATTAACTAAAGTTATCAAATAAATGTGTAAAAAGTAAAATATCTACACCAGTTTTTCTTGATTACTAATAATCAATATCTGTATCGATCTTTAAGAAGTAACTAAAGATAAATTACAGTAACTGAGTACATATTCACTCTACTGCTGGTTATTTTTACATTTTGACACTAATATTTTCATCTTACTGCAAATATGCATCAGTTTCCTCACTAATAATCAATAATCAATATCCGTATCAGCCCTAAATAAAAGACATATGTCGATCTTTAACAAGTACTGAAGTAAAAGTACTTAGTTACAGTCCAACCAACAGAAGTTCTGAGAACCAGAACCGGGACTCACTCGGGCTGTTGGAGGAGAATCGTGCCCGGCGGGGAGCAGCTTCCTCCGGCAGCAGCTCGAAGCAGGCGGCGGCGCTGAGGCCGAGGAGCAGGAGGAGCAGAGCGGATCCAGGCTGCATGTTGAGTCCCGGTTTGAGGTGGATGATGAAGGTTGTTCTGGTTCGGGTTCCTGTAAGTCCTCCTGAGTCTCACCGTCCCCACCCGGTATTTCTATCCGGTCCTCTGGGCGCCGACCAATCAGAGAGCGCGCCGCTTCCCGTTAATGGTTTATTCATGGGGGTAATTAACCCACACAGATAATTGGATGTTTCCACTCAAACCACAAAGATACAGTTTCCCAGCAGCAGTGAACTCATTTCAAAACAACTGCAGCAGAAATAATAAAGAATAAATAAATAAAAGCCCATAAAAAGTGCCCATAAAGTCAGATTGAGTCCAGATAATAAATATGATATAATAATAAACAGTTTGTTGTGATGGAGAACTCCCATTAATGTTGTTATTCTGCTTTAAATCTGTTATAATGTGTAACTTTCTATAAATAGCAGCAGCAGAAGGAAACAGGAAGACTTTCTGATTCCAGTCACGTCTGTTGGTTTTTCCTGTGATCCGGTTCAGTCGAGCAGAACAGCCGGAACAGTTTTTATTGAGAGACAGCAGGTCCACAACAAACACATTACCCGCCATCTTTGTCCATTAATGACTAAATTTAATGTAGAAACTTAAATACTTGGTTTAGTTTTTATAACTGTATATATTATGAGTAATTATATTTATTACAGCGCTCACTTTGTTGAAAATAAAATAAAATATAATGTTAGAGCCTTTAATGTGCTTTATGTTCCTCCTTTTTTCAAAATAAAAGCACACAGTTATTCAAGATAAATTAATCTAAAATTAGATTGATTTGTTCATAAAACACATTTTTAAAGACTTTCACAGTTTCTATTCTATTATTGTATTTATTCTGTATTTTAATATTTAATTAGATTTTGTTTATCAGGGTGATAATTTTGCTTTGTCTGTTTTTAAAAGGTGCAATATAAGTTTTTATTATTATTACTATTATATAAAATAAGTACAACATTCTCCTGTGATGATGTGAATACACTTCGACAAAAACTATTTAAACTCATCAGAATCTACAACTGTTGCTTAATGAGTGACAGTAATGGATTTCGGTCAGTGTGAATAAACTCATCCATTGTCACTTATCAATAAACTTAATAATTAACTTAATAATGCTTATTGCTCCTAAAGATTGAAAAATACATTTTGTGTCAGATTTGTGTCAGATTTTCTGCAGAAGTCGGTTAAGAGACGCTGCACAGTTAAAGGAAACATAATCAATAATCAATAACAATGTCCAAATCACAGAACGCACAGATTCTTTATTAGTATAAGTAGAATTACTGTTTCTTTATTTCTGTGTTAACTGAATATTGTCTGAATCTCCATGACAACGTCCTGCTGATGCAAAAAGAACAAAAGTAATCAATAATTCACCTCAAACACATTAAAGTCTGTTTTTAAAACGTAATCAGCACAAAGTTCAGATGTGTGTGTGAGAATGTGGTCAAAGTAAAAATACTCATAAACAATCAGGAACAATATATTTTACTTTTTGATGAAGGTAAAATGTTAACAACATAATTTTAATGAAGTTCTGATTCATACTGATTAAATAGAGCTCTTATTTTAATACTCTTCTGTTTCTGTTGGTTTCCACACACACACACACAGCCAGTTTACACCTTAAACTTTATTGATTATTGATTAGGTGTGCAGGCATTAAATACACACTGATGACAAACAGCAGAATTAATCAATAAATACATAAATTTATTACAAATAAATAAATATAAAAACAAACAGGAACACACTGATGACAACAAGCAGCATAGATTCAATTTATTGACAAAAATATAAAAATATTTAAATAATAAACAGATAATATTAATTAATAATTGGTTTATAATGTAGCTGTAAGCAGATATTACATATTTTAATAAATTTTATTGTCAACAGTTATAGAAACTTTTCCTTTAAGAAATTAAGTTTAATTCTGTAAAAGTATTTTTTTTTTATTGCCTCAAATCTTTGCTTTTTTTTAAACCTTCATATTTTTACAGTGTAAAGTTTTTAGTTTGAAGGAGTCGATCCTGAACAAAGGTCAAAGGTCAATAACTGAATTAAAGTCCGCCTGTAGCTACAGTTAAGCTAACGTTAGCTCCAGTACAAAGTTCAAACATTTTAAGTTACATAAACTAAATTTTGTTGAGTTAAAAAGATTCTTTTATTTTATATTTTAAGTGACACTAAATTAGTTTTTTAAGTTTCAGAAATATTCCTGATTAAATAGTTTTTACTTTTGTTTTTTTACAGGACAAATAAAAACTACTAAATTAAATCAGTGTCACTTAAAATGAGTAAAGCTACTTGATCCAGAATGTTCGTTTTACTTAAAATATTTGATTGACAATATATTGAGTTAAATTAACGACCCTGGTTTTACAGTGTCGTTGTGTCGTTTGTCGGAAATGTGGAAAGTGTTTCTCATCTGAGCATTCGTTATCAGTAAACTGTGAGAAAGTCGTTAGTGGAGGCGGCCGCGTTTCCATCGTGTTCACCGGGTTCACCGCAGGAAGCGCTGACCCTCGCCCGGAGGTCAACGGGCTGATAAACATCTCGCCGCCGCTCACGCTTCAGTTTTCATTAACTCCGCCTGCAGCTCTCAAACCAACCAGAGTGGAAGAATAATCACCTGTAAGGCTCGTTAAAGGAGCTCCGTTTATTCCCAGGTAACTTTAATCTTTAATTAATTCCCTGATTCAAACACACAAACACACAAACACACAAAGGCCGACAGCATCTCAGCAAAATGTAACACAAATCTTTTATAAATACGATTTAAACCGTAATGTAAAACCTGATAAAAAAAAACTTTGAGTCACTTATTCACATTAATTAAACTCAAAAATTAATTGTTGAATCTACTCAGTTGTTTTGAGTGAACTTAAAGTTGTTCAGTTGAATGGAATGAATACAATTAACTACATTTATTAACTAAAATAAAACAGGGAACAAGAAGAAGCTGACTGACAATGTGCAACCTTATAAAGTCTCTGTTGGAATATTCAATAAAAGGAATTATGGGGGGAAAAGTCTGAGATTTTCAAAACAAAGTCAACATATTTAAGTTAAAAAGACACTTTGTTTTATTTATCATCATCATTTTAGTATTTTGTAAAATGTAGAGTTTATTCTTTAGATGTTTTATTTTTTTCCCCCTTTGTGTCTGCGTCAGTGTTGTGGTTGTCTGCCAGAAGCTGTCATACATTGACTGTTGATCCAGTCTGAAGCCACAT
>NW_023339774.1:22111055-22117573 GCF_004916995.1 Morone saxatilis | reverse complement strand
TTGTAATATTGTGACTTTTTACTCAAATTTAATACTTTTTTTTTAATATTTAGATTTTATTCTTTTTTTCTTCACACTGGTCCTGATACTAATATATAATAATTGTATTCGAGATTCATTTTGCTCTGAGACTCAGTCGAAACATTCATAAGAAATAAAAACTCTTTTATGGCTTCACTTCCTCATTTCCTTTACTTTAATCGCTTCCTGCTAAAACTCGAGGTCCCAACCAGACTCTTCGTCGGGAGGAGGGTCGTCTACGTCCTCTGGGAAAAAGTCAAAGTTGCTGTTGTCCAGCGGTCCGTTCACCTGAGGACAGAAAGCAGGAAGTTAACGCTGCGCTCTGTGTGCCGTGAGCTCCGACACACTGCAGGATATACCTACCGTGGGGGTGAACGGCGAGCCGATGGTTCCCTGCCGGAGGCCGTCCCAGTTGAAGCCCTCAAACCACCTGAAAGGACAAAGACACGTTGCCATGACTACAGTCAGAAAAACACATGAGTGACATCTGGAGGTAAACATCTTCACTGTCTCACTTGTGTTTCTGGATATCTTTCACGCCGTTCTTCTGGTTTCCGAGCCGCTCCGACGGGTTGTCCCTGTCAAACACACACACACACACACACACACACACACAGTTTGTACAGACGGACACAAGGACAGTCAGACCTCCGTTTATCTGCACGGTTCAGCTGGATTTACAACCTGCACAGTCGTTTGATGAGGTTAGCGGCGCTCTTGGTGATCTTCTTGGGAAACTCGATCATGTCGATGCCTCTCAGGATGATGTTGTAGGTCTTCATGGGATCAGAGCCTGAAAAAGGAGGACTGGAGACAGAGACAGAGACTGAGAGTGGGAACCAACATCATTTATTCAACAAATGACTGTTTTGTGGAGTCTGGTGGAGAGCGATATCACGGCTGTTTCTGTGTCTAACTTCCTGCCTGTGCGATCCTCGGTGGAATTTGGGGGTGAGAATAACAATCTGAGCCTGTCAGTATCAAAAACAAGCTTTTAGTGGACGCACTCTGATACTGCATTTGTCCCAAAGGACTAACGTTACCTTACCGTCCAGTTATTACAGCCCATTTATCTATCTAACTCTGTGAATTAAGGATTTGTTGTTGGTGATTGTTGGAAAGCCTAACAAAGAGTTTGTGACATTGTTTTGGTCTGAGATGCTGGTGCTGTACTGCCACTTCCACTAGAAACCTTTAACCTTTGAATTTGTTTTCAGAAAGTGTGCAGGTACTCGGGTCGGGTTTCTGTGCGCAGCTCTGTCGGGGAACCAAACCTGTGACATAAAGAACCTGCTGATGGTTGTTACAGACGTGATGAAAAGCATGTTCTGGTGCTGAGAATGTGTTAATGGATCCTGGTGTACCTGCCACTGAGCAGCTCAAACACCAGTATTCCCAGCGACCAGCAGTCAGCTGAACTGTCGTGGCCTTTGTTCAGGATGATCTCAGGGGCGACGTACTCCGGAGTCCCACAGAACGTCCACGTCTTCTTCCCCAGACCCACCTTCTTAGCAAAGCCAAAGTCCACCTGGAAAAGAAACTCACATTATGAATGTTTTCTTAGAGAAACCTCAGACCCACATTGTGGCGTTATATCTGTCTCCACACCAGCTTGGCGTATCCTCGGTGGTCCAGGATGATGTTCTCGGGTTTGAGGTCTCTGTAGATGATTCCTCTGGAGTGCAGGAACGCCAGAGCCTCGATGACGCAGCCGGTGTAGAACCGAGTGATGCCGTCGTCAAACGAGCCCCTGTCTCGCAGCAGCGTCCACAGTTCTCCTCCAAGGCAAGCCTCCAGCAGCATATAGAGATATTTGGAGTCTCTGAAAGTTCGATACAACCTGGAGGAAAACAGAAGAGGTTCAAACATCACATTTAAAGGAAGGCCACACGTTACTATCTGCAATGTTTCTATATTTTTCCTATATGCTACTAACTAGCTCGCTGTTTACAAATCAGCCCATCAGCCAACACCACGAAGCAACCAACACCAGACTAGCCAGGCTCTTGGCTAATAGAAAGCTATTGTTAGCTACCAGTCAAGTAATCCAGCATTAGCCCCTCATAACACCAGCTGACAAAATCATGGAGTACATTAGCTGGCTAACAATTTGTCCGTGTTAGCAAACAACCTAACGTTATCAGATAACCAGACAATATCTTCAGTGTCTTTCACAAGCTTTGGAGTAATGTTAGTAACGTTTTGCATAAAATCCGACCCAATATCAGTCGACAGGCAGCCGAGAAAGTCGGGGAAAGTCTCATTTGTTAAGTTACGTTACAACCAGTTACTCATTGGCAATAAAAAGTGATTGATACATTAAAATAAGACGTAAAAGGCTTCAAAATCTCACATATGGAAACTCAAGTTTTGACAGACAGATTATAAAATGGATGTTTTTGTGTGCAGAAATATTCATTTGTAAAGTAACTAACGGTGTCAGATAAATGTAGTGGAGTAAAAAGTTCAATATTTCCCTCTGAGTGAGTATGAAGTAGTTCCACCACTGAACACCAAAGAAGAAGTCACCTCTTTCCACCATTTAGATGCTCTAAAGTACTTTTAATTACAATTATAAATCCTTGGGAACATAAAAACGCTGTCCGACCTGATGATGAACGGACTGTGAGCCTCCATCATGATGCGGCGCTCGGACAGGATGTGGCCCTGCTGGCTGGTGTCCAGGATGTGACGCTTCTTCAGCACTTTGAGGGCAAACGATCGGCTGGCGTCATTCTTTAACTGCACCTGAACACACCAGCACACACACACATTCGGTACAGACGGACAGTAACACAGCGTATCCGCAACATTATCAGCGGCTACACTCACCAGCTCCACTCGACTGAAGCCTCCCATCCCCAGAGTGCAGATGATGTTGAAATCACTGAGTGACACGCTGGAGAAGAAATCTGTCTCCGCCTGCAGTCTACAGCAAACAGCGGAGGTCACATAAGGAAGGAGAAAGAAATGAGTCAAAGCGAGAAGGTTTCAGGCAGTACAGGACACACATGGGATTTATCAACTGCAACTAAAATATAAACTAAATCACAAGCTTTATCCTTTAAAGGCCCCGACTTGCAAATCGACGCCAACTAGCTGCAAAAACATAACACTGTTGCGTCGCCTCACGTCGCCTGTGTCTGACACTAGAACAAACAGCAGACGTCCAACCAGAGTAATAAGTCTCCATACCAGCAGGCGGCGGTGGTCAAATACAAACACCACTGAGTCGGCGCAGTCTACAGTAGCCCAGAACGGACAAATCAAACACTGGCTCTAGATCGGGGCCTTTCGTGTGGTTTCTCCTCTGCGCTCTCTGTGACTTTGAAGGGGTGTTAATTAATATATTGAAAATATTTGAAAGATGAAGCTATATTTCCCTTTATTAGGTGTGTATCTTAACTCTCTAAACTACTTTAATCACCTTTCTTTTCTCTTCAGTAATGTGTGACGGCAGATTGACCACGAGTCAGTAACAGTTATTTGTACTGTGAGTGAAAGATGCGTGAAAACAGTGTAAAGATAGTTTTGGTTTGTTATAAAACTAGGAGTCTCTGTAATTAATTTAATAAATTATTAATTAAATTAATTAATAACTGAACCTGAACTAACACTACGTCTCTTGAGTCGTGTTGGAAGTGTTTGACCTTGTAAGATCTCTGTTAGACGTAGACGTGACCCAAATCCAAACTCACTTTGCATTGACCTCATTGCTGTCGTACTGCTTGTTGTTGACCCCGTCGAGTCCTTCGATCAGCTGTTTAAACGACCTGAGACAAACACACGAGCAACACAAAGATGCCTTTTAAAGAGCGAGAGCAAAGCGAGCCGGCAGACTCCACCACCGTATAAAACCCGATGTTTCTGGTCAACAAAGACCCTCACTCACTCCCTGTCGATGACCAGACATGTGACGTCTCCCACGGCGGTGACGCTGGCTGTGCGAACGTCCTCCCTGCAGACAGAAATCAGTTTGTGAGATTAAAGAAGCTAAAATACGAGACTGATACCAGATGAAATGCATTATATTCAGATCCATGAAGTGTGAGGAATCTTTGCTAATTAGACTTTCAGATGTTGATCAAATAATGTCAAAAGCCAAAGCCTCCTGAGGAGCAGATATCTCAGAATTTCTGTGACGAAAACTAAATGAAATTGTTATTTTAACTTTAACTTTGAAGACCTGCTCACAGTTTATATTCACAGATATTAACTCTCTGATAATCAGCCTCGGGGCAGAGGGGCTGAGGGGCCGACGTTGAGCCGACTGATCCTTTAAATATATTCCTGAATAACTTCTTGTAATTTGTGTGTGAGTGTTTCACCCTTTCAGAGCCTGCTCTCCAAACCAGTCCCCTTTAGAGAGAGACTTCACAGTCAGCTGCTCGTCGTTGGCCGGGTTCTGCTGAGAAACTTTCACCTGCGGACGGATCACAACCTCTTTTAGGTTTTAGGTCGCCACGTTTATGTCATTGTGTGGTACTGCAGGTATGAGCAACAGCGGTTTGAGTAGAGTTGAGTTAGTCGGTTGCTTCACATAGAACATCAAAAAAACAACATGAAACATCTTAAAACGTGGAGAGGTTCGTTATACATTATACATTTGACAACATGGCGGCTTCAAAAGAAACTGTAAGAATAAGAGTGATAATTACTAAAGTGGTGGTATATTTATTGCACATTGCCTTTAAAGCAGTTTGATAGAGGCCAGTGTGTACTTAGACATTTGCTATATGCTAAGCTAATCTATGTTGAAAAGACAACCACATTGTGAAGATTGAAAAGATAAAAGATATATATATATATATATATATGTCACATCTGAAGTTAGCTAATGTTCGCTAGCTTACTGGCTAGCTAATCTATATTAAGACATAATTACTAGCTAGCTGATTGCTAATGTGCAACATTATCTAACATTATACCAACACAAACTCCAAAGTTAAAGCTTTGTGTAATATATTGTGTTTCTTATTACTAATTAGCCAGCAGCAACCTCCATGGTACGGACATAGTAAACCCTGCAGTTCCTCTAACGTCCACTAGAGGCTGGCTCCAGCAGTGAGTCAGTCTCTGTTATTCCTCAGCCTCTCTCTATTAATTGCTCTATTTTCACCTTCTAACAAGTCCTTCATTCTCTCGTCATCGCTCTTCCTCACCTGTCCTTCGCTGATGATGAAGAATGTGTCCCCGGAGGCTCCCTGACGGATAATATAATCAGAGTCGCTGTAATGAGTCTGAGGAAGAGCGGAGAGAGATGTGAATCATGTGCACACACAATACCTCAGATCTCTGAACACAATGTTTCTGAACATTTGTTTTGATGGAAAGAACAGATGGCAGAAACAGATACTGAGTGCTTATAATAGACAAAGTGTTACCTCCTCCAAAACATCAGCCAGTTTGCTGAGAATGTCCTCAGGTAGCGACTGGAAGGAGGGAACGCTGCGGGGAAGAGTTTACAGCGAGAGGTGTTAGTCACACTCATGTGGGGAGAGCTTCAAATAGTGGAGAGCGACTGTGAGAGAGCTTTACCTGCGGAGGAAGTCAGTGTACTGGGAGTGTTTGATGAGACCAGTCCTCATCATGATGGTCTGGAAACCCTGTCGGTCAATCGCCCACAGCTTGATGTCCGTCAGCGCTGCAGACGCAGAAAGTTGTGTTATTGTATGTTTTAATAGATCAGCTTCACATTAAGGTTTGAATATATAGACTGTGAGCTTTACAGGAGGAACCTTCAATGTTCAACCTTATTTCCAGCTGTTTCATTAAGACAACAAATGATCAATATTTGATTGAAAAATTGCATCAATACTTAACAGGACATATAGTTATTTAACTGCTTTATTGTGACACTCTTACTGAGATCAAAACCTGCGTGAACACCTTTGATCCAGGTCTGAAAAGTGTCTTAAACCTGCATTCTCTCTAATGACCAGTAGGGGGCAGTCTTATGGAGAATGAGACGACTTCACACAGTTTCCTGATGAGTTTATGGTCTCAGTCTCTAGTTTCAGTCTGCTTCCATACAGCCTGGCGTTCATTCAGTAAATTATGCTTTTGGGGAATTGTTGCAGTCTCAAAGGCCTGATGTTGATATTTTTAGGCATTTTTTTTTGCAATAGAACTGTGGGAGAAAATTACAATTGCAAAGATTGTCTTTAGAAATTAAAGGCAACGTGTGCCAGTGAGAATAAAATTGCACTGTTTGGAGGGTAAATGTGAGATTCTTTTGAGCAGGACATCAGGGAATCGTGTTAGCAGTAGTTTTTGTTGGTAAATGAGAGACGTTGGTTCTAACACGTCTGCATCTTCATAGCTAGAAACAATGAAGTGGGTTTGGTGACGTGTGGTTCAACGTTAACGTCAATAGCAAGTCATATTAGCAGTTTGAATCCAACTAAAAGCTCCCTGCACCAAACTCCCTTTAAGAAATATCACATTTTAACAATTCCTAACGTGTTCGTAACAACACGTAACTCTAGAAACACGAG
>NW_023339774.1:22110789-22110955 GCF_004916995.1 Morone saxatilis | reverse complement strand
TGAAGGACTGAACAACTACACTCAGTGCGTTCCCGTTGCTATGGTTACTCATTTTAGAGACAGGCTGATACGCCAGCTAGCGCATTAATTTAGAACGGTGAACAGACAATTTGACTGGAACTACTTAGTAGGTGTCCATATATCAGGGATTAATGGACACCCTGCA
>NW_023339774.1:22108644-22110769 GCF_004916995.1 Morone saxatilis | reverse complement strand
GTATTCCCCCAGACCATGGTATAACAACAATTAATGTAATAAACATACTGTATAAAACTGATTTAATTTACTGTAAGATTATACACTGTTTAATTACATCACAACTATGGTCATTACTTTTGTATTTCACAGTGTGACTGTGAGATTATTATTTTTCAACAGAAAACAGATTCACATTATACGTTAGAGTTACAAAGGAAATATTATCTGTCTGGAAGGAAGAAATTCTAAAAACTGAAGGATGATTTAAGAAATAATAATATGGTCAAAGGACTAAATCACTAAAAACAGATATGTTTCTTTAAAGCTGATAAAATGTTCAGCCTTTCAGAATTAACGGATTCTTGAAACAACATATAGTTCATAGTAAAGAAAAACCAACAGCTGGAATCAAGTAACAGACACACATTATCAACACTCGCCAGGTAGTTCACTTTACTCTTTTACTTTTCTCCAACAATCTCCTTTTCTGTTCGGTCTCTGTATAAATATGAAGGAGTATCATAGAGCTCTGGGTGTGGGTGATCATGTAAGGTAGCATTACCAGTTATTAGTTATATCAAATACATGTTTCCTCATGCAACTCCTCATTTTAAGTATTTCATCATTCCCGTTCTTACCTGCTGTTGCTTCAGGAAGCTCTCTGATGCTGAGGAGACAGAAGGAACAGAGAGCAGCTTTATATCAGCTGAGAGGGTGGAGGGTCTGTGCTCACATGATTTCACAGAAACAGTATCAGAGATAGGAAGGGAGTTCATTTCACTTTCAATATGAGCTGTCTGGTGGTAAAAAAAATATTAAATTTCATTCAAAGCTGCTTTTAGCTGATTTAAATGATTTCAGTTAAATGGTGACACTTCAGACGTCAATAAAACAGGTGGTGAAGGGAGGGAGGAGAGTGTGCTTTGATAAGATATGGGAGGTCTTTATTGATTGCCAAGTGGTATTAAAGTATTGCAGTAAAACATATATATAAAATAATATAAATCAAAAGTTGTCAGAGAATATGCAGAGTTTCTAGTTAGTGCAGATTTGGCTGCAGAGTTCTGAATAAGCTGCAGCCGATTTTTAACTTGTTTGGGTAGACCAGAAAGGAATGCATTACAGTAATCTAGCCTACTCGAGATAAAAACATGCATTAGTTTCTCTGTGACTAACCCCACTTGAGGCCAAGGTCAGAACCAAATGCTTCCTGCAGCAAAACACAATGAGCTAAACTAACGCTGCTCTGGCAAACAAAACACAGAGCCTATAAAAAGAACACAGCTGGACCAAATCACCTATCAGCTTGCTCAACCACAAACACCAACGCCACTAACAGCAGCACCGAAACAACCCTCAAAATAACCTTTCAGACGAGCCCCCATTTGTCATGACCTGGCTAAGGAAGACATAAGACAAAGGGACAAGGCAAACATTTAAACACAGGAACTTTATTTTATAAAGTAACCACATTAAGTCAAATTAAAGATGCCAACAAACTCAATTTTAAAAGCGATCATTAATTAAACAGAACGTGTGAATGTCAGAGAAAAAAAGGTAATTGTAATCCATTACTGTTGCTTAGATACTTGGATTAAGTTACTGACTACATTTTTTAGAACAGAGGTCAGAGGTCACAGCTCTGTGCTAGACTAGCTAAGTAGCATTATGAGATCAATGTAGTTTAATGTAAGATTACACACTTTATAGTTTAATTACACCATTGCTATGATCATGAGGCTACTTCACACACATTTCCCAGTTGGAAACATTAACAACATGTTTCAGAGGTATTTCTAAAACTGAATTATCAAATGACTAAATGACTAAAAGACTTCTTTAATTTGAGGAAATGAGAAGACAAATATTCAGCATTTTTGGATTCTGAATTGAATTAAACATTTTAGGTCATTTAAATTCATTGATATTCTATCATAAGATATGAATGAATCACATGAATCTAAGTTATCCTGATCAGTTGTTAGTTATGTCAAACACTTTTTTACTGCATTTATCTGGTGATAAGTCATCATATTAATTATGTAAGTATTTCATTGTTCCTGTTCTTACCTGATTTTACTTTAAGTTTTATGATACTGAGGATGAAGAAGGAGCAGATTCAATATCAGCTGAGAGGGTGGAC
>NW_023339774.1:22107644-22108553 GCF_004916995.1 Morone saxatilis | reverse complement strand
TCGGACAGACCCTTCAGCTCTAGCTGTTCACAGTTTTATAACTGAGTACAATATGAGACTTTCTGTCTGGTGTAAATCACATTAAATTTCATTAAAAGCAGTTTTTGTGTGTTTTGTTGTCACATGATTTCAGAGAAATTGTGTCATTCATATCAGTGTGTTAATATTAACTAGTTTATTAACATGCATATTTGGTAATATTAGCTCTTTATTAGTCATTTTAAGTCACATATAAATACCTTATTCTGCATATTCTACAACTACTAGGCCATTAATTAAGAGATTTCTCTTAAAACCTCCTAATGACTGCTGAATTGAATCATGAATTATGATCTTAATAAACTTTCTCAGTATGAGCCTTATAAGGTGGAACCACAATAATACTCATTGTCCTTTAATAACACTTAATAAATATGGTCTGTTCTTATGTAACAAAACTACAATAGTGTCCAAATAACTCTAAATGACGTCTTTCTAACTCAGAATATGTTCCTCATTAACAGGGAGAAACAGATTACATGTAATCAGATTACAGTTACATTAGTAAAATATGGACTATTACAACAATTTTAAATTCATCAGTTTTTCTTTAAAAAAACTCTGAGCAGAGGACAAACTGTTGATGATAAAATACTGGTTTCCATTTTATTTCCATTACATTGTTCGGTTGTTTTATAGGATACATCGATTCTTCCTATTGATATTTATTTTCTCTTTATTTGCATGTTTGCTGTTCAAGTAAAACTGAGACTCGGATTAATTCACTGACTATTTTAACAGGTAATTAGTAACTGTATTAGATTACATTTTTAAAAGGAGTCTAGACCTGCTCTATTTGAAAAGTGTCCTGAGATAACTTCTCTTATGAATTGGCGCTATATAAATTGAATTGAATTGAATTTTTAAAGT
>NW_023339774.1:22101057-22107619 GCF_004916995.1 Morone saxatilis | reverse complement strand
GTATTGGTTGAGTAAAATCGCAGCCTTGTCTGCAAAGTTTGTGTTTTAGCAATGTAGAGAAAAAAACTGTAACAGAGGTGCAGGTCTGTGTTGTTATTTGCCAACATGGATGGAAGACGTCTAAGGCCGGATGAGAGTGGAGAGTAAGAGGTAAAGGGGTCAGAGGAGAGGGAGTACGAGTGCAAGATGGAGGTGTTATTACCTAACCCTAACCTACCTGGTTCTAAACAGAAAACCTGGTGTGCATCCATTGGTCAGAATTTTTGACAGCGAAAACATTGTAATGTGCTTGTTACAGTATATACCAGAAATATCCTTCACGTGATATACTTTATGTAATTGTTCTCATTCCCATACGATGTTATTCTTGTTATAGAACTTCCAACAGGCGGTACGTTCTCTGGTGGGTAGGAGGGAGATTGGTGTAGTGCTGAGCAGGAGCAGCCGTTTGAACATGGTTGTGGCAAACAATGCCGATAAGGCTGCGTGAAATCAGGCCAGCAGTGATCGCAGATCAGGGCATGTTTAGCGAACCATTCACCAACATGAGCGTGGATCACCACTGACCGCGATCCTAAGAAAGAACCATCAGTGGGGCGCATAAGCAGCTCCGTATAGCAGTCGTCCATTTCAAAGGAACTCTGACGTTGTGAAGGAGGTCAGATGCCAAATAGTGGAGGGCAGGAGACACGGTTACTACAGCGTATACTGTAAGGCCTTGTCATATACATGCAGTTCGAAGTCAACTGGAGTCACTTTTCATTGTCATTTGCCTTTTTGTTACTTAGAGCAATAGATGGAGCTTGAACGACTAAGGGGGCACATATGGTCTTCATTATGTTGATGAAGGGGGGGGGCCCCCCCGGGGCTTTCGATCTCTGGTCAAAGTGAGAGGATCGTGGAAGGAACCTCATTGGATACACGGGCACTATCACTGTTCCGGACAGAGGGGAGCCACATACACACACCATGGTGTGCTGCCATCTCCAATGATTGGTGTGTCCTATGCCATATCCCCACTATTGGCCCATACAACACCGAGCGCCTCATAAACATTCCTGAATACCACTTCATGACGTTGCCGCTGAGCTCCTGCCTCCACACTGTTGGCTCATCACACTACTCAGCAATCCTGTTGCCTCATCACCATCAACTCACCTTCTTAAGCCAGGCCGACCTTCAGTCCCGCCGGATCGTGGAATCATTTAGTATGAGAACACTCGCAGCCAACCTAGAACTTTCTCGACTCTGAAATATCTCTGACTACTTGTTGTTTTTTCCCTGTAGTCTCAGACCATCTCACCCCTGATCCTGGACCCAGTTCCACTGCCAGCACCGCAAACCCAGAGCACTGGAGTCCGGAACCCACTTCCCACTCTCTGTCACATCTGGGATCTCTGCCACTTTAAAACACTTTGTTTGTTGCCTTTCAATAATCCTTTTATTTGAAATTCCACTTTAGTCTGCGTTCTGGAAGTCATGGTCACCATCCCTGACAGATGAGGCCATGTGCCCCACATCAAGACAGAAGAGACTGGTATCAATAGTGGCTATTTCTTATGACTCTGCAGTAAAAGGATTTTATACTTTAGTCTAATAGATCTTATTCGGTTTACATGTATTTTGTGTAATATGTAGTATTCAGTTTTCAGCACAGGTTTGAAAAAAAGAATCAATGCCAATCAATAAAATTTGCATCAAGATTTTGATTCTGTTGATCCAATTCTTAGCAAGGAAGGCAAATTGACAAAAATGGCACTGGCATGAAAGCTACATACAGTAATCGGCTACAATGATGAGCAATGGTGCACTGTATGTGCTGTATTTAGTATTTTGTTGTCCACTGTGTAATGGTTGGTTGGAAGAGCTCATACACTTGTTTGCAAGTTGTGTTGTTTGAAGGCAAAATTTGCTTTTGTTGCGTATTTTAAATGTTTTGGCACGATTAGAGCCTTTTGCTAACAAAATGTGTCATGTTGTTGTTGATGTTGAATATTGAATATCACTGATGGAAACCAAAGAAGAAGAAAAGTGTTGATTGCTGACCAGCAGAGGGCGCCAGCTGATCAAAAATGAGTTTCCTGTTCCTGATTTTATTTCAAAGGACACAAAAACTCCAATCAATTAAACTTTATTTGTACAGCACCTTTCGTACAGTTTAGTGCAGCTCACAGATGATTTACATAATAATACAGAATAAAGACAATAAAACTGACACTAAAATACATTTTACAGTCAGAACAATAGTGATTAATTAAAGCTGTAATAGAAACTAAATATAAGTTAATACGTTGGATTATATCAATGTCTACTTATGACCCGTCAGCAGGCAGAAATAAATAAATATTAAAGATATTATGTAAAGAAATAGTTAAAATAACATAATAAATAATGAACAATGAATAGAAAACACTAGAATATAACTGAGTAAATGTCTAAAAGCAGTTAGAGTCCAGACTGAAGAGGAAGGTTTGAGTTCACTTCCTGTCTCGAGGAATCAACCTGACTCTGAGGGAAACATCTGCGTCTGTCTGACAGAATAATCAGCGTGGAACGAAAATGAAGCTCCGCAGTGACTGACGGACTCATAATGAGACTGCAGAGAGACTACAGCCACGCCTTCACAGTAAAAGCATCTGCATTATCTATAATCAAACACTTTATTGTGAAGGTACAGGATGATTCCCTCACTTTTAATTTGAGTCTTTTCTGAGGAAATCTTGAACTTTTTGCTCTTTATTATACAACAACTGCTCATCCCCTTAATTTACTGGGAAACTAGCTGATACCAACAATAGTTAACAGGAAAGAACCAGAAGAATTTGATATAAATACTTCAGTACAGACATTGAAACCTAAAGACTGTAAGAACAACAAACAACAACAGTAAAATCCTGCTGTTCCTCATTATCAGTCAATCAATCTGACTTTATGAGGCAGCAACATATTAAAGCTTTAATAATAAATAATAAAACTCAATAGATTGATTATAAATAAATAAATAAATAAGCAGGACTGAGAACATTTAGAGTTTTATGAACCAATAAAAGGATTTTAAAGATTCTGAAGCAAACAGGTAGTCGATAGTTATTCACACATTTACTGAAGTTTCTGAGCTCTTCCTTGTAATAAAGGTCGCTTTTAGTTTGTTTAGATATTTGTTTGAGACGTTAGTTGACAATTATTATAAGATACAACATTGTTTATTTGTAGGAATGGGCAGAAGACAACAACAGAAAGCAGAATAAGGCTGCAATCATTCATAATAAAATGTAAAGTAATGCTTTAAGATTTATATAGAAAATGACATCGATATAGTAATAATAACCCTTTCAGATTATCCATATCATATTCAGGAACGTACAGTGTGTTATAGACACACAGAACCTCATTCATTTTGACCAACAACAACAACAACAACAACGACAACAAACAACATAGAGAGAGACATGATAAACCTGAAAAAGGGTTTCAGATGAGAAACGACGTCTTTACATCCCCAAAGAGTCAGTAGAATAAAAATATGACCCTGACAGTCAGTGAGTTGTGCTTGTCCAACTCTTCCTCACGAGTTATTAATGACCAGACAGTCAGTGAGTGTGGTCTGTGTCCAACTCTTCCTCACAGGTTAGTAATGATGTTCCTGAGTCAATGTGAGCGATTGTTGTCTGTAGATTGAAGAGGAATAAAGGTTTAAACTTCCTTAAAAATAGACGTTTTTTGAATGGAGTTTGGGTGTTGACAGTGTGGAAGCAGAGGGTGAACGATAAAACTGATAATGCTGACCCTACCTTCTAATAAGAAACCTTGGAAACAGCAGAAAGTCACAGGAAGTGGAGATAAAACGACTGAATGACAGAAACAGACGGCAGAAATATGAGATTCATTAAGGTAGTTGTATATGTCAGGACACTCATCAATAACTATTTCTTAATTTTTCTTGATTCATGCTCCTAACAGCTAAAAAGCAATACAGTATTCTTATTTAATGTCATTAAACTGGCAAAGACCTCTGAGTTTGCCAGTCAGAACTGCCAGTCAAATTAGAGGATCTGTTTTCACCCAAAAGTGGGCGGAGCTTGACTCAAAGTACCTGGATTGGCTGCTCTCAGGTATAATGGCGACTGAGCAACTCAGCAAAATATCTAAAACGTATCCAAATAGATAAAAAGTGATTAGAGATCAACAAACCTAAAGATCCTCTCTCTCTCTCTATACATATATATATATATATATTTATTTATTTGTATAAAATCAAGCTCCTTGTTCCCTTTAGACATATTAGCTACTCAAATGTCACAGCAGATGTCAGATTATGGTCATAAAACATCTGGAATCAACCTTTAAACATGTGGTAATGATGTTAAACACCAGGAGCTGCTGTTCTATCCTGTTCTTATTAAAATGCTCTTTCTCTGTTTATCGTCTTCTTAAAGACAAAGAAATGAATGACGTGAACAGGAACCAGGTTGTATGAGCTGTGTTCTTATTCAGTGTGTGTGCGCATTAATGTTCATTATTGTGGCGCTCTGCAGGATATCAGACTATATGAGGAGGGAAAAAGCCGACTGGGCAGCAAAGAAGCTCCAGCGATGGACCGACACGCTCTAAAACTGTATTTTAGCCACGCTGAAAAAAACCATCGTTTTACTTTAAAGTGCAATATAAAAAACATGGAACAAATACTGATTTCCTTCATATGCTTAGTACTTTGCTTTTGGTATGGACCTAAAATAAGTCTTAAATTGAATTCATAAAGGTTGTTCAAACGTAAATGTTAATAGACCTTTGTCCTATTATATCATTAGATTATTCTGACTCCTGCATTCATGTACAAGCAGTAGTTGGTTGAGGTGGACTGTAATCTACTCACACCAATAACTGGACGCAGCATTATCTACTTCAGACCAATCAGAATATATCACACTGAATACAGTCTTTGGGCACTAATGGGTGAAATACAGCTGCTTTAATCACTGACTCTCAGTCTGGTTTCAGCCACATCAGTAATGTGGCTTTAAGGATGAAATGGACTCTGGTTGTGTCGTACAGGGACAGAAAGGCTTGTAGTAATGAGGTAATAAAGGCACATATTGAAGATAATATGTAAAACGTAGAGTGCCATATTCACAATGTTGTATCTGCCCTCATCCGCACACACTCCAGTTGTAAAGCAGATATTTATTTCAGCCTGACAGCTGAGGCCACACAACTTATTAAAAGTGCATTTTTGGGGTTTGTTTTGAAAATGAGTGACTCATCATCACTGACATTTCAACATCATCCCACTTGCACAAATGACAAGAGGCTGTAAAAGCCTAATGTAAACCGCTGTTAACAGAGAAAGCTACTCGGATATATCGCAGTAAATATGAGGGCAGGGACAGGTCGGTGTTTCAAATGTCACCGTGGGATCTATTGCACAACTGCAGGTACGAAAGGTTCAGGGCAGTCAGGACAAATCAACAACAAAGGAGGAAATAATGGGCTGCTACAGCTGGAGGAACGTCGGCAGAAAGCAACATCAGCTGGGGAATAACAACGCAGTTTGTACAACAGGAATTTATAGTAATTTAAGGTCAAATCAGCTGTTATTGTTTCTATAGGAACGTAACATCAGTACTCAAGTATTAAACTAAAAGCCTCTACAAGGAACTTTTGTGTTGATACTTTCGGATGGGAAGCGTCGGGGTTCCCGGAGAGCTCACCTGGTAGAACTGGTGCCCAGTGTGAGGCAGAGTTCGTACTGCAGCGACCATTGGTTCGACTCCGACCTGTGGCCCTCTCTCTCTCTCTCCTCTCTCCTCTCTCCTCTCTTCTCCTCTCTCGTTTCCTGCACCATCTTCAACATTCGTCTTCTCTTTGAAGGCCAATAAACTTGACCACAATAACACAAACAAGCTAACAGTTGAGGCCAGCTTGTCAGCCAGCTGTTGAGACAGTAAAAGTCTGGTAGCTAGTGAAAGAAGCAACAAATGGATAATAACAGCTTAGGTTCCTGTCCGAATCATCTGTCTGGAAGGCGAGATAAAGCGGCTGAAACTGTTCTAGACATTGGCGTACACTAAAGGCCAGACACACCAACCCGACGGCGATCTGTCGGCAGAAAAGCGTCGGACTGATCAGTCAGCTCCCGTCTTCCCCGGTTTCGGTCCAAAAAAATGCCTGCCGAACCACCAATACCGACGCCGACTTGAGCGCTACATCTGCGCGTGTGCGAGGCGTAATACTTCCCCATAACAGGAGGCGCTGCGCTAATCTGTGTTGTCGCCCAAAAAAATTAAAACCGAAATGACGGACACTCTAGACTTAGTAACACAGAGCACGCTGTCGTCATCATTGTTTTCATCAGAGAAGAGTCTGATATAGTCAGAAGGATTGTTATTGTCATTTATCGCTGAAACGAGAAAATACGATGGCTATTAATTTTAAAACAAGAGACAACTGGCGTTTTGTTTTTTTTTTTTAACGCCAATCCGCCAAAAAACTTTCCCCCGGTTCTTTTTTTTTTTTCCCTTCGTTGCAACTCCAAAAACTTTTGATTTTTATCTTTTTTTTCTTT
>NW_023339774.1:22099805-22100957 GCF_004916995.1 Morone saxatilis | reverse complement strand
CTGTGAAAAAAAAAACAAAGAGGTGGGTGTTAGATAACTCATTAAGGTACAGTGGAGACACTGCCGCTACACAGGTGTAAAGGTGTACACCACCTCGTGTCAACCATTTGCTCTTGCTCCCCTTGCAATGCCTGCGGGTTGGGAGCAAACACTCGGGGGGAAAACAGGATCCCGTGGGTGTCTGGATGTCCTGGACCCTGGTTCAGAAGTAGACACTTGCCCACCTCTCTCTGGCCCTGATGTAGAGGAAGCAGCCGTCCCAGTAATGAATGGTTTTCATACATACTGAGAACCACTTCTTCAATCTCACACTCCTGTCTGCCAATATCCTTTAACTTTTCCTTGACAGTCCCATAAATAATTCAAAAAATACGCCTGTCTACGAGTCCTTTCACATCCAACTACGAGCGTCATAATTAATTACATACCGTAACAACCACCAAATTACTTTGAAATAAGTAGCAGAAATGATATAGCTCTTACAGTCTAAATCCTAATTAATAATCGGCAGGAACACATCAAATCAATTAACAGTGTTACTGTTGGAAACAAAACAATAAAGGGAAGAACAGACCATAAAAAAACTTTTGCCTTCTCGTGGAAAATAAAACACAGAAAACTACCTTTCCATGCCCCACACATCGTAGTAAGTGTCGATACCGGCCTCCCCTCAGGAACTCTGAGTTGGGCGACGGCTCCGCACGATAGCCACTCAGGAACACCAGCCTTCTGCAGACTGGAGAAAGTGCTGACCAACAAGAGGGTCCTCAAAGATGTGGGGAAGCTTAGCCCTCATTACCAAACCTCATCGCTGGAGTCTTTTCACAGCGTCATTCTACGCTTTGCGCCCAAGAGTGTTGTCTTTCCTTTTCTTGGAATGCTATGCAGGTAAAGAGGGCTTTTTTTATCATTACAATTATGAGTATGCACATACATCCACACCAAAATAGGCCAGGTATGGAGCTAAATGTGTGTAAATCATAAATTTAAAACAAACCATTGACATTAATAAAGCTGTTTATTTGAAAATGAACCACCATTGTCTGAATATTTTTGGGAATGTGTACAATGTGTTCACAATCTTATTTTGCTTTTTATTTTTCCTCCCAAGACTGTACCTGGCAGCCCTGCACTTCAATGAAAATGCAGGGC
>NW_023339774.1:22092739-22099780 GCF_004916995.1 Morone saxatilis | reverse complement strand
CTTTTTATTGAAAATCACACTGAAAAATGAAACAGCCATTATAAAATATTTGTAAAATAAATAAAATATAAATTAACCAGTGTCTTTGGCTTTTTTTAAAATTGTTTTTAATAAATAATAATAAATTAACATAAAATAAACACAATATTTAACTTTTTCTTTTTGCAGATTACGTGGATGAAATCTTGGACCTGGTGTTTGAGAAGGTTTTTCCAAAACTATATAAGCTGTTTTTTGTACTTTCAGTTATGGTCATCAAGAGACAGGTTCGTAGGAGTGGGATGAGTATCCAAAAGTACAAAAGATAAATTCCTGCACAATATCTAAATTGCAATACCACCATTTATTAGCAGCATGTTGGTCTTAGACCTAGGTTTAAACATTGCTAATAAATTGTGTTATTGCAAATTAGATTTTGTGCAGAAATTTATCTTTTCTAGTGTTTGATATGTAACATTTTAACAATTGTCAAACTGCCTTTCAAAAAGAAAAGTAAGCAATGTAACAAAGTGGAAAATTGAATTTATTTATTTCATTACTCATATTTTTATTACAATAACTACTGTCCTATTCCCCTCAGACGTAAAGGCCCATAGTCTGCTCTGTAGATGTTCATTCTGCAGTGAGAACACATTTAAACACTGGTTGGAGGCCAGGGTGGTCTACCATGCAGGAAGGTTGGTTTTGAAGTTGATGTAGTCTTCTTATAACCTGTAAATTTGAAAGGGTAAGTGAAGTGACGTTTTATGACAGATAAAATGACTGAATATTTATATTTTCATTCAACTAGCATCCATGTACTACCTGTGGTTAGTTACTACCTGTGGTATCTCCCTGCAGCAGACATTCTCTGGCTCTGTAGGCATTGATGTGCAATTCTCACAAGTACACCTAAACCAGAACATACATTTAAAAAGGGAAAAGATATCAGTTAGAGCTTTTTATTTGAATATTTTGTTCGCAATAACGACAGGTCACCATATGCAACGATGTGACGTTATTAATTGGAATTAGTGCATTATGTTGAAACGCAGTAAAAACGGGTAAACAGACATTACTATGGGGTATCACCCTAACCCCCACTACATCCCCCACTTCACACCTAGGGTGTAAAATTAGCACACACGTGTGAAAAGTGGCTACCACTACCCCGAAAACGCCGTATCCGTCTGGACGCGAGGCCGATGCGATAAAGTATTTATCCGGATTCGAAAAAAACGTATTCGTGTGGACGGCCCCACAGTATGGCTGTGGATAGCAGATGTCGGATGATGTATTACGGCGTAGCTGAGAATTAGAACATTTCAGCCGCATGTTGATCTCAAAATTAAAAAAACGAGTGCTATATTCCCACTCGTAGCTGTCGAGAAAACATTGCGGACTCGTGAAATGTACTCGTGTAACGGGAATAGCATGCTGATGTTTAACTACATTAAGCTACGTATGTTTACTCCATTAACAGAAACAGACGTACAAATATTCTTAAAATAAAGCTCATAACTAACCATTCAGAAACGTCCTGTTGCAGTCTACACTGAACAACTTCTTCGCTAGCTCTTCTTGTTCAGGGTCTGACTCTGGTTCAAACATATATGGCCATGTTTCTCCCAGGGTTCACGTTCAACTGTTGTCATGGTAGCGTGCCGGCGTCGGCACACCTCTCGGAAGAGGTGGGTGAATTACCTGTGTCTCATTTGGAATCAAAACCGACCGCTCTGAACAGGACTGTTTTGACAGTCATTCTTCTGGGACTTGTTAACTTGTAGAAATATGGTATAATATGACTCCTTTAAGGTGAAAGGTACAGAATGTAATTTTGTTTTAAGGCATTTTTTGTAATGACATTGCAGGAGAAAGTGAAAATTGCCAAAATAGATGCAATTTTTTGTAAAATTAATGTAAATTCTAAGTCAACCTAGAAACGAGGACTGAATCGTTAAACATTTTACGCGGGGGGGGGGGGCTTTGCTATGATTGCGGAAAGTGGACATAATTACAAGGTTGCACAGAATTTACAGGGATTGGTTGAATTTCTGTTAATTGTTGGGATCAAACTACCTGGAAGGAATTGAATATATGGAGCAGTAAATGAGCGAACAACGAGGCCCAGTTTCTGAGGACACACAGACACATTTCAAGAGTAACAACTTCTATAATCTTCCCATTAAAGGTCGGAAATCTGTGGATTTGCATGTAGACGCTGCCAGAGAAAAATGGTGAGACAAAGTTATTCTGCAACTTTATCAGAGTTTCATCTGTTGAAGGATGCAGTTTAAATATTTAAGAGAACACTAAAGTTGAGAGCCATTGCAGAGTAAAACAAAAATTTGATGAATGAAGCTGTTAAATAATTCTGTTTGACATTAAACTGGCTCTAATTACATAATGATTCATTTGGAGTCGGTGAAGCAATCAGTGCAGTAATAACAGTTTCATTCGTAGCTTGATCTGATCTTTTCAAACTGATCTTTAACCAAATATTTTAACATTTACTTTCCTGCTAAGTCAGTGAAACCGAGTTCAGACAATCAGTAGTGGAAAAAGTTCATTTTCCGTTGCGAGGCCATTTATCACTTCAAATAAACTTTTTAATTATTATTTTCTTACTGTGGTGGTGATGGAAGGTTTGCCTTCACCTCCTTGTTGTGAATCACTGAGACACTGTAAGGTTTACTACTTGATCTGCAGCACAAAGAAGTTCAGTGAAGTGACACCAAAGATCACGCAGTGTTTGAAGTGTGAAGACTCCCACAGTCAAATGTGAACAAAATAATAATTTGTGCACTTTTGAAGGAAACTCCCATCCTTCAGTTAGTCAGGCTGTACGACAATGTTAACTGGCTTCATAAGAAGCAACGTGTAGAACGTATAGTAGATCTGTTTGAGGTTTTTCATACAGCCAATCAGTGTGCACAAGAAGTCGCTCAAAAATGAAGCTTTGTAATGTTCATTTCTATGCTGCTGATACCATGTTGTATGTTATCGCCCTTATCAATATTAGTCTGCTACTGACAACCTCCAGAGTTCTTTCATTAGTTTACACCACCTCTCATATTTATCCTTTAAATGTAACAGCTAGCCTGGCTCAGTCCAAAGGTTACAAAACTCACCTACCAGCACCTCTAAAGCTCTCACAACATATCGCCTTTGTTTAGTCCGTAGAGAAAAAGAAATGTAAATAATAATAAATTTGCCAATGGATAGAGTTACATGCAGAACTACTTCTTGGCTCTGAGCAGTTGCCAAGTTGCTTGTTTTTTTCTCTGCTAGCATTTGGAGTAAACCTTTATTTAACTTAATGCTAACTACCACCAGACGTCATACAGGCAACACAGTTTGGATCTCTGG
Organism: Morone saxatilis; assembly: GCF_004916995.1. NCBI lineage: Eukaryota > Metazoa > Chordata > Actinopteri > Moronidae > Morone > Morone saxatilis. Next base: position 22,096,432 of record NW_023339774.1, on the reverse strand, counting down.
GAAATGAGGTCCAAAAACGCGCCTGCAGTTACCGCTTACCGCCATAGGTGTCGCCAAAGAGAATGAAACAGAGATCTTTATATCTAACTGACAAATAACTCTCCAGCAGAAAGCAGATAAATGTATTAAACAAAATGTTAAAATTATAACTTTATGTGTCTACTGGGACTCCATCACTGGACTTAAACGTACATTTCTTATTTTTGATTATTTAAACTTTGACCAAATACAAGAACAAGTAACAAATTCTGATTTCTTAACAAATACAAATTTAATTTTAGTTTGACTTAAACTGGTAAGCTCTCATAAATACAGCAAACCACTTTGCTCCCCAGGTTTAAGTGCATTTATAAGTGTTCCTTACACATCAGCCATCAGACTTATATTCACGCTGCTACATACAGGAACTGATTACAAACACAGAGGACTTTATAAAACAGGCCTCAGCATAAAGTCTGTTCCTCCACACGTCTCTGATTCTCTGTCTCCAGAACACAACAATGATCATTAACCGCAGTCATTTTCATTCGTCATCCTCGTGTTTCCTCCTCGTCCTCGCCGCTCTCTCCTTCCAGCTAATGACCTTCAGCCGGCCTCAGAAGTCATCATCATCACATATGTCCAGATAGACGTCGAAGGCTTCCCGGTTGCAGTTTCCGTCGGGGGTGAACACGTACTTATGGAAGGTCCCGTCCACACATATGGCTGCAGGAGGAGAGACCAGTTAATCTTTACAAGCAACACAACAGTGTGAACACAAACAACTATTTATTTGTTGGCATACAGCGCTGTGAGTGAACGCCGCCATCTGAAGTGTGGAAACAGTAAAAACAGGTTTTGAATGATGAGTGCGGGTGGGAATCTCAAGAAGAACCTCAGGATTCAGGGCTGCGATTATAAAACCAATGATTGTGTGACTACTTGTATATATAATAGAAATATGCAGATTAACTATCTTTTATTAATAGTAGTGACAAATGGAAGAGATGTGTCAACTGGAACTTTTGCCAACATTTCTCAGGACTGCAAAGAAGCAACAAAATAAGAGACAAAAGTCTGTAGCAGCATCCTTGGAGTTAATTAAGTACGACTGACCCCTAATACTCGTCGAGTTGATGCACTTTTCTTTAGTCTGACAGTCGCACAAAAACACGTTGCTCCTCGTCACTTTTCTCTTGTAACACAGGAAGTCTCTTACCGCTGCACTGCTGCATACGCTAACTGTGCTAGCTGCTTTTAGCCAGTTATCAGGTCACTTTTACCAGAGAAGTCACGTCCAATGGATTTTAAATGACATGTAACTTATTTGAATGAATCTGAATAAAAGAATCTATTGATTTTTTTTCTTAAACAATGACTGAAAACTGTTAATTGATGATCAAAATAATTGGTGGTTAATTTATTGGTAGACAACTAATCGATTCATTGATTAATCGTTGCAGCTCTGCTCCACTGTGGTGCATCCTGTAATCTCTGTCAGCTGATACCAACCACCAGTACCAAGCTCTCATTAAATATAAAACGCTGTGTGTTTTGTCGCGTTTCCTCACCGATGACGGAGTTGACGTTCTTGGACGTGTTCTTTCCGAAGGCGCAGATACAGGCGCACTCTGCCGGCACGGTGAAGCTGGCCAGCGACCACTGGCTGTCCACGTACTGACCGATCACAGGACCCACCTTCCCAACACGAGCCAGTCTGTGGGGAGACAGAGGGATCAGCGTTACACATTAACCCTTCAGCGGCAGTCGGACGGTGTAGGCGGAGGTTTGTCTTACGCAGAGCGGCGGTTGAGTTTGGTGTCTTTGAGTGCGAAAATGTGAACGGTGCCTTTGTCGCTGGAGGCGCACAGGAAGGACGAGTCGTGGCTGAAGTTGATGCTGCGAAGAAGAAACAAAGCAGATTTTAAATCGATTCAGTTTCTTCTTGTTCTTCTATTTTCTTATTTCATTCTGTTTTATGTCTTATTATTTGTACGTATCTGCTTATCGACTTATTTTTATTCTACTATATATAAAAACATTGAGTATAAGTGTTATGAAACCTATAGTACATCATATTTTGTTGAATGAAATGAAGCCATGTTGAGTAAAGGTTTGACCAGTAGGGGGCGTACCAGTAGAGGGTGGCCGGGTCGGTTCCTCTGCGCAGCTCCACCAGCTTGTCTCTGGTCGTGGTGTCGAACAGGCGGATGAGCGTTCCTTTGCGGGAGGCTGAAGCCGCCACGCTGCCGGGCTGGTTCAGCGCCACGCAGGCGATCTCACTCTGGTGGGCGTTGATGGTGAACGGGGCAGACGACGTTCCGGGTTTGGTGTTGGACAAGTCCTGAAGAAAACAACAGTGTGTGTGAGCTGAACGTGACGGACCGGTGTGTTTCTAAAGACGTGATCTGGTTCTGTTGGGGAACTCACAACCAGCTGCAGGCTGCCACATTTATGACCTGGAAACACCAGCAGCTGTTTCTCCAGACTGGGACACAAATCACACAGACCTGGAAGGAACAAAGTTAATCAAACTTTATTTAAATACAGAATGAAAACACAACAAAAAACGATGAACAAAATTAATGTTTTTAACTGTTGTCTGTTTGTTCAATCAAAGTTTTCCATGAACCTTCCTGATGTAGAACAGATGGCTACTTAGTTCAACAGGTGGTTTTCATCACAGATTAGCATGTAGCATGTAGCATGTAGCATGTGTAAGGACAGGAGGGGCTGATGGGGGATACTGAGCACGAGGACTCTTTACCTTTGGGGTTGTCTCTGGTGTCAAACTCAAACAGTTTGACGGGATTATCGGGGAAACTGTAGACGTAGATCCTGTTCTTCAACACGATGATGATCCTGGAGGAAACACACACACACACACACACACACACTCTCATCGTACTGAAAGAACACTGGTTGTGTTTCACGTAGCTGCGCGGGTACGAACTACAGGCGGTGCGAGTGCTGGCGGTCCACTCACTTGTCGCGCCTCATGCGAACGGCGAGAACCGGTTTGGTGAAGGTGAACTCCAGAACCAGCTTGTCTTTGGGGTCTCGAGACTCTCGAGCGTCGTCCCAGATCAGCACTGAAACATCACAATGAGGCTTCAGGAACAAAGCTTCACTGTGTTTCTACCATAATTAACAGATCACACTGATAGTTCTTTATAGATATAACAATAATCACAACAAGAGTTACACTGCTTTACAGGCCGGAACCAGGATTAAACACTAAAATAAAGTCAGAATTAAAGGAATAAAAAACCCCAGCAGTAAAAATCAACACTAACAATAAAATAGATAACAAAATTAAAAGAATAAAACACCAACCAATAATATGTGGATGGTGGATGAGCACATTAAAGCTTTACGGTCACACTAACATGAACCTGATGGAATAAATGATCTAATGAGAAATATACACATTATATATTAAGACAATAAAGCTGAAATACTGTCCCTTTACAGTCGGTTAATACGCTCCAAACACTGATACCAACATCAGATAGCACAAAGCACAAATACATAACTGACCTGAGAACAATACAATAATAATAATAATAATAATATTAATATTAATGAGAGACTTTATAACTCACCAGATATTTCGGAGAACTTGGGGTTGACTCCTCCTCCAACCACAGCCAGCAGGTTGGAGCGATGCAGCATCGAACACTGAGCCACACTGCCCACCTGCTCATGGTCTGC
>NW_023339774.1:22090974-22092639 GCF_004916995.1 Morone saxatilis | reverse complement strand
AGCCTCAGTTAGCCTCAGTTAGCTCACTCTGCTCCTGGTTGAACTGCAGACTGTTGACTCCTCTCTGAGCCATGGCGGGTAAAACGACCGTTACCGCGACGTTACCGGTCAACTACAGCTTCACCCGGAACCGGAGGACAACCTGAGACAGACCGGTCAACTACAGCTTCACCCGGAGGACAACCTGAGACACAAACACAAACACAAACACAAACACACGTTATCAACACTGTTAGCTCCTGTTAGCATCCGCTGCTAGCGCCTGTTAGCTGCAGACATTTCAAAATAAAAGCTCACCATGAAGTCGAGACGATGTGGAGGTTTTTCTAAAGCAGCAAACACGTCGAACAAACAACGTGAAACACCACAACAACAACAACAACAACAACAACAGAGATGTTGCAAGACGAAGATTGTTTTTGTTTTCCAACTGTGACGTATGAGACACGTGCTTCCGGTTCTGTTCCGCTTCCGGTTTATGAGAAACTTTATTTTTTTTTACAAGAAAAACCGAAAAAACGCGAATAAAAACACATAAAGACGAAAACTATTTAATAAAAAAATTACTAAAAATAATAACTTACATTATGTAACAATATATTTAAGGTATTGATAACCTATAAGAATAAATATTATATATTACAGATAGTTTTTATTGTCATATGGTCCAACTTGTTCTTGTCATGTATAATTAAAAAAATAATTTTATATAAAAAATAATATATTAAATAGAGAATACAATAATAAGACCGATTGAGAATAAAGAAAGGCAGTTTTATGTTATTATTTATGAATGTGCTTTACAATGACAAAAAAAATCATTATAATGACAAAACAACAATAAATTAAAAACAGAATAAAATAGATTATTTGAACATTTGGTTCAGTTCAGCAATACGGAAGAAAACAGTTCATCTTTTATAATGAATCACTATTTTTAATCTATGATAGGTGTGCGTGCTCATATATGACTTCAGTAATTAAATTAAACCTTCTAATTACCAGAATATTATTTACTATTTTACATTATTCTTGGTTTAAAAACTTAAAACTATTACACACTTGTACTGAACATTTTATTTGTATTGAACTACGTTTGTTAGACTGCATCGTATTCAACCCATTTGTAACTGAATGTTACACTGATTTTTAAAGTGATCTAAACATTTCAAATTGTACCATTAAGAACTAATCTTCACACTAAATATATATATATAAATACTAAATATAGTAAAATACAGTAATAAGTTGTAAGTTAAGTTTAAGGAAGTTGGTGTTAAACATTACAGAAATAAAAACTATTTTTATGTATATTTAGTTCTATTGTGCTGCAATTTCACATTAATTTAACTTAATTATTTCCCAGATTTAGTACCATAGTCCCAAAAATGTATGTATAAAAGCAGGAAATAAGTTTTAAATCACAATTCTTTTCTGTTTTATTATGACTCTCCCACTTTCTTTTTGCCCTCCGGGTGAATCCAAATGTTTCATGTCAGAGAAGTTGACAGACTGTTCCTGTTTGGTATCCTTAATACCAAATAAAATGTCCTCAGGTTACATGAGTTCATGATAAATATCAGGACATTTTCTGGGGCACGTTTGGCCTTTAGTGCTGGTTTATTATGAGCATGGAGCCTCAAGGAAGATAGATAGATAGATAGA
>NW_023339774.1:22084915-22090922 GCF_004916995.1 Morone saxatilis | reverse complement strand
AGATAGATACTTTATTTATGCCGAGGGACATTCAAGTATTCCTAAGGAAGCCTTCAGATCATAAAAACTTTATTTAATCAGAAAGTGGACAGATTAAATCAGTGAAACAAGACACTAAAACTAAAATATGTTTGTATGTTGATTGTGAAAGAATATGTTCACAATATCCACATTTATATAATTAAAGCTTTTATATGTGACTGTCATTAAACTGTAGCTAACAGCGCCACCAGTGGCCGTTCACTGAACTGCAGTCAGCGTCCTGTTGACTGAACGTTGTAAAATAACTGACAATCATATTTAGAATAATGTTATTATCTGCAGTGTTCCAATATTTTATTTGGACCGTTAGCTTTATGCTACTAACTAGCTCGCCATTTACAAATCACCCATCAGCCAACACCACGAAGCAACCAACGCCAGACCCACACCGTGCAGCCTAGATACAGTCAGCCGGACTTCAGAATCTTAAATATGGAACCTTATTGTGTTTATTATCATCCAGTTTTTAATCCATTCATAAAAACATGTTTTAATTATCCAACACAGATGAAAAATGACATCCCATTTAGTCTCTTTAGACATTTCCGCTGTCACTGTTTCCGACTTTAATGCTTGTTTAAACATTATTCTTGTATTCCTAATTATCACAGCATGTGTTAATCAACGTTCACAGTTATGATTAATGTTCACTGGCTCTGATAATAAAGACCAGGCGCCTCCACTGGGGTCCACACATGAATACAAACACTGTTTTCTTCTTTCTGTCTCAGTTCTGTTGACGGATGTTTGACACACTTCTGGTTCCTACGGGATTAAAGCTGCATTGATTTATGGGCTCTATAATCATCTAAGAAACAATTGAGGTTGCTGTCATCAGTCAAGAGTTTGCTGCAGATTTGTTTTCATTATTCTGCTTTTCAGTCTTAATATACGTCGGCTTAGTTAATGATTGTTTTAGAGGGTTTAATTTTTTAATGCAGCGTGTGGAGTTGTTTGTTTAAATATGTGTCGGGTTTGTGTGCGGACGCTGCGTAGTGCTCTATGACGAGTAATTGCTTACAAACAGTGAACAAAGCTCATGTAAGGAAACATAAAATGTATATCACATTCATTTGTAATTATTCCAGCAATGTCACAGCAATATGTTTCTATAACAGCGTATATCCATCAGCCGACTTTATTAACCTGCATTTAAATATAATGTAAGTGATGTCCTCTGCTGTAATCTGGGTTCATATTGTAACAGTCACTTAAAGGTCCAGTGTGACATATAATTCAGTAGGAAAGTAGTTTCAGTTGAAAATGAAACATAATAAAATACCCCGCCACCAAACAGGATAAACTCTGCTGAGCTATTTTCTGCTAAAATGCCTGAAAATAAAGAAAATAGTCCAGAAGCTGGTTGTGCTCTCGTGGCGCAAAACCTCCTGTAAATGATAAATATTCTGTTTTCAGCCAGAGAGAAATCACTGAGGATCTCGTCAGAGGCTATAAATAATGAAATACCTCTAATGAAAAATCCTAGATTACAGTCGTGCCTGGATTACGAGCTCTGGCTCGCGTTGAAATGAGCGTAAACGTCTGGCTGCCAACTCAATTAGTGAGATCAAACCTTTGGGGACGGAGCTAATTACTTGGCCAGAGTGCATTTTTGGCTGCTGTTGAAAGTTATCCATTTCTGTGATGAGTCTCCAAACCAAACCAAACTACAAAGCATAAATAAGACACAGAGGAAAGTGTGTGTGTGTGTGTGTGTGTGTGTGTGTGTGTCCAAATATATTTTATTATACTTACTGATAAAATTTCAAAGTAATGTCCATTTTGTGACTTTTATATTTAGCTTTAATGAACCTGGACGTACGAGACAGAATGATGTAATTCATGTAAAAAAGGGAGAGTAAAGGAGCACACTCATTTCAGCCTCCTGATGGACAGAACGTTTAGAGGTGTAACACGCGGGAACGAGAGAAGGAAGAGGTTAATGAGTTCGTCTGAGCGTCTGACAGGAGGAAGATGGTGTTACAGCACTTCATTTTAATTCAGTTTTCTGACTCTGTGGGAAAAACTTGAGTGTCACAAACATCCTGAAATGACTCATTCGGTCCAATTACATTAACGAAGTCTAGAAGATGTGCGATTGAATTATATTATCCAATAAAGTGTTCGAGGACTCTCCACTGAGCATGCTCTATGCAGCCTATTAACGCAAATTCTGCCCGATCTCGCAATTTTATCCAATCAGAGCAAAATGTTTAACCATTCGTCATAAAACTGCTCACGATTTTATTCCATCTGCAACAACATGTCTTCAGTGTTTCATTAATTAAACAGAAAATGTCTAAAAACATCGCAATTTTACAGAAAAGCTGCTGTAAAATCATTTTAGGCCCCAACAAGCACAAAAAAGCCCACAGAATCCCGGAAGGACTGTTTATGGACCCAAATCTATTTTATTTTGTGGCATCGACACTATTGACCCTAATATTGATACTGAAAACAAGACTTTTTATCGGTAGAATCAATACTTTGTGGATCAATCCGTCCACCTCTCAAAGGCTTTTTCTGACAGCCAGTCAGTATAAAGGTTAGCGATAATTATGCTAACGAGTCGCTGACATGCTGAAGAGAAAGTCGGAGGCTTACGGCCAAAATCCACCAGGTGTGTTCGCAACGTCTGTCCGCTCTGTGGAGAATACGCAGCTAGCCTATTTTTGACTGACAGGAAGTCAGACATGGATCAGTAGGTAAATTTTCAAATTAAAATACCCTGTAATTATGACTTTTTGTAAAACATTTAGAAATGTTGTCTTTTGTCTCTACTTTTTTATCTGTCTTGACTAGAGCATGAACCTTTTTGTACTTTTTGTCTTACTCTTTTTTGGAAGAATTGGGCTTCCATACCCTGTTTGTTGTGTGAATTCAAAATAAAATACCCTGCGCATATCAAAAAAGTGTAAAATAACAATAACAAAAACGACCCAAAAAAACGTCGGCAGGCGAAGACGCTCTCTGTGGATGGCTCCTGATGGCCACACATTGTGGACTCGAAGGTCCCTCAGTCAGTATCTTCCCCTCACTAAGACCTAATGTGCACATTGAACAGAAACTTCAGGAACCAATAAGTAGTAAGCTGATGTTGGAAATGATGAATGTGAGAGAGAAAAAGGAAAACAGGCCAAAAAGCAAGAAAGCAAACAGAGGCGAGCAAGGTCTTTGGAGCTAAATTGGTATTTGATGATGATTAATGCAGCAGAGATTTCACTGCACAGATGCCAAAAAGTCGAGATACTCAAATAAAGTCTGTGATCTTCCAGTCGGAGCAACAACAATCTGACTTTTGGAAAGTTTTACAGTAAGAGAGTTAAAGGTCTCAGATGCTACTTTAATAAACTGAATCATAATTCCTATAAAACCACATTTTCTCAAGATTCCTGTGAACCTGACAAGCACTTAATTAACTTATTGTAATGATTCTGATGATTTATTCCAGTGAATTTATTCAGTTATTCTAATTCTGTGACCCCTTTGATAAACCTTCCTCAGAGAGTTCGTCTCAGTTATATAATGAAGACTGAAGCAGCAAACGTCCTCCTACGGAAGTCCAGTGAAATAAAACAATAAGAAGAAAATAATATATAAATAATCATAATAAAAATATCCCCATGGTAAGTCATAAGTCAGTTTTTTCTCAAAATTTTTATTTCATAATTCTTCATTTTTATTTTATAATTTAATTTTTTAATAATAATTTAATTTTTCTATTTCATTTTATTTTTTTATTTTTTTAATTTAAATTTGTATCTCATAACTTAATTTTTTTATCTCATAATTTCAATTTTTTATCATCATTTCAAAATGAATTTTTTTTTATTAAGAAAGTTCATATAATTATTTAATCTCCGTCACCGACTCACTACAGACAAACTGCAGTTTTATGGATGCAGCTATAAAACATGAATATAAACAATCAATATTTGCGAGGGGTTGACCTTAGCCCGCCGCCACTGTGAATCCAGTCTGACTGTAACCGTCCTGCACAGGTTGATGGTCACACAGACCTGAATACAGCCACTGTAAAGTCTCCGTACAGTCAAATCTGGAGGATCAGCATGCAGAGCTTACTGCTTCAGAGACAGCGATTATTACAGGTTACATTATAGTTTCATTTCATATAGAAGCCCAATTCTGCCAGTAAGATAAAAAATAAAAATAAAACTTAAGCTTGATAATAAAAATACCGTTGGAATTATGAGATAAAAAGTCAATTTAACTCGTAATTTAAACTTTTTATCTCACAATTTTTTATTCAATATTTATGGTATTAATCTCATAATTTAGACTTCTTATCTGATAATAATGGAAGGAGACCTCCAGTGTCTGTAGATACAAGCGTCTCATTAACGGAAACACAGATCTCATCTTCAGGTGATTTTACACTAATGTCTAGATCCAGTGTTTGGTTTGTCTGTTCCGGGCTACCGTAGAAACATGGCGGACTCCGCCACTAGAAGAGGACCTGCTCACTCTGTAGATAAAAACAGCTCATTCTCAGGTAACCTATGGATATTATACATTATATATTACACAATTTCTTCATTCATAAAGATCTCTTCTTGGAGATGTGGCTTCAGACCGCCAGCGGAGGAAGTTATCGGTGTTGACTTTCAGAGCCGCAGCTGCTCGTGGTGACGGACTCGTGGGTGAGGAGGTACAATCAGGGATTAAGTTGTGGTGTAAAATATCAGCAGACAATCTTATTACATCTCTCCGGCGCTCTAACGAGCTATGATGTCACTCTCAATTAACCTTTTGATCTGGGTTTAATCAGATTTCGGCGCTCACAGGACGTCTGGAGCGCGTAATAAATGCTGGAAGCATTCCTATTAATGTAAATAACTCAGTGGCAGTGCTGGGGGACCCGGCGCCAAGCTCTTACCATTACTACAAATCAGTGTTTTTGAATATATTGGCAGAACAAATGCAGAAAAGGGCCATCTGGTTAAACAGCTGCCCTCCATCACAGAGCGGTGTGCCGCCGCCCGTCCTCTCCCCAGAGCTTTAACTGCTGTTAATCACCTTCATAAATGTGCAGAGGAGAAAAAAACCCCTCTTCTTTAACCGTTACATGACAGGAGCGGCTGACTCACACAAACAAGAAAACAATGCGAGTGTCCTCCCACTCTTTCTCCGCAGCCTGATCCGTTCAGTCGGAGCTCAGCCGGTTCCTTTCGCCCCGGCAGCAACCGGCTCGGGTCTGCAGAGAGAGCAACAATCACAGAGACAGGAAGACAGTCGCCTTTCATCCACATTTACACATTAATGATTCTGTAGGACTGGATGTTGTGTAAGCGAGTGACTCACAGTCCTGACAATACCAGGGAGTACTGTATATCTCTGAGTGGGCCACTCCAGCTCTGTTGGTTTCTGCAGGAAGCTGTTCGGTAACGTGTTACGCAGGTGAATTCAGAGCGGAGTTTATAAATAGTGGAGATATCGACAATTTACATATGATTTTAAAACTGTTGTATAACGCCTCTGGATGAGAGCAGGCAGCTAATATCTGAGTATGAATGGATGCAGGAGAGCGGCAGCCTCGATGGGATCAAACTGTTGTTACAGCGCCACCAGTGGCCGCTCAGTGAACTGCAGTCAGCGTCCGTACAGTCTTATTTGGACCATTACCTCCATGCTACTAACTAGCAGTAATGTTAGCTTTGACTTCGGACTTTGTGTTGTCTGTCGTTTGTTGACATTAGCCTGTTGAATAGTGTTGCACTTTAGCATTTTGCTAACATTTAGCTGTAACTAACTATTGATTAATTTAGATTATCCGGGTTTCGCTAACATTAGCTAACTTTACATGTGTGCTGTCTCTTTTATCTTTTAACCATTTTCAAAATGTGGAGTTCTTTTCAACATAGATTAGCCTAGCATAGCATATCTAAGTACAGGGAAGAAGGAAGTTGACCGAGGATTGCTCCACTGTGATTGGAGCACAGAGCAA
>NW_023339774.1:22080313-22084900 GCF_004916995.1 Morone saxatilis | reverse complement strand
GAGCAAAAAGGGGCGGGACTAAGTTGTTGGTATTGTTTTAAAGTGACACGCTCACAACCAGAGACTCTATAACAGATAAAACAGACTGTGATTGACGATGAGGCAGATTATTGATCGCATTAGTTGGCATTCACATGCTTTTATTTTGTATTATCTTCATGGAACAGTGACCCTGTCCTCATTAATGATCCTCAGAGACAGCAGACCTTATTAACTGCTGATATGACAGAAACACACATGCATCTGAACACACTTTCTGTCCCATTAGCAGCTAACTAAGATGTGAATAATCTCCTCGGGGGGGTTGTGGGGGGGGGCAGCGCTCTACTTACTGCCTTTCAAGTGGCTCCTCATCCCACATTAATCTCTCTCCCCAGGGGAACGCGGATATTGATCTGCTTTTCCCATGACATCAATCTCACTTGGAGGAGATGAACAAGATTAAAGCGAAATGAGCGTCACATCCAGGAGAAGAGCCGACGACGATGACCTCTGTAACTCTGCCCGGTAAACAGTCCACGAAGAAGAAAGTTTACTCAGAGAAAATGACCTTTAAATGTATTTCTTCCGCGAGAGGGGGGGTTCGCCACACCAAAACATATAACAATGAGTTTGAAAGCAGGTGAAGGATCATGGGAGTTGTTGTACAGTACACAACACAGTTTATCACGTTAGCCAGCCGGCCACGCTGAATAACTTTATCCAGCACCAGTTAGTAATGCCTCCTGCGGGTCGCCTCCAAACTATAACCAGATAAAATCATTTCACTGCTGAGCTGCTGGCCTGGTTTCAACCCAACAGCTGGAGCTGTGTTCGCTCTGTGTGACAGCTGAAAGGACAGGAAACCATTTAGTGGCTCTTGTGTGGGCCCCGTGAGTCCCGCTGGTATGTTCTCTGCATACATACAGCACAGGATTGTGGGTAATAATCATAATGAATGAACCAGAGCGCCAAACAGCAGAGAAAGTCCAGGAATAGAGACAAAACTCCAATTACTGCCAACAGTGTGGACAGGGGAGTGTTTCCTGCTCCAGGTATAAAATATAAGTGTGTTTAAAGGACACTGAAGGCTCCTGGGAGTCCCGTCATTATCGGCCTGGTTTGTCTGAAAGGGCTCCAGTCGCCAGCAGTGCGCGGTAGCAACTGTGGCTAACCAAAATGTTCCTTTAATTGTTCTAATAAACTGTAAAAGGGTTCAATGCCAGGAATTCAGATCTGTATTTCCCATAAATTCTCCGGTTTCCTGGACGTTTTCTCCAAATCTCAATAAAGCTTCCTCACAATTAACTCTCACAGTTTGAGTGAGGAACCAAACATTCATCATTTCCACCATGAGGTGAAATATCTCAACCTCGATCACTACTGCACAGACTCCGAATGGAGAAAGATCACATTTGGTTGTTTTCGTTAGGGCCCGCTCTGGATTCTTGTAAATCCCATAAGGAGCCACTAGGAGGCACCAGAGGAAGCTGATTCTTTCACAGATTATCTGTCTCATGTTCTTCTTTTGGGATATAATAAAAGATTCAGTGAATATGACAAAAAATATTTTTTATGGAGATTACCTGCTGCAGCTTTAATTTTCAGAGGTGGTGGAAACATATTCTTTACTCACAAGTACTGGTTCTGAAATGTAAAAGTATGAAAGTAAATAATACTCTCTCATTTCTACTGAATGTTTTTGTACTAAATGAGTAAAAATAAATAAATAAAAAAAATATATCCACCATTTAATACAATGCAACCTTATGGGGGCCAGAGTGCATTGCTGTAATTACACAGTTCGGCCACTAGGATCAAACTGGCTTCAAGGCTCGGTGTCTGTATCTGACGACCTGGAAGTGAAGGAGAAACAGGAACGTCTCTCTCCAGATCCAGTGTTTGTTTGTCCTCTCTGGGCTACTGTAGAAACATGGCGGACTCCACCAGAAGAGAACCTGCTTCCTCTATTAGATACAAACATCTCATTATAAGGTAACAAACACACAATAATTCTTATATTCAGGTGATTATAAACTAATGAAAACACACCTGTGAATATTACTAACAATAGATCCTCCTCAATGTTACACGCTGCAGCTTTAAATAAAACATCTCCTTCCAGTCGGAGTCATTATGAATCCTCATGTGTGTCTCGTCTTTTCTGTTTGTGGACTCCGGCAGGAAGAGGACACATTAAAATATGTATCAGTGCATTAACAGACAGCACTGTAATGGATCACGCACTTCTTATTGTGTTTGCACATTTGTCACGCAAACAGAACCGCTTGCTTTTAGCAGGTCACTTATTTTTACGATGAGATGTTAACATCCAGGTGACAAACAGCACGTCACCGAATAAAAAGAGACGCTCAGCAGATAAAATGGATTGATGGAAGGATTTTAACGAACGTGGCTGTGTAGGCGACAATGAACTGCACAATGTATATTAATATTAAACAGGGCTTATTAAGTTTGGCTGCGATATCTCTCACTGCCTTCCCTCCATCACGACTCCTCGTCGTATCTTCTTCCAGCTCTTTACGAGGTTAATGAGAGCAGGGGATGATGGGATGAGTGGGTATAATGGTGATTTAAAGTGTTAATACGCAGTAGAAGTTTTCAGTGCGGCGGGGGGAAAAAAAGTTTAATTGCCACCTTAAATATTGTACCTCCGTCTGAGAGAGCTTTTATATTTTTTTGGTAGCGATAAATGTTCCTCAGTGCAAGTAGAGGCAGGCATAAATAGAGACCTAATATTGCGACCTCCCTGAATATATGAGTGCGTGGACATGCAGTATTCAGAGGGTTCAGTGACTGCGGCACACAAGCCGGATCCGTCCGACCCTCGGCTCAAACTCAGCATTAATGATTCACCGGCAGCCACCTTGGGATTGAATATGTGATCTGTGTTTTATACATCGGCCCCCTTTCAAACCTCTCCAGCAGAAGAGTTTAATGAGGAATGTTTAGTAATGAATTTTGTGCACCTCCCCCGAGTGCATTTTTGGTCAATTTAGTGCGTTTAATCCAGAGTTAATCTGCAAGCTGTTCACTGCGTCCAGCAGAAACCCGGGTGGCGGGGTCCAACAGTCAGATCTCCAACTACAACAGTAACACAAGAGGTTATTTTTTAAACTGATTACATTAAAAGTTTGAGAACAGACTCAATTTTGTGAGTTAAAGAACATTTTTAACATGTTTTGTTTTCAAAGTACGAATAAAAACAACAAAATTAAGTCAGTGTCACTTAAAACTACTAAAGTTACTTCATCAAGAACTTTTAAACTGAGTTTCTTAAAATGTCCGATATAATCAGTTTCAATAGTATTAATAGTTAAATGAACTTATGGTGGTTTTACAGTGTAGATAATGTTTTTTTACGTAACAGTAAGTCAGTCAGTAAAATAACTAAAGATGTCAGTATGACGACAGGTAATAAAGTACTGAGGTGTTTTTGGCCGTTATTTCCAGCCACCTTGGGGCTAAGTCAGCTAACAGCATCGAACATTACTGTTGGCGACAGTTAGCTTCTTCTAAGTCCATTTGGAAAAACATTTTCTTTTACAGGAAGAAAAAATGATTGGATTTTGATATAAAAACACAAAGAAATTGAGTTTTTGTGAATGTTTTGTCATAAATTGTTAAATATGGGATCAATATACCTGAGGATGTGACCTTAAAGGGTTAAAATCCCACTCTTCTTTCCAGCTGAACTTTGAAACGAATGTATTGTGGGAACTAAAATCAATTTTTAAAAATAAATAAAACAGGCTGCAATGTGAAAGTGTCTGAAAGATACGAAGGACAACAACCTGGAAAAAGCTCCATCTCTGTAAATGATATGTCTGACAGGAAAACAGCAAAGTACAAAGGCGAAGGGGGAGTCTTCATATGTCTTGTTGCTCGTACCTGTCTTTACATTTCTATTCCTTATTTCTTATGGAGAGTGACCGAAGCGCGAGGGCACAATAGGCCTCCTCTCATGTTGATTTAAAATGACTTTTTGCCTCCGTCTGTCAGGGTGACACGGCATACGTCTGAGGCTACAGAGGAGGCATGAATAAATGGAACAGGTGTAATATATGTGTTTCCAGGAGGGCAGCATGGGACAAAAATGGTGATCAGATTTCCCCAAGAAGATTGTTGTACTATGTAGACGGGCAGATGATGACAACATGACTCATGCGAATGTGGAGCCGCTGCAGGAAACACAAACACAAAGGGTTTTTTGGGTAAAATTAAACTTCTCTCTCTGTCTTTTCTTTCTGTTTCGGCGCTCTCTCACCTCCTCGCCCGTCGGCAGGGATCTGAGGGTGACTGACACCCACGGACGTTCTTCTTCTTCACTTTGCTCTCCATAGCTCGGCCCGTCAGACGTTATTGATCTGACATCAGCCTCGGGCAGAGATGCCCTTCCTGTTTTCAGACTGACTTCAGAGGTTTCACTTTCTGTTCAGTTCCTTTCACAAAAATACAACTTTTTATTCGGATTTTACTTAAACTGTTAAAGATTAAATCAAACTGAAATAAACCTTCATTCAGTGAGTTTGGGCAGGTGAAATAAATCATTAAACAGTGTATAAACTCTATGTTCTATATGTAGTT
>NW_023339774.1:22069777-22080213 GCF_004916995.1 Morone saxatilis | reverse complement strand
GGGGGGGGGGGGGGGAAGCAGTGGGAGAGAAATAGATTGTAAAGATGAGAGAAGATAAAAGAAGATGGCTGAGGGAAGATAAAGGGAGATTGAATCTATTCCTCAGTGATTTTCTTCGCTACGTGGCTCCGTTAGCTAGGTCAGCAGTCTCGGTAATGAATGGATATTTCTGATCATTTCTCATGTTGCTTTCTTTCTTCAAGCATTTGCACATTTCACACAGTCGGCTGCAGGAGGAACATTAGCCTCTAACTTCACCCCGGAGGAGTTTCCTGTGCCACAATGTGGATCCACGTCGGTCTCGCCGGGTCACCTCGACTCCATAAAGTGTCTTTGTTATGTGTGTGTGACCATAAATAGTGATCTAAGGTGAATTCACACACATACTGTATAAAGGGGGTCCCGTCACTGACATAATGTATTCCTTATGGCCCGGGGGGGAGCCGACCTGTGGCTCCAGAGCCGCTCTCCAGAGGCTCCCTGTGGCTGTGACTAAATAATGTATGAAATGAATAATGGTTATTTTTTTGACATTTTTATTAATATTTTTTGTAGACTTAAGGTGAGTTCCTCCAGGATTTTGTAGGCTTATTTTGGGGGATTGTTGCTCCCTAAAATGTCTGATTTCACTGCAGCTTTTCTATTAAAAATGTTTTTTTGCTGTGAAATTACAGGAGGAAGTGAAAATTAATAATAGTTCATCCAACTGTGTGTGTGAACGTGTTGCTACGGTGTTTTTGTGAGAGAAATACAACATAATTCACTATCAGCTGCTATTGCTAACAGTGCTAACCTGGCTAAACTTTAGTTTTTTCCAACTTGTTGAACTGGAACTGTTTTTTTTTTTAAATGAAGTCTAATAAATCTGTATTTAAAAATACACATTGACAGAAAATTGTATAAAAAGTTCCTAAAATATTTCCTACTGTATATAGTGTATATATTGTTATTATAGTCTTTATATTTTATATCATATCTTTCTAATATTTCTATTTTAATATTCTTTATTGTATTTTTACACTTTATTTCCTCTGTGCTGCTGTGATCAATAAAGGAATATGTTAATATTCACAGGAAATAATAAGAATTCATCCAAATCTCTGGTTTTACACAAACTTCCTGCAGTTATTGTGTTCACTGTTTGGGTTCATTGTTCACTTTATCAGTTGTTCTCTGTTGTTATTGTTATTATTCAATATAATATGAAATATACAGAAAATATAGTCAGTTTACTCACTGATAGAAAAGGTTGGGAACCAGTGGAGTAAAATGTCTCAATATCTGTAATTATACTGACCTTTATTTTGAAAAACGCTAGCCCTAAAAACAAGTTTTTAACCTTAAACAAACCTTTAAACTTCCAGTATTTTGGTGCCCATGTGTATTTGGATTTGGTTTTTGGATCCAAATATTATAAAACAAACACAGGTTAGCACATTAAGTATCTGCAGCCTCAGTAGTGAAAACATGTGCATGACAGAAATATCTTATTAGTCTGTTTGTGCTCGCAGGGTCAAAATAAAACCAAACTGATGATTATTAACACTTCATTTAACAGTAAATCTAAATAAATCTCATTTATATATAAAATGTGTATCTGCAGCAGCTCTGTTTCCTCTGCTGGGACATTGAGTGAAATGTTGTGTGACGTGAAGGCCGGGACAATAAAACACAAATGGAAGCGGCAAGGGAGCGTTTTTCTGGTTAGAAGCACTCAAGACTTCACAGAGGGAAGAAACCTCCAGCACCAATTGTTGCCTTCGACCTGCGATTGCTGTCTTTTGTGCTCCAGAGAGGGTCCAAAGTGCAGCTGGCAAATTACACCAGTGTGGGAGACAGACAGAGAGACAGACAGAGAGGGAGAGAGACAGACAGAGAGGTGGAGTTCAGTACGCAGTGTGGTGAATGTGAGTCTGAAATCTAATACCACGGCTGCTGCATAGCACATTCGTTCACCTGAGCGGCCGTTTCTACGTCCTCACGTTGTTTCAGCTCCAGCACTCATTCAGAGGGGCAGCGTGTGAGCAGGAGTGTATCCTCCTCGTATTCGGGGCCTAGAAACAGCTGCAGATACAAATCAGTGGACATGTTTGCAGCCGCCGGTCACACCAGCAGTGAAAAAGGAGGAATTTAACGGTGATTTGAGTTCATTCTGCTGGTTAGTGACAGCGATTAGTTCATCTCCACAAAGGTTTTTACATCCAGTTCAACGTAGACTGATGGTGAGAGCTGTTGTAGCTCATTATCTGTGTGCAATATATGTTATTTATGCTGCAGTTATACTGTATACTGCTTATTATCAGGGTCCCCACACATCCTCGAAAACATCTGGAAGTTGATTAAATTGACCAAATGTCCTGGAAATTCTGTGTTGTATTTCATCCTGAGCTGTGGTCGAATTAATGTCACAGTTGGAGGAAACATATAGTCAATAGACCTTTTTCACAGCAGCCATTTTAACATGAAATAGTCAGGTAAACACAGCTGTTACTAATGAAGGTTTCAGCTTTATTAGTATTAATTATTTACACTGCTGTTACATATTTTGCAGGTCTTATTTTCTATATATACACTTGTTATATATTTTACTATAATCCACATTTTTATTATTAAATCTTAACATTATATTTCTGAGTTCCCTGTCGGACGTTTCAACCCCCTGAAATCGGAAGAACCCTGACTTCAAAATCCAAGATGTACAACGAAGTGAAGGTTGTCGTAATATTTTGTTTATTAGAATTAAATCAAAAAGTCGTACGCACATTAATGTCCAACTTATGATGAGAAAACTCTCAATTTTAAGGTTGTTGTCTTCAGTAAATCTTTGAGTTTTAAGTCAAAATTGAACTTTAAAGTTTTGAAACAAACAAATAAAGTTTTGTCGACTTATAATTAACTTTTCTTCTTTTCAAAAAACGTTTTAATTTATTATTTATTTAAGTTGCTGAAATTCAGATTTTTGTTTTGGATTCTAAAACTTATTATTAAACCTAATTATTATTAATTATTGTTTATTAGTAGTTTATTGTAAGTTTCTCTTACAAATTTGATTAATTTATAATTAGCTTGTTTTTTGTTTTTTTTAGATAAAAAAGCAAAGAAATTTAAGTTTTTGTGATTTTTGGTGTCACATTGGTTGGCTCATACTTACATGAACACGCTTCACATTTAGTTTTACAGGAAGATTTTAATATAAAATTACTAAGAAATTGAGTTTTTGTCTTTTCTTCTTGTCATAAATTGTTGAATATGGGAACAATATAACTGAGGATCTGATCTTAAAGGGTTAAAATTATATTTCTCATCTCCCCTGGACATTAAATATCGACATCCAGCATTATGTATATATATATATGACAGAAAATAAGAAAAAGCCTAATAGGTCCCCTGCAATATAAAGACAAGGGGTGTGATGTACCTCTCCAGGTGTATAAACTTCGGCCGCATTACGGCTCCTGCCGTGCATTTCCACTCAGGCGCTGAGTGGAAACAATCAGGAGTGACAGTGAGAGACAGCAGCACAAAGGCTTCCCATGGTGAAGCAGGATTAATAGCACCCACGTAAGGTCCCGTTAGGGGAGAAGCTCACAATGTAGGAGTCCTCCAGAGGCGGGTGTGGGCAGCGCTCTTAATGGCGCCGTATTAAAACTCGCACACCATCTTCCTGATGAGTGAATCACTCGTTTGATGGTGTCAGAAACTGCAGGGACGTCTGCGAGCTTCTGCTTCCTGAAGACAAAAGAGAGGAGCAATAAAGATTATCTAGATTATACATAATTCATACATCAATTAAGATAAATGCACGTCTGACAGAAAGCCTATTCAGACACTGCGAACATCCTCAGCAGGCAGTCTGATGGGTCCTCGAACCTCCGGTGAGCAGGTTTTATGAGTTTCCGTGCATAAATTCACACGTACAGTAGAACTATGAGGAGTCTCTATTGTTTTCTGTTCATTTGAATTTCAGATTCACCAAGAATGATTCCAAAACTCTGCTCGGGAACCGCTGGTGAAGTGTGACTGTTGTTGAAGTGGACGACCCCTTCGCACCCTCCGCCCACATGAACCTCCTGACAGCGTCACCACAGCTTGCCGCCAAATACTTTAACAAACGGTTTTACACAAGTATTACACAAACGGGTCGATCTTACCACAATGAGCATAAAGGAAAGAACCAGAACCAGAACCAGGAAATAACGCTCGTATTGGACGATTACGTTTCTACAATATCTGTCAGGGTTCACGCGTGCTTACGTCAGCATGAATTTACTGATTTCAGCCAATAATATCCTGACATTTGACATCTGCCTGATGGACTTGTTGCTAAAAGAACTGTCGCCAACAGTAATGTTAGATGCTGTTAGCTTGTGCAGCTAGCGTTAGCTGACCCGGGGATGCAATAAACCCACCTCAGTCCTTTATTCCCTGCAGTCAAACTGACCTCCGTCAGCATCAGATGCTGCATTCAGTCCCAGTCCGACTAATGGATCCACTACAGATGCTGGACTGGGGGGATGTAGCACACGGCGCTATTAGCTACAGCGACAGGTCCCTCCTTAACTGCCTGTTTTTATATTCCTATAAAACAAACGTAAATATGAGGAAGCAAACAGCTCTCTGATTTGTCTCATGTGGACTTACTGTAATATCATTATTTCCACTATTCCTCCTCACCATGAGACTGTTTGTTGTGGCCTACAGTGCCACATTTCAATCTCTGCACCTCAGTAATATCTCAGGACGAATCAGAGCAAATGTTTCCTTCAGTTTCATACGTTTCCTCACACTCTCTCTGTTCTGGCATCCTATTAAATCCATACCGCACCACCTACCTTTCATCCTCTCATTTTAGGTCCAATTTTCAGTCATTTTTCACAGCTGACTCCCCCATGTTTCACCTCTCTTTTCCCTTCCCCGCCTCTTCCTCCGACTGGTTCACCTCCTCCTCCTCTCCATCTAATGGAACCGGCTCAGGCTAATGTTTTTACTTGGTGATTTATTATCATTTTTGCAGAGAAGCTTCATGGGGAAAAAAAAGGAAAAAGATTTCATTCCAGGAGAAAAAACATGCCGGCGTTGTTATAAAAGGTGTACAACTGGAATGATTATAATTAGATTAGATCACGCCGTCTAAAAAAGTCTGTTTACACGTGTTTCATCTTTATCTGCCATCCAGAGCAGGAATTAATTGTGCTTGTTGGTGTCAGTTGGCATTTTCTTTCTCTTTCATGATAGATCTCAGTGTGGTTAATAATATTGCCGACCGCTTTCATTTCCGCCCTGATGTTGGCTAACCTTAATGGATGACTTTTATGTCCTCTGTACAGTAATCTGAAATTAATGGCTGCCATCATTTAATGTTCTTCAAGCTTTTAGTTTGCCAGGGTGTCTGCGTTTGGGTGGGGGGCGGTCGTATGTCTGCGTGTGTTTAAAATGTGTGACTTCTTTATATTCTGCAGCCGCAGTGTTCAATAAATAACCTGATTATAAACTTATAATATGCATATTGATTGTACAATGCCTCAAATACCATAAAATATGTCATCTAATAAACACTATTTGAGGGGGATAAATATGAATAAATACATATACAGACAGGGAATGAGGAAGTGAGAGCTGCTCCAGCAAAATAACAGACAGAAAACAACTCAAATTAAATCTGTAACATGATCCATTAAACAGTGTATAAACTCCTGCTCTATGTTCTATATGTAGTTGAGTTGTGAGAAACTAATAATAATAGTTTAATAATTGTTTGTATTATTACTGTTCGGTATGGAAGCTCATTTCCACCAGTAAAATAAAAAGAAAAGTGAAAACTTTAAAAGTTTAAATTAGCTCTCCGGCTCGTAGCATAACGTTAATGAAAGTGACTATTTGTCTGGAGAGGATCTTTAATATTCTTTACTTGGCTCATTTTATGTAAGAAGCAGTTACTGCATGTTCTTTGTATAGGATTTATAGACTGATTTATATTATAACGTACTATAAATACAGGAGGATCAGTCTTTAGCTAGCAGTGTTCGTGCTATGCATCTGTCTGTTGAACATTTCGGTACAGACTGAACAAGACTGATGTGGTGAAAAATATTTCTTTTTCCTCAGTTGGAGCCGAGTCCGGGCACCGAGCCAGCGGTAGAAAGCTGAAACATGTCAGGAAGGAATGAGGCTGCACCTCCTTCAGTAGCTTCACACACAAACAGCAGACAGGAGCTTTGAATGTAACTCAAGCTGCTACTAACAAAGGGAGTCTGCGGAGGAAACGTCTCCACACAGCTCGCTCACAGTAACAGTACACACTGGAGATGAGTAGATCCCCAACCTATTTCCTTTAGGGACCCTTTTCTCATAATTTAGTAAACTGACTCGGTGACATATTTTATAGATATTTTATTTTATATTCAAAACTGTACAATGAACCCAAACAGGGAACTCAGTAACTGCAGTAAGTCTGTGTAAAACAAGTGATTTGGATCAAATTATGAGATAAAGTCATCCAACATCAGGGAAACTGTGATTTTTAAGGTGCAACTGCTAGATTATCTCCCTTTTTAGGGGACTTTTTTAATACAATTCTGTATATATAGAGTCTTATGTATTTATATCATTTTTTTAAGATTGAATCAGCTTCTTTTCTGACAAATTCAGTGTGTTCTTGTTCCTAATGTTTGGCTGTTGTTCAAATACACTATTTACATTTTCTTCTGTTCACAGAAGTGAACCACATGCTGAGATATCTTCCTACTGTTTGTAAGAAGGACTCGCAACCCCCCTGTGAAGCTTTGGCTCATGGCATTTAGCAGTGAAGTGGCAGGATGCAAACAACTGAATACCCCTCGCCTCAACCTCCCTTTCTTAGCGTGTAGGAGAAACTACAGCGGCGCTAAACGCTAAAGACCCGAATCTAGAGCCAGTTTTTGTCTGTTTTGTTTTTGACTGTAGAAACATGGCAGACTCAGCAGAAGAGGACTCACTTTCTCTGTAGATATAAAGGATATCTGAGGTAAATAAAAAACATTGTGATTAAACTCAAGAAAACAACAATCATCATTTAAAAAAGAGTATATTTAAATAATTACATTAATATAATAAACGTTCAACTAGTAATCTTTAGTCGGGGCCCCAATTAGAAGTGTGTTTAAAGTATCTGTGAGGTAAAATTACTGTTTTTTTTAATGGAGTCTGGTGGGCCGCAACGCACACAGGTTCTGTCTGAGGTTCTCTTTTCTACATCTAGAGGCAGTGAATTTATATAATCTTTAACTAAAGCTGTCAGATAAATAGAAGTAGAAAGTGGCATGAAAAGTACCTCAAATACCTCAAATTAAAATTCCAGTTCTTGAGTAAATGCACTCAATTAAATTCCACCACTGTTGAAAGGAGCAAAGGTTTTCGTGCTGTTTTATTTCTCCTTTCTAAAACGTCTTGTCTCACTTTCATTTAAGTCCAAATTTTCACTTGTAGCAGTCTGATAAATAAAGACTGTGACACATGTTCCGAGCCAGAAACGCAGCAATAACAACCTGTTGGTTCGCAGTGTCTGAAGGCTGAAGACAAATGGAAAAAACACTGTGGAAATCAAAGGGAGCACCGCCTCCGTCGGACTGCTTTTGGCCCCAAAAAAAGCTCTTCTGTCACACAAAGTTGCTCGAAGGCAGCACATTGATGAGCTCTGGACGCACTGATAGCAGCAGTCTGAGCCGACTATTTTCTGTAGGAGTCTAACTGTGGCCGAGCTGAAGGCAGGTAGTTAAACAGCGTGACCCGGAGGAGGAGGAGGAGGAGGAGGAGGAGGAGAGCATGATGGAAGGCAGGATAAGAAGACATCAGTGGCGAGGAGAAGTGCCCTCCGATGTGATCAGCTCCTGCTTCAAGTGGATAATAAAATCCTTGGTGCAGTGAGACAGAGCTGAAGGGAAGGTGGAAAATTGCTTGCCGGGGTCAGATGATTGGATTTTAAAATGGTCAAAAACTGGTGTCACATGTGAGGCCGATAAGGAGGTGGACTTTTTCCACTTTGTGTTACATAAAAACGCAGTTTCCTCAAACTAAATGACAAAAAAGGTTCCTGTCCTACATCACTCACAGTGTGACTGGTAAAAGAGTGAGTTATAGAAACCTTCACCCCCCGTACAGTTTTATTAATTATCTATTGAGACTAAAAGGCTGTAAACATGTTGCTGTTGGACATTTTAATATGGGGCCTTATGGAGATAAATCACTGTCAGCGGTGCTAGGTGAGCTAGCTAATGCTACAGGTCAGCTGAGGACAACACCAATAATGTTTACATCCAAGCAGGAGTCTCTTGTCCATGAATAGATGCACACTTCTTTCCTTTAATGTATAATTAATTAAAAACCGAAGTCAACTTGTTCCGGTGAGAATTAAATTAGTTTGGTGATATACGGTTCAACGTTTTGCGCTGAAAAGAACAAAAATTGGTCAGATTTGATGAAAAGTTGCAGTGATTGGACAAGAACTCACAATAATCAGCTTTAGGTCTTGTTATTTATTTATTCTACACATAATCTTTATTTTTTGCAACAGAGTTTTGCAGTGTTCATTTCTAGGCTGATGATACCATCTTGTATGTCATCTGCCTTAACAAGATTACAGTCTGCTAATAACAGCCTCCAGATTTATTGTATTACTTTAGACCACTCTTACATTTGTCCATTAAATATAAAGCCACATCCAGCAGCTAGCACTTCTGAAGCTCACCAAACCTTTTATTTATGGTATAATTCATTAACAATGTAAGGGAACTGGTTCCAGTTAGAATAAAATCACAATAGTTTGGTGACATATGGCTCAATGTTTTGCGCAGAATTCACAAAGAGAAGTTGAATTTGCATTAATTGCTAATTGAGTTATTGCTGCTGAGTTTTTCAAATGATTTTTTCTTGGCGCTTTGGGCACCACAACCAGTGCCATCTGGTTCCATTATAGTGGAACACCAAAACAATCCAGATAGATAAATAGCTCTACAGGTAAGAGGAAGAATATGTATTTTTCATTTTCTGGTTAACTATCCCTTTTAGTACTTTTACTAAAAGGGATAGTTAATGTGTTAATGTTAATGTGTTAATGTGTCTAATTCTTACAATGTTTGATGTTTAAAAGACAGAACTAAAGGTCTAATGTGAGTAGACTGAACAACCTCCACATCATCCTCTAACTTCGAGATTTGGTGGAGTGTTGGGGGTTTACTCAGTAAAGTTTACTCCAGCTGACTTCATTAATTCAGCTTCTCTGTACAGATGGCAGCGGGAAGCAGAGTGAACAGTGATGACAACCAGTCAAGTTGAAAAACTGCCAAACATCCACAAAAAGCCTCCTGAGATATGTGTAAGCAGAGCATGGCTGTGTGACCCCAAAGAGCTGCAGCGTAAGCAGAAAGTGTCTCACGGAGATCACTCGCCTCTCCGGCGGCAGAAATACATGACTAACAACTGTAACCCTGAGCTCTCCGAGAGCGAGCAAACATCCACATCCCAAAATCAATTATGTGCTCCTCGTGCTGCTGAACGGCCCTCCAGCTCGTCCTGAAGTCACACACTCCAACACGCACTCCAACCACTCATCGGGTTTTCTGGAAACTCATGCGCTGTTCAACTAAAAATATTCTCGAGTGGTGTCCTGCTGTTGTTAAATCTGTTATTTAACACCTGGAAGTCAGTCACCGCTGCAGCTGAAGAGATGGATTCATGAATATGTATTTGTGTAGAGCAGCAGAGACACACACAGAGTTTATCTCTCAGATTCACTCGATAAAACCTCTTGTCTTAAAAACTCCTCTGGGAAACATTACAGCCAGTAACAATCCATCAAACTCTCTTTCTTGTTCTCTGCTTTCTGCAGAGATTAAGGAAAGCTGTAGTAATAATCAATCGATTCAATCAGCAATTTATCTCTTTTAATGTGATTTTTGACAAGAAAATCTGAACTCCAGGTTTGCATACTATCCTAGAAGGATCTGGGCTGTTCCCAACACATAGAGCTCAGCAGTCCTGCAGCACCCCGTGCTAAGCTAACAGCATCTAACATTACTATTAGCGACAGTTAGCTTCTTTTAGCAGCAAGTCCATCAGGAAACTCCATAAATCACCTCTGTGCCCCAGTATGTTCCTGCAGTGATGCCAAAATGATGAAAACAAAGACAGAAAGCAGAAGTCAGGATTCAGGTATTTGCCAAATTACCGATTAAAGAGGGGATGAATAAGTAAGAATTTCTCGTGGACCATGTTTCAAAACTTTGATAAAGTTTACTAAAACTCATCAACTCACAAAACTCTAGTTTTTAAAGGGAGTCTAGTTCTTTCTCCTCAGGTCATAAAGGAGTGTATACATTGTGCCCCTGAATCCCTTTCAGTGTCTTTAACCTGCATTATTTCTAATGGCCAGCAGGGGGCAGCTCCACTGGCTGCAATAAATA
>NW_023339774.1:22069505-22069677 GCF_004916995.1 Morone saxatilis | reverse complement strand
TGTGTGTGTGTGTGTGTTCCTCCGTTCTCATCCTGTTAGTCTCTGCAGAGATGTGGTCTGACATTTAACCATGTCACAACAGACCCCCGAGGCACAATGGCTACTTTCTAACAGGATAACATCCTTATTTGTTTGAACTGCACAGAATTGGATTATTACACACACACACACT
>NW_023339774.1:22069100-22069344 GCF_004916995.1 Morone saxatilis | reverse complement strand
TAAAACCTGACGACACATCTTAATAAAAGATAAGTTTACATAAATTAGTTAAATTTAAAAATATATAGTTGAAGCAACTCAGTTGTTGTTGTTGAACTTAATGTTGTGCAGTATTTAAAATATTGGTAATTTCATTTCAGTTTGTTCCACTGACTAAAAACTATAAATTATAATGCTGTTTATTAAAGATCATAAGCCCAATAATGCATCCAAATTATTCTTAAAGATTTGATGTTTGTCACAT
>NW_023339774.1:22068827-22069030 GCF_004916995.1 Morone saxatilis | reverse complement strand
GATTTGATGTTTGTCACATAAAAACCCACAGTAAATTACATCCAGTTCTGTCAGATTTTGCTGGATGTTTTATCATAAAATTCCTGATTTAGGCATGTTTATGCTGCCTCATTGCCAGGGCGTCTGATCCAGACACTTTGGGACTGAGACTCAACAACCTTCCAACCCAAAGTGCTTTTTTTATCTTTCTCAGCTCTGATTGG
>NW_023339774.1:22061202-22068676 GCF_004916995.1 Morone saxatilis | reverse complement strand
TTCGACATGCAGCGGGAGGAGCCGGGGATCGAACCAACAACCTTCCAATTAGTGACGACCCGCTCTTCTAATATGACATTGTTATCATTGTTTGTGAGTTACCTTCTGCAGTTTAGTGAAGACAAATTTGTTTTTTGTACTTGAGTAAATGTACTTAGTTTCTTTACACATTATTAAAGTAAAATAATAATACTGTAAAATAAATAGTGCTAGACTCTTTCACACCCTCAGAGCAGATACTGTATATTATTCTGTATATTATTCATCTTACAGTAGCTCTGTGACTGTGAATCGTGTCTGAAAATCACAGTGTGTCACCCTGGAGTCACCTAGCACTTACAGCTACAACCCGTTAGTCCTCCTCCCTCTCAGCCGCCTCCTGCCGACTCCTGTCACTTATCTTCAGAGGCTGTCTGCAGCGCGAGCCGTCGCCTCGGGCAGAGGAAGCCGCCACGAAACCACCGGCGGCGATGGAGGAGCGGAGGGAAAGGGGACCGGAAAAACAAAACAAAGAAACACACAACAAAAGGCCAGCGGGCATGGTGATTCTTTTTGTTATTTCTTACCTGTGGAGCGGCTGCTAGCCACATGTCGCTACTCACAAGCCATCCCATCCGTCTCCATAGCAACAAGGTGCACATTTTAAGACATCATTGGGATGGAGATGGCAGAATTGATGCACATTCGCCCAAGCTTTAGAGAAATAGTTTGGTGTCTGTGTGTTCAGGGCTGGAGTTTAGCTTAGCATAAAGAACTGGAAGTTTTATTTCATTTACTTCACTTAAGTACAATTTAGAACTACTACTACGTTTTACCTCGACATTACATTTATCTGACAACTGTAGAGTCTGATTAATAATACAGAATATAATCAACAGAAATATTTTGATGTTTTATTTCACATTAAGATAAATCAGTGCTAGCTAGCTAGTTATATCTGAAATCTAATATTAGCAAAATTATAAGGATAACTAATTAGCTAATTTACATAATCATCATTAGAAACACCAGATAATTAGCTGGATAATCTACATCAGCTGTTAGTTTGCTAACATTTCGCTACCATTAGCTATATGTTAGAGAAGGAAGTTCTTATTGGAGCACAGAACAAAAAGGGGCGGGACTTAGGAAGGGTCAATTAGTGAGCCACTCTTTCAACTTTTTCCCCCTGCTTCCAGTCTTTATGGTAAGCTAACCACGTTTTGACTCCAGCTCTGTACAGACATGAGACTGATCTTCTCAACCTCAAAAAGAAATACTAGAAGAATACTAGAAACTCTTTCTTTAATTAAACGAATAAACAGTGTAATGTTTTTCTTGTTCTGTGCGACAGTTCGATATAGCCTCCTGAGTATCCGGAGCGTGACGAGACTTTCTGCTCGTCTTTGTGAACATTTATGTTTCTGTTTGTCCTTGCAAAGCTTATTTTTTATTAAACACACTCACACACAGACACACACACACACACACACACACACACAGAGTAATTGTAGCTCAGTAAATATGTGCTGTTGCTGCTGCTGCTGCTGCTGTTGTTGTTGTTGTGACTCACACTGATTACAGCTCAGCCTGGGGATTCACATGAGGGACTCTTTAAATGTTTTCCATTATACAGTTTTAAATAACGCCCATACATGCATTGCAATGTTTGTGACCGAGCAGCATCAATATGTAATCTGGCTGAATAATTCACAGCACTCTGCCTCCCGTGTGATCCTGAGTTCACTCAGATGTAATGTACAGTGTCACTAACACGCACATACAGTGGACACAATGACGGCAGGAGTGTTAAAGTAAACTGTGGCTTTAAGGCGCTGAAACAAACATTACAGGCAGATAAATGGACCAGAGGAACTACGTCTATGTTGTGTCGGACAAATACAAGAAACCAGGGTTTGATTTCTGTGTTTAACCTTATTTTAACACTTGATTTCTTTCTTTTTTCCACCATTATTAACATTAATTATGAATCTACCATGTGTAAAACCAATCACATTGCGAGTATTTGCTCATTATGGAAAAGTTAACATGCAATATTAAAAATGTGCATAAAAGCATCAAATGGATGGAAACTATGTTGAAGATAACAACATTTTGAAGATGGTTAAACATGTTTATATAGTTATTTCTTAAGAAAGCTAGCTAATGTTAGCAAACCGATGGCGTGGGAACCCTGTGTAAACTACCACTGGAAGAGGAAGAAGATATATCAGGCTTTGTTTTTTCTCTGTAAATGAGATTTATTGATAAAAAGTCAAATAGTGTATCAGTAACTGTGATCTTTAAACCACAACCGCACTATATAGTTCCCAGGTGCAGACATTGGAGACCTTGTCAGTATAACTTTGTGTCTGACATTAATATTAAAGTTAACACACAAGTAGAATCTGCGTTTCACAGCCTTTCATTAGCGTGAATGTAGGTGGTTGTAGGACATGTTGACAGGTCACACTGAGCGCTCTCCAGCCACCGTACAGTCACTGATTTATGAAGCTGAACATTATGACTGACAGAAACAAACGATGTCACATGGCTGAGGCTTTAATACGGCGTCATAAAAAAGACATTAAATCCGACTCCATAATGCCTCCGAGCTACGAATACAGAGAGGAATATAATATTCAACTCTTTTTAAATTTCTCCTGCACAGTTTGAGATCATTTGACACCCGAATGGACTTTATGATGTTTGGACGTTCTCAGTAAAACGTCTGAGTCAAAATCTTATTTTGTATTAAAGTACCAAAAGAAAAAGTGCTCATTGTGCAGAATGGCCCATTTCAGATTATTAAATGTATTACTGTATTATGATTATTGATGCATTCATGTGTTCATCACTTTAATGCTGCAGCTGGTAAATGTGGATCTGGTTTTAATTACTGTATGAACTACTGGAGAACGTAAACTATGTCCATAAATCATGTTTTATTAGTTGTTTTATATTTTGAATTTTAAAAAACAAAACTGAAGCTGTCAGATAAACGTAGTGGAGTAAAAAGCCTCATTTTTTTTTTAGAAAGTAGACGTTAATAAATTAACATAAATTAAAGTACTAATACTTCATAACTGACTCTAAACACTAGCTAACTAACAGTTGATAGATGAGATAGCTAGTTACCAATTTATGTAGATTATTTTACTCTGTATCGAGCAATTTGCTAACATTAGGAAGCTAAGTTTCTTAAAAAGGATGAAATGTGTTCCCCAGAGCTCCCTCTGGAGACACAGGCTTTCTGCCACAGTTGCCAGTTTTGATGCAACCATTAAGAGTCACCAGAGTTTTAAAACCGTACACATGCAGGTTTCGAGCCGTCCTAATTGCAGTAAATTACACCACTGGAAGCCTTTAACACATTTCAACACATTTAAATCTCAGCGCGGAAAGTAAACAACACATAATTATCACCTTTAATATTAAACTGATGGTTATTTTTAGGATGTGGTAATATTTTGGTGATAATAAAGTGCTGACAACCTACAAAGTACACAGGATTAGTTTCTGCTGCTGCCTCGCACCATGTCAGTATACTATGTCTTACACTCGGGTCAAAGGTCACCGAAACAGACAATAATAATTCTCCTAAAACACTCACACGGACAGAAAACAGCGATGGTAAATTGTCTGATTCCATTATTGTTTGTTCTGTAAGTGCTCACAGAGTCCCACCCTCCCTCTGCTCAGACAACAAGCAGTGTTTATCGTCTCACCATTTCCTTTATTCAACCCTTAATATCGAGCGATTTCAAAATAAAAGCATCTCACTGGGACACAACAGCACAGGAGCAGAGATAGAAGATACAAGCAGATACAAGGCAATACTGAGTGGTACTTTAATAAATATTCCAAGTCCAGCTGAAATCACAAAATTCTTCCTTTTTGTAGGAATAAAAAAAGCTTTTCAAATTTGTCGCTAATATTATTTTTAAATGTTGAAAGAAGGACTTTGGTCCTTTGGCGTTGAGTGTTTGTGATGGATCTTTTGCTCTGTGCTTTAATAACAGTCGGGCTGCGGTCAACTTCCTCCTTTCCTGTACTTAGATATGCTACATGCTAGGCTAATTTATGTTGAAAAGACCACATTTTGTAGCTTTTTAAAATATAAAAGCAACATATACATAGTCACATCTCAAGTTAGATTAATGTTAGCGAAATTCGACTATCTACATCAATCCTGGTTAGATAATTAGTTTCTGTTTTGCTAACATTAGCTATCAGATGTAACTAGCTAACTAACAATTAATGTAGATAAGTTAGTTAATTAGCTAGTGTTTGTTGACATTACCTTATTTAACATTTTATACTCTAAATGTATATGTTTTGTTTTTTAACTAGCCTAGATGTTCTAGGCTTGTCTAGCAAAGCACTAGCTAACCAGCTAACTAACACCAAGTTTTAGCTGGTTAGTTAACTAATATTTTGCTACAGAGCAAAACATTAGTTAGCCAGTTAGCCAATCTAACTTTATATTCAGCCTTAGGAAGTTCCTCTACGTCACTGAGGTGATTTCAGGTAAACAACATTCCTCATTAAAAACAACATTAACGCAGATTCAATTACATTAATCAAATTAGCTTCCGTTTTGTTAACATTATCTAACATACGTAACAGGTTAACTAACAATTAATGCAGATTAATCTGGTCGCTAGACTCTTGTACTCTAGCTAAATACTAGCTAACTAACCAGCTAACTAACCAACTAACTAACCAGCTAAGGTTTGATGTTAGTTTGCTGGTTGGCTAGCATTTTGCTAAATAATATATAATAATTTGCTAACTTCAGATGCAACTATATTTATGACTTTCATCTTTTAACCATTTTCAAAATGTGGTTGTTTTTTCAACATAGATTAGCTTAGCATTAGCTTAGCATGTAGCATATCTAGGGACAGGAAAGGGGCGGGGCTTACGAAGGTCAATTGAGATGGTTTTAAAAATGTTACAGTGAAATCAATCAATTTAATTTAAACTACAGAGATCAGTGGATTCACACCGAGTCGAACATTTGGTTTAAATTTGTGCTGTAGACTAATAACCTTCTTCACAGTGCTGCCAAATCCAAGTAGTTTATGTCAGCATGCTAGCATGTTAAATTAAGATGAAGGCATAAATCATAAACACTGCTGTGTCTAAAGCTGCCAGCATGATTGTAGATAATAATATTGTTTCTGAAAATGGAGCACAGGACATATTAACAGATCTTTGCAGGAATAAACATGCAATTTAATTTCAGTTGGACTTTAAAACAATAAGCAAGAATACTGTTTTGTGTTTAAAGGAGCAATATGTAAGAATTTTAGTTAAAAACATTCAAAAAATAACTAAAATTATCAACAGAATATGTAGAAATGACAGTTTGGAGGTTTGTGATAAAACAACTTTGTGAAATACTGTCTACGACAAATTCTTATTTATTTGGGCCTTCTTGTAAATTCGGCAAACATTATACATTAATTAAACATTAGATAAATATAGTAAGGTAAGTCAGGATGACATTAAACACTGAGAAACTAGGATTCACATTATAAATCAGCTGTCAGCGATCAATCAGAGTTATCTCTCTCTTCGTCTAATAATGTAAACAGCATCTTCTTTTTCTTCGCAATCTTTCTCGACATTGTCAGCAGAAAGTAGCATCATTCAGTAGCATCCCGACGTGTTTACTGACATCTGATAAAGAAACAATGTGTAACAGGATATATCTCATAGCTAATGTTAGCAAAACAGATGCTAATTAGCTAGCTCAGATTAGCTTGCTAATGTGAGATAGAATTTTGCTGAAATTAGCTAAGTTTAGTTTTTATACTGTTTATGTCTCGTATCTATTAACCAGACTAGATATGCTATGTG
Source organism: Morone saxatilis (assembly GCF_004916995.1). Lineage (NCBI taxonomy): Eukaryota > Metazoa > Chordata > Actinopteri > Moronidae > Morone > Morone saxatilis. The sequence continues at coordinate 22,062,829 of NW_023339774.1, read as the reverse complement.
CTATGTGCTATGCTAATCTATGTTGAAGACACATTTTAAAGATTTGGTTATAAGATTTTATAGATAGAATTTTTTGCGTATCGTCTGTTAGCATTAGAAAATAGTGTTTACTACTACATGATATTGTTGCTATCGTTGTTCTATGTCCCGATTCATCCTGATGGGAAGTAGCTGGGTCCTGTTTCGGGGGCTAATGAACTACGCGGTGTCGGATCGGTGAACAGTCCAATGTACTCGCCGAGTTTAGGCGGTATCAAAGGATTTCCTGATACTGTTTCGGTATCGGAACAACTCCAGTGGACACCCTGACTGTCTGCCGATACGCTGCCCCAAATTTGTTTGGAGCATCGATTCGACAGGTGCCCAATTCTTACATAGAGCTCCTTTAAGCTAATACTGTACAAAAGCTGATTCCAGCGCCAGCGTTATCTTACACGTGAATACAGTACTGGACGCTTCTATTGGCTTTAGAAAGATAACAAGTACATTTCTTGAAAACATGCAGCTGCAAACTCACACACACACACACACACCAGAGGAGGATCTTCTTCAACAGGGATTCTGCTCTTCGTCGGGGTCAGCGCTGAGTTCAGATACAGTCTGTATTGCTTTGGCAGCGAGCACACTGAAAAGGGTACGAAGCTCACTGTCCATCTAGTTCATTAAATATTGCAAATAAATAAAAAATCTGAATGAAAACACTCGTCGAGCTGCAGCAGCGCGGCCGACAACACATGCACCGACTCCCTGAGGAGGAAGAAATAACAGCTCAGCTCACAGTTTCCTTCTTTCATGCAGCCTCTCACGCTCTAGTTTTCCCCCGTTAAAGCCTCAGGCGATCATCTTAATGAGCAACTCCCAGTGTGAGGAGTAACATCCACTGGTCCACAGACACACGGGAATACATAAAGAAGAACCAGCTCTATCCATCATCGTGTTCAAGTCCCAACTTACCAGGGCATCCCACCCTGCCCCAATAGCCCCTAAAGTGTTAGTCAGAGCAGCAGTTCTCAAACGGGGGTGTTTGAGTGCTACAGGGGGAATCTGACATTAAAAAAAAAACGTTATATCAGTCTTATAATTCCTAAAACAATTACACTGTAGGTTCAATGAACCACATTTAAACTTAATGCCGTCTTTGTGTTTTTGCACGAAGACAAAAAAAATGGTTTGCTATGAATTTATTAATTTTAAACATCTGTAATGAAGTGTTTATATAACCTTTTTCTTTCCATTAAAAATGTCAGAGGGTACCCGGCTGAAAAAAATATCACAAAGTGGGAATATTAATCGAGTACCACTGAGTCTTATTTGACCCACTTTTCATAAGTCTGAGAAAAAGAAATAACGTCAAACTCTGTGGCAACAGAAACCTTTTCTATGCTAACTGTACTAGCTGCTATTATCTATTTATAGCAGTCCTATTAGCTAACTCTAACCATAGTGAGAGCTCGAAGGCCAGAGGGACGTTTGTTTACATCACTAGAGCTCAAGTCTCAAGAGACCGACGAAGGCTCCGACCAGGACTCTGACTCTGGGGATGAAGACTCTGCGGGTTCAGGCAGCGACAGGAGAGGAATGAAACCAGTTCATTATTCAGTAACTGTTAACGTTATCCATCATCCAT
>NW_023339774.1:22060697-22061102 GCF_004916995.1 Morone saxatilis | reverse complement strand
TCTTGTCACCGGGACCAAAGTATCAGAGGATTGTTGCAACACTGCATATGGTAACTGTACTAGCTGCCTATCCATCATCCATCGTATCGATCAGTCAGGATCAGTTTCAGTGAAGTTGGAAGTTATTTATTCCGTGTGTTGAACAACCAGACTGTGTGATGTTCGAATAAATGAACTAAATCATTAGAATCATTAATGTCTAACACTAACATTTTAACAGGTACATTTATATCGTTGTCCAATCGCAGCAAACGTTCCGCAAATTGGATCAATCGTTGTAGTTTCCTGAGTCAAACTCAGTTTCTTGTTCCGTGCTGTGAAATGCAGACATGCAAACTATTCTATTCTCACTGGAAAAAGTTGTCCTTGATTTTTAATGAATTATACAAAAAATAACAATAATAA
>NW_023339774.1:22055005-22060673 GCF_004916995.1 Morone saxatilis | reverse complement strand
CATCTCAATAAAAAAAAGCTGCAGTGAAATCAGGCATTTAGGACCCAAACAAGCCAGCAGAGAGTTAAGTTAATATCATAAACGTGTGACTGGGACGATCTGTATTCGGGGACAGCAGCCCTACAGGTCGCAGATGGAGGAAGAAACAGAGAAGAAAAACAGCGAGAGGCACAGAGAGGACGATGCTCACATTTTCCCTGATCTTGTGTTCTTTGAGTGCCCATTTTATCTCAGATAAAGGACACTTAGTGATATTTGTTCTCTTCCAGTAAGACCCTCAGGCAACTCTCCTCCTCTGCCATGCATACACTCACACACAAACACACATCGTAGTTCTGTTTGTACTTTAAATTACTGAACACAGACCCTGTATCCTCTTGACTTCCGTTTCAAATTGTAATCAAATCACTCTTCTTCAGTCATTGAATATACAATTACACTGTATTCTTAAATAACATTAAAGATAATTGATTCAGCCACTTGACTGTGGCTTTCTGAAATCTCCTTTGTCAGTGTGGCTCTGACTCAGCTAACAGCGTTCAGACTAACACAAGGAGAAAAGAAAATGGACGCAATTTCCTCTTAATGTACAAGTGTTTGTGTCGATGCTTCAGAGGGTCAATCCCGGTCAAATTCAGAGAGAAAGAAATCATTTTTTATCTTCAGATAAACGGTCTTTCTGTCCGCCAGCAATTCAGAACATAATACCACGTTCCTGTCTAGAAGAAAGTACCCTTTATGTCCCGGCACAGTATCCTCTTGAAGGCCTTCCTGAAATCATTGTTGAAGATGGTGTATATGACCGGGTTGAGGCAGGAATTGCAGTAGCCAATCCAGAAGAAGAATTTAAACAAGGGGTTTGGGATGCTGCAGGTCTTCGGGCACACCGCCTGGAGAGAGTAAGAGAAGAAAAATGGGAACCAGCAGATCACAAACACTCCCATCACGACAGCCAACACGAAGGTGAACCTCTTCTCCCGGTTCACCATGGCTTTGCGGCGGGAAATGGGTGTCCCCTGGATCTTAGGTGTTTCCTCATGTACCAGTTTGGTGCCGGATGACGTGGCCATAGTGTTTCTGTACCTGCAGGCCAGGTTCAGCACCTGAACTTTAAACCCTTTGCTTGCTCCCGTAGTTTGCTCGTCAGCCTTGTTCGTCTCTACTTTCCCGTCCGCTCCCTCCAGCTCGCAGTCGGAGCCGGAGCTCGAGAAGTTGTCGGGAAGCGCCTCGCGGCCTTCTTCGGGATTGGTCTGGGGCTGTTTGTGGGGAACAGCTGAAAGGATTTGGGGGATTGCCGGAGCTGCACTCGAATCAGGAGGGCAGTCTTGGCTCGGGATGTTGCCAGGCGGGTTTTGATGCCATAACGCGGTTGAATGCGAGCCAGACATTTTGTTCAGGACTTTATCTTGTTGGCAGGCAGTCGTACCTCCTTGATCCCCATTCTGTTCTGACTCTAACTTCACTGGAGGCTCGCTGGTTGCCACAACTGCGTTTCCTCCTGCTACCGATTTGTGCTTCTGTCCGGGCGGGCAGCGTGTATGCTGCTTGGCGATCTGATAAATCCTTATATACACCAGAATCATTATCACACACGGGGCGAAGAACGAGCCGATTGTGGAGTAGAGAATATACCAGCGTTCGTTGTTGAGTTCGCACACCTCTTCGCCTCCCTCGCTCTTGTCGAGGGTGAGAAGAGGAGGGAAGGAGATGACCGCGGAGATCAGCCAGACGACGATAATGGCCGCCTTGATGCGTACAGGAGTGCGTTTGGCGCCGTAGGACACGGGCCGGGAGATCGACAGGTAGCGGTCCAGTGCTATTGCGCACAGGTGCACGATGGAGGAGGTGCAGAAGAGAACGTCCAGCGCCAGGTAGATTTCACACCAGATGGAGCTGAACGCCCAGTAGCCCTGCAGCTCGTTCGCCAGCGAGAACGGAATAATGAGCGTGGCCACTAAGATATCTGCAGCAGCCAGCGACACCAGGAACAGGTTCTGAGCACCCTTTAGCGAGCGCGACGTCAGGACAGCTATGATGACCAGGATGTTCCCAACGATGGTCAGGAGCATCATGAACGTGATGGCAATGGCAAAGGCGGCGGTGGCTTGCGGGGTGTAAGGCGAGGTCCTGACGGTGCTCCGGTTGCAGGGGCGGGTGCCGGAGATGAGGCTGATGTTCCTGTTGGGGAGTCCGCCGAGCTCCGACAGGCAGGGCGCGTCTGGGGCAGCTGCCATGGTGGTGATGGGGAGGGAGCTTTATGAACGGACTCTTAGAGGGTGAGAGACAGCAAAATGGCGTTTCTGTGGTAAACCATCGAGGATCTGGAGTTCCCCGTTAAGAGGAGAGACTGAGGTGGGCGGAGTCAAGGTGAAGCCATGTGATCTGTGATGAGGACCTACGAGAAACAGAGACAAGATATGAGTATTTTATGTAATTTATGTTATTTTGCATCGTTTTTTGTATATTTTTCTATTTTCAGAAACAAAACTTAACACATAACATCCAGGACACGTAAAGCATTTACAGTGTACCAGGGAGCCATTTTTACTCAGGTAGATGTAATGTAAAGAAGTAAAACGACTTATTAATTGATCGGCTGTTTCTGAGCAGAACTACCTGAAACCTTTCCTACTGTTTTGGTACTTTACCACTTTTACCACTTTTACCAATTCCTTCCTGTTTTGATGCCATGAGAGAGCTACAGAGCGGGGGTGTAGAGTTTAAGCTACTTTATACTTTTACTCACATTCATCTCACAGCTTTAGTTACTTTGCAGAGTTACACTTTGTACAGATTTTAGTAGATACATTTTACTGTATTTTATTCTCTTTCTTTACCTTTTTACACTACATTCCTCTCTGCTGTTGTGCCAAATTGTACATCAAAATATACACATTTATAAGATTAAACCAGTGCTTCTGAACCTTTTTATCTGGAGATGTGTATATTCTTTTTTTAAAGCGTCCCATCCAGCAAAGAAAACACCCTAAACAGCGACATGTAAGAGCGACCTCTCACTCACGTTTTAATTTCTGCTGCTTGACTTCAGGCAGTTAGGATCGTTATGAAATGAACATCAGATAAAGAAGAGATGCAGCATCCATACAGGCCCTACAAACCGTGAGACAACTACATTATTATGCATTCACTCCATCCACTCATGAAAATTGAGTCACGGCTTCACCATTTTAGAAAAAAAACATTCAGCTGGCAGAACAATGCTGACTGATGCACAACGCCAACTGGAAAAAATGCTGTTTGTATTTGTGTTTCAGACGGAGACCGTGGAACTGGTTGTGGCTTTTTAACATCAAATATGTAAAAAAAATACACTTCTAAATACTTCAGTAGCTGCTGTTTTAATTACAGCCTTGTTTATGATACTCTGTGACCACAAGCCTGTGAGAAAGCAATACATTCTGCTATTCTGTCCTGTAAATCAAACTTTTTCCATAAAAAATGACTGCCCTTCTCCGTGATACTGCAGCGCTGAATGAGAACACGATCATGGTTTCAGATGTAAATGTTGGAGGCTAAAACAGTTGAAATCATCAATTTAATTTACGAAAGACACAAAGAGTTTGTGTGTCAGGACTTGTTGTTTTTTCTGACTTCCTCTCTCATTAATCACCTGATGACCCTCAAACCCAGATTACAAATAATCTGCTCAAAATTCATCAAACTGCTCGTTTTACACAAACTCCTGCAGATATTGTGTTCACTGTTTGTGTTCACTGTTCAGTTTATCAGCTGTTAATTTCCATAGAATAATGTCACTGTGGTTTAGATGAATTCTGATGTAATATTTCCTGTAAATATTACATCAGAGGTAAGTTAAGTCATACAGAGTTAGATGAAACACTGAGATATCGGCCGACTGTGTGAAGTTTTCTTACAACCCTTAAAATGAAGAAGACCTCGCGACCCCCTGTGAAGCATTGGCAAGCCCTAGTGGAGGGTCTCGACCCTCAGGTTGGGAACCACTGCTCCAGAGAGTCGAGGTCTGATAGTATACTTCGGTCTGTATCTGTAGAATATGTGACAGACATTATAAATATAGTGTTTCTGTAGCAGCAGCAGCAAAAACGCTCTGTGTGCAGCGAGGCAGCCGTCACCCCTCTGCGTGGTCGAGGGCTCGGATTTATCTGCTTGGAGGGGTCGTGACCCCAATGCTGTATGCAATATAAAGCAGTTCATACTAGCTCCACCTGGAGCAGCTATAACAGTAAACTACTACTCTAACATCAGGATTCCCACAGGTCCTGGAAAACCTGTCAATTTAGATGTAGTTTAATTTAGTTTTCCAGTCATGGAAACACCTGGAAATTGATTAAAATGACCAAATATCCTAGAAATAACTATCTTGTCCTGGAAAATGTTTACTCAGATCGCCTCCATCAAGCTTTTTCTATCACTGACTAACTGACTATTTTATAGATTTTTTATTTTACGTACAACTGAAACGTACAACCCAAATACTGAAAGCTATACAGTGAATATTGATCAGAGATGAGTTTAGTAACCTTTTATACGATTCTCTGTCTGTGTTATGTATTTTTAACAATCATACAGACTCATTATGATTCATATTTGACAGATTTAGTGTTTTTTGCTCTTTGTTCTATCAGCTCTTTGGTCGATTTCTAACACAGGATGAGACTGTTGATCAGAGAGTGAAGCTCTGTCTGTTCAGCTCTTCAAAGTTTAGATCTTAAATAATAATATAAGGTTTAAAAATAAACTATTTCATTTCGTTTTCTTCCAAAAACTGACAAAAATACTGAGCTATAGACCGACTGTGTATATATTTTGAGTTTTATTACACCCCTTAAAATAAAAAAAAAATAAATTTAAAATGAAAAAGACAGCTTTGGCGACCCCTAGTGGAGGTCCTCACCCCCAGGTTGGGAACCAGTGAAACTGACTAATGAACCTGAAACTAATTTAAAAAAGAGCAATAAAACTGGAGGTTGTAAAATAAATAATGACTTAATATAACTAAGTTAATATTTTGAGATACTTTCTCACTATAATATTGTCAGAAATGAGCTTCCGTACAAAACAGTTTCTTTTCTGTGTTTAGTTGATTAAAATGTGCGTTTCACAGGCAGAAATACAGATGTTTTAACAGTAAACATGTGGCTGCACAGAAAGGAATCAGTACATTGAACATGTAGGACAGTAAACTGATGATCCAGAAGCTTTTTCATACTAACAAGCACAAATAAATGTGAACTCACTGGAATATCTTCTTCACTCCGGCTGCGTCATTCTGTGCCAACAACTTTAAAACTTAATTTTCTTACACGAAAATGCCGAATGAGGCACAAAGTGCACTGTGGATCAGATCTCCACAGCCTGGATCAGATCCCCACAGCCTGGATCAGAAACGGAGGGTCAGGGAGAAAATGCACAAATAGATCCGAGGAGATAAAGCAGGAAAAAAAAAACACTTTTCTTTAAAAAGTAAATCACAAAGATTGTGGGTAGATCCGCATTCAGGGCTCCTCTTTACATCCCGGGTTTGTGCTTCCAGTCCGGACTCTGGAGACGGACTCTGCTCGCTCGGGGCTGATGTGCAGAAACTGATGCGGATGTTACCGGATAAACGAGGACGCGCTTTTTTACGCGCAGCTTCAGCGCGGCAGAGCTGAAGTATTTTACTACA
>NW_023339774.1:22054047-22054992 GCF_004916995.1 Morone saxatilis | reverse complement strand
CAAAACCAATGAAGGAGTTTTAAAACAGGATGCTCTGTAAATAATTCTGCCAACTGGAACTGAGTGAAAGTGTGAAAACTGCAGATAAACAAAGAAATAAATAAAAATAACTGTTTAAACTCTGGAGCTTTTCTTCTATATGTAGCTGATCAAATCAATAATCTATAATCAATAGCCTCATATCCCCTTTGTGCCTGCATCAGCGTTGTGGTTGTCTGCCAGAAGCTGTCACACATTGACTGTTTATCCAGTCTGAAGGCCACCCCCATTTTTACCATCCACATGTTTAGATCTTGGTGCTTTTTAATTTTTAATTTTAGTCATTTTCTGATAGATCCAGATTAAATGTGAAGAATGTGGCTACAGGAAGAAAGAACTTCAGACGTTTGACCTCCTCCCCACAGTGGAGACCTGGACGACCCACAGTGATCTGTAAACTGTGGAAGAACAGGCAGGTTTGGTGCAATGCTTCAGTGTCTGCTAATAAAAAACGTTATTTATTGAGTTGAATCAACTCACTGATTTCAAGTCAGATAAAAAAATAAAAATAAATGTATTAATAAAACTTGTAGATTAATATTAGAAACAAAAGATTAGTTGATATATTTACTTTTCTCTCATTAACAGGAAATAAAAAGGAATAAGAACATTTCACATCGTCTGTCTCTGCTGTGACACAATAATCATTAATGAGCTGCAGGTATTAATTAATCACTGTAAAGGAGTCACTCATTCACATTAATCAAACTCAACTCAAAAACAAATTGTTGAATTAACTCAGTTGTGAGTGAATTTAAAGTTGTTCAGTATTTTAAATATTGGAGATGTAGTTTCAGTGTGTCCATTTTATTGACTTTATAGCTATAACAGTGTAATTTTATTATAATGCTGTTAATTAATTAATTAATCATCATAAGTCAGATTATGCATCCAAATAATTATTAA
>NW_023339774.1:22050930-22053947 GCF_004916995.1 Morone saxatilis | reverse complement strand
AACGTGAATAGCACAACTTTTAATCATGAATGTGTTTAGATGGCTGTGTCCAAATCTGAAGTCGATCCGATAAATTCCCTAGGAGGAGTTCGTTCAAATACAACGTGTGCAAATCGAGCATGGGAAAGTGTTCATAAGTACCAGGGTGTCTCTGCAGCACTACAGTAGTTCATTATAATGCATTATAATGCTGTTTGTCACTTATTTTACCTTCATCGAAAAAATTGCAGCTTCTGCGATTTGGACATTTCAGTAATACTTGGATTCATTGTGCAGCCCTATTATATCTTTCGTTCTTTTTCGATATCTCATTTTACCTGATATGACAAGTGCTGCTCTTACTGCTGAACTAACCCGTCTCTTCTCATCCAACACCTTTTATTCTAAAACTGAACTGAAGTTAACTGGTGAATCGACACGGTGAATCGACACAGTGAATCACAGTGGGACCAGCAGTATGACCAACAGTTTAATGTCAGGGGAAAACATCTGATTCAATGTTGTAATCAACGCTTTATTTTCATGAGATCATATAAAGATAAAATACATGTTGACCTTTAGATAGCTGTAAGTTCAGATGTTCATTTGTAGTCAGTTCCTGTCGGTGGTGGAGCTGAGCACTGACAGGCCTGGTGAAGTGTCTTTCTTACGCAGTAGTGATATAAACATAAAATACAGCAGGACTCAAACCCACAGTTGGTCAAATGTTTCACCTGTCAGAAACTCATCCTCCTGATTTACTTGTCAGTTTTTAAAGACTTTGCTTTGGACTCGGCAATAAAGTTTGTGACATTTTACATTTGCTGCTTGTTTTTCATCTCTTTATCCATACAAATGTTTACACTGCTGAAAAGAAAGTCACATAAAGAAGACATGTTCTGGATCCAGTAACCTTCATTATCTGACACATCTGTATTTTCGAAACATACACATACATCTGCATAATTGTACATATTTCACGACACTTTCTTGTTGAAATGTTTGAGAATTAAAAACTTTGTTGTATCTGTCTGAGTTACACTGTTGGTGTTTGATGCTGGTTTGTGGTTTTATTTCAGCTTTTGATGCAAGGATGTGAAAAGTAAAGAGACAAACAACTTTAGATTTCACTATTATCTTTTTTATGTCATTGAGCAACCAACTGGTTTAAAACAGTGATCTTATCAGCACCAGAAGCCAAATCACCAATAAAGAGAAATGCTCCTCATTTAAAGTACACTTTATTTCAGTTTGACATCAATATAACTATATATATATATATATATATATAGTTATATATTGTTCCTGTTATTGAACTATTGAAACAAATAAAAACATTTAAAATAGTTTAAGGTGTGCGTCTCTTTTTGCACATATTTAAATGAGGTCATACGCAAACATTTCACCCTTTCTATGCAAATGAAAGTCCAATATCCACACACAGTGAAATTATTAGTGTCTTCAGAGAGTGTTGATTCATGATATTAATCCATTGTATTCAGCTTTATTGTATTTGTACAGTACTGCTTTAGTATCCTTTGTGCTCTGCACCTCATCTCACCGATATCACTGATGCTTGAAAGGAACTGCCCCAACTTTACGTCTCCATCCATCCACCACATGCCCTGAACCTGAATCTGTACTTGCCTGCCTGCGCCTTTTTCCTGTTTGGACTTACTACTGTCCTCAACGAGCTTATGAATCTTCATTTTACCAATAAATCCCTGGTTTAGCATTGGTTCTCTGTGAGGCTGATTCCCCTGTAACCCCTGGTTACACAACGCTGTTTTGGGGGCCTGAAATTGCAAAAGTTTAAAACTGGGTTCCAGGTTTTTTAATTATGTGTCAGGTTAATAATTTTAGCCTCTTTAAAATCACAAAATGTACATCATAGTACATCATTACTTTTTCACCACATAACTTTTTCAACTGACCAACTCAGTTACCACAGTAACTAACATTCAGTTAGTTTTATAAACGCACTAAAGCTGCTTTCTAGAAGCAAATTAACTAGAAATCAACTTCCAGATATTCCAGGTCAGCATGTGTTTTATCTTTATATGCTCTCTTTAAACATCCACTGTATCACTTGCACTGGCAGTTAACTGATAAAATTAATCTTTCACACACACTCGCCCCTCTCTGGGTGTTTACTGTTTAAAGTTTAGTTTCACTTCTGCTTGTGGAACAGACAGTTTTCTCGATCTGAACCTCCAGCTGAAGGTAATGGAACAAATTTGAAATATTTTAATCGTTAAGAAAAGCTGTCGTTTCCTTAATTACACTAGAAACTTGGGCTGCACAATTAATCAGAATATGATCAAAATGGCAGCATGGCTAAGTGCAATATAGAAGCTGCAGTTTTTTGATAAAGGTAAAATGTGACAAACAGCAATTTAATGTAGCAAAGAAAGTACTGTAGTTCTGCAGAAATATCCTGGCCTACAAATCTCAGTCTCCACATTTAAGAAAACATGTTTGTTTGGTACAAAAAATCTCAGTATTTTAATAAGTTGAATGTGATAAAAATGATCATTCTCACACTAATCAATTATATTGCAATATCTGTCAAAATAATCTTAATATGATGTTTTCATCATATGCAGCCCCACTAGAAACAACAAAAATCTGTTAATTTCTACAAATTTCTACAAACTCTATTTATCTGGAAGTATATTAAGCATAGCGTTAGTTCAGGCAGGCCACAAAGTCAAGGTCAGCTCTCAATTCCAGCTATATCAGCTAATCACAGCTAATCGTAAACACACATCAACTGATGGCTCAGCTGATTCCCTCCAAGAATCCAATTGACAAATATCATTTAGGTCGCCTTATTTAAGCTACTTTAGCCTGCCGCTTTTTCTACAAGCCGCTTTGCAACCCACCTCCACCCCAGCTCCTCCTTTTATGTTGTTTTTATGTTATGTGCACAAAAGAAAAACATAAAATGGAAAACTAAATTATATTCACAAGGAAGATATAGACACATAAATAAATATACAAAAAAACAACAGCCAATCACTGGAGGAGCAGCTGAT
>NW_023339774.1:22045525-22050905 GCF_004916995.1 Morone saxatilis | reverse complement strand
GCTGATTCTTACTTACAGGAAATGATGGAATAGATGATTTCAGTTGATGTGCACATGAATGAGTTGTTTTCCTCTCAGATCAAATGTGTGTGAGCTGATGTGGATGTGAGTCAGCAGGCATGAAGTCAGATGTGAGGACATGAGAGGAGGGAGTCCCTCCTCTAAACAAGCCTCGGCTGGTGGGAACATGACACAACGACCAATAGCTCATAGTGAAGATGAGGATCTCTAACTTGTCCATGTTTTCCATGTCACAGCTCAAGCACTCAGATCGACTCACCATCATTATCACTCAAACCTCTGTGGTGTTGTATGAAGCCCAGGCGCAAACACAGCCGACCCTCTGCTGGACCTGGACCTTGACCTGAACACTGACCTGGATCGAACCTACACCTGGACCACTTGGTCTATTTGGCTGAAAACGTAATAGTTCTGCCTTATTGTCACAGATAAAAATATGTATTTTCAGTTACCATGGCAATGGCAAACGGTGGGGTTTTGCATTTTCAGGCTCCCAAAACTGTGTTTTTGTGTGTGAACGAAAGGCCAAACACAACAAAAGATTCCCATTTAATGCAAAAAAACGTAGTCGTGTGAACAGTAATAGTTCTAAGTACTGTTTTCAAGGCAATACACAAGAAAATCTGAATTTATACAGAAAAGAAAACAAACAGTGGCACCAGAAATATTTAATATATAAAATATTAATAATTTTAAGCCACTATTTGTAGAAAATAGTCCCAATAAACCCAGTCCACAGAAGATAAGAGAACCAGAGAACATTTTCTTTATTGTATTGAGACCGAAATCTTAAAACCTGGACGCACAAAGCCAGAAATATTAACCCTTTCTGGTCAGACTTTTAAATACGAGCTCTAGCTGTAAAGTGTCGATCTGTCTCAGAACTTGAAGACTTCCCAGCAGGACTTCCTGAACACCGGTGGAGAAGATAAACGGGATGTTTACCTCCAGAATTCAGAAAGCCCTGATTGGTTGATGAAAGTTTAATCAGTGTTAATAAATTGACCTGGGTCAGAGGGAGGGGAGGCTGTGCCGGTCCCGAACCGACCAGCCGCCATCTGACTCTGTTTTAATTACAAAACCCATTAAATGATTCAGTTTTAATTAAAGCTGTCCCATCTAATTAAAATATGATGATGAGGAGAGCCGGGGCGTCTCCTGGGCTTCTGTGTTTATCATGGAGTTAACCTCCGTCAGCAGCCCCGCTAACAGCAATCCCAGCATGCATTTCAATGAGGGTTTATCCATCAGACCACAGGGTCAGTGCGACACACAGGGCTGAGGACGGGTTTAAAGCTACAGCTTCACTTCACTGTGTGCAGGTATTAGTTTATCCTGTGTTCAGTTCTTTTGTAGTTTCTGTTTGTTTTTTAAACACTATTATTTCACAAAAGCTCTTTTTTAAAGGATGTACACATGAAATAAATACATTTTACTATCTGTGTTATATATAAATGTACCTTTCCTAAGTCCCGCCCCTTTTTGCTTTGTGCTCCAATAACAGTTGAGCTTGAACTCTCTAAAAACACTTTCTTTACATTATTATAATAAAAAAATGAATACATTTGACTAACAGACCTACAGAAACTAATAAAAACTCAACTGAAACAACAAACATGCTCTGGAAATTAACTGAAGCTAAACTGAATTGGCAACAAAAATTAAAAAATGAAATAAAATAAAAAATACTGAAAAACAAAACTATGACAATTCTGGAAACTAACTAGCTAAAGACTGGTGTAGATTAACTAACTAGTTAGCAAGTGGTTTACTTTGTAGTAAAATGTTAACAAACTAGCTTTAGCTGAGGATTGATGTAGATTAACGTGAGTGCCGACATGAAATAGTTTGGTGAACACAACTGTTACTAATGAAACTAATTAACTGAAACTAAACTGAATTGGAAACAAAAATTAAAAATGAAATAAAAGTAAAAACTCCTGAAAAATACTGTAACTATGTGACTATATATGTCACCTTCCTCTCTGCATCAGTGTATATTTGTGTACATTTACAATATCCTGTGCATATATATATATATATATATATATGAACTCTGAACCCTGTCGCTGTGGTAACCACCTGCAGTGTGACGAAGGTGTATTCATTCTGCTTTTTCCACACGAAGCAGTTCATTTTAATCCAACTGTCACTGTCCCAGCTGCTAATCCCTCCGCTTAATGGAGGATTATCTGGGTTTTCATTCACTCTCTCTCTCTCTCTCTCACACACACACCTGTACACACACACACACACACACACACACTCTCAGGTCTATCATAGAGGATAAAGCGTCCATTAGAATAAACTAAACTACATCTTCTACGAAATGTGAGTTTAGATATTTTTCTGCTGTTGGAAAAAGTACAAAAATATATAAAAAGTAACTGTATGTAAAAATATCTTAATATATATTATTATGATGATTATTTACTGTGCTTAGGACGACATTTTATATTATTTTACTGCAATTCAGAAGGAAATATTCGACTTCTTTCTACTATATTTATCTGACAGATTTAACATTTTAAACACAGAACCAACTCTAAAATGAGCTCCACGTCGAGCAGCTACCGCAGTTAAACTCTGCTCTCACTGTTTTACAGAAGCAGCCGTAAAGACAAACGTTTGTAACTCAGCTCTCTCGGCCTTCATGTGGTTGCTTCATGTGGTAGTAAGTGACTTCACCAACATAAATAATCATTTCCCAAAGTGCAGCTCAGCCACATGTGAGGAAACATCTGTGTAAAGGACATTCTTCAGATTTCATGTTTGGAAAAAGAAACTACAAATATTTCTTTTTGTGCAGCATGACGGGTTGAAATGACAGACTGAAGCACCACCTGGTGGACGTCAGGAGCACTGCACCCATACAACAACCACATCTCATTGAGGTTATATTCAACCATTATATGTTTAAAACATTATTTATCTACCCCAATAATTATAATATAATCCTTAAAAAAAGAGTTTTAGGGTGGAATATCTCTGTTTTAACAAAAAAAGTGATGGTCTTTTTTTAGTTTGTAGTCCAATTAAAGTCAATCAAGACCTTTATAAACTACTGTAGAGGAGTTTGCTGTCAAATTTAACACATTAATTTAAAAAATAACATGTTAATAAACAGACATTAATGTAATAATCTGTTATTAAGTGATATGATTAAAGTTTAGAGTTCAAATATCTTTATTTTTTTTCCAAGCAAATATTGATAAATGTGATTGTTTGCATGAGTCATAGAATATAATATAATCACCTGAAAATAAGAATGTTTTTTTGTACAGAGGAAGCGGGTCCTCAGCCACTGCCATGTTGAACCACCATGTTTCTACAGTAGCCCAGGAAGGACAAACCAAACACTGACTGTAGATAGTTTTGCAACCACTGTAGTTTTTTTCTCTTTTTATACCTTTGGAAGGCAATCGGAATTTAGTTGGTTGCAATCTGCAACTTCACCACTAGATGCCACTAAATCCTGCACACTGGCCCTTTAAATCTTTCTGCCACCTTAAAGCCTCCATACAACCCTCTGGCCACCACATTGAATTTTTATCTTTAATTTTACATGGATTTGTTTGTTAAGTGACGGATATCTTGTATAATTGTGGAAGTTTTCACAACAAAAACGTTGAATAAATGTTGTTTATCAGTAAAAACAGCAATAATTACTGTAATTTCACAGATAATGACTTTTATTACAGTTCTATAACTTGACTAAAGTCAAAGCTAACATATTGTTATATTATTATATATATATGTATATGTATATATTAGCCTTATATGTTGATCATTGAACGGTAGGTGTAAAAGCTTCAGTCCTCTGACTTTGTGTTTTTGTGTTTCTGGTGTCGTCTGCAGAGATGAACACGTCGGTGCGTGAACTCCTCACCTCGTCGGAGCCTGACTCCTCCTACTTCCTGCGTGTGGACTGGAGGGGGCGGGGCTTGGGTTCAGGCTTCCAGCTGCTGCTGACTGATGGACGGGACGCCTGGAGAGGAGACGGTAAAAAACCTCACCCGGCGTGACCTCACAGCGTGTCGCGTGACTGACCTGACAGATTTATGCTCACCTGATATGTGGACGGCCTCACCTGTTCGACCACACACACACACACACACACACCTTTATCACTTCACCTGGAACGTTTCAGGGCGCGCCGCCGACCTTTTCAACTGCTCGGACAGTTTCACTCAGAGGAAGATTTATTAGTTTATTAGATTTATTAGTTTTTAGATTTATTAGTTTTTAGATTTATTAGTTTTTAGACACCAGGACTGCAGTCCGTAATAAAACTGTTCAGTATAAGTACATTAAAGTATAAACTTTAGTACAAATTTGAGTCTTTTCTTTTCATTTCATGCTTGCTTTCTATTTCTACTGTTATTTTACCTTGCATATAATAATAAAACAACTTCAAACTGGACAGAAATACAATAAACTCACCAAAACTGTCTTTTTAAGACTTTCCAACGATCACCAACTCTGGTTTGGTGGAAATAAATCCTTAATTCACCGTGAACGTAGATATAACAGCAGTTTCCGAGTTCGGAGGCAGTCCGGCTATGGAAATCAAACCTACATAGAGGCAGCGCATACAACAACAAGGCCAGAGAGAGGGAGGACGCCCACATTGTCACTCTGTGTCTGTATAGAGAATAACTGTTTTCTATATTCTGTTATTTCTTTGTAGTGAGTGAAGCAGCAGTGTGTGCTGAGGCAGAGGAGCTGGAGATGGAGACGGAGCGGTACGTCCAGGACCTCCAGCAGGCGCTGACTGAGACAGAAACCTCTTCGACATACAGCTTCAGTCTGACGCCGTCTCCACCCGACCACCGCGCCGCCGTCACGCTGGCGTACGAGAAGGTTCAGAAGGACATCTCTGTGAGTGAAACTACAGTCAGCAGTGTTCACGGTATCTCAGAGTGATACTGCAGCATGTATGGGCTCGACTACACTGTAAAACAAATATATATCTATAAGTTTACTGTATGTTTTAATTATTAATATTAATAAAATGACAAAAATATCCAGTGAATTTACATGTCTAATGTAAAATAAACCTGTAACTGTAAAGAAACATCAAATTGCTGCTTATTTAAAGAAAATGTCCTTTTTTCACATAAAAAGATTTTTTGCAAATCTAAAATCTTCACAGATATTTACTGTTTATTTAATAGATTAAACTGTTAAATTAAAGTTTATTACTGTTAATATATTTAAATTAATGTAAAATTAGTGTAATTTTACATGGATTAGTTTGTTAACTGACAGATATCTTGTATAATTATGTTGAATAAATGTTGTTTATCAGTGTATAAGCATTGGTAAACTGAACAAATACAGTTTTTATCAGTGAAAA
>NW_023339774.1:22039106-22045500 GCF_004916995.1 Morone saxatilis | reverse complement strand
GTTTTTAATAAAAGTTGTACTACCCTTGTACACTGAAACAAATAAATTTTTATCATGAAAACACAATCATTACTGCTAATTCCAAGAATAAATGAACTTTTATTTACATTCTATAACTTTTTTTACATTCAGATTTAAAAATAAATAATAAACAGTCCAAATTTAATCTGAACTTGTATTCTGTTATTATAAGCAGTTGTTTTCACCCTTGGTTATGTAATAGCTCAAAATTGGAATTTGTTTTTACAGTTGTACAATCTTTCTTAATTAACCATTAAGAACAAAAGGTAATAAATTACAAGTAAAACTGTATTTTTTAAATGGATAAAATTTACTGTTATGAAGTTTTATTTTTTCTGTTTTATTTTACTTGTATTGTTTTTGTCTGGCGCCCTCCAGCTGTAATATTACTGTTTTTTTTTTTTTAAAGTTATTTTACAGTGTTCATGTTGGGTTTGTTAGACGTGTTGTTTGATTTAACTCGGCTTTCTCCCTCGGCCGACGGTCAGAAGGTGTTAATTTTGTAAGTGCTTGGTTTTTGTGTTTTTTTTGAACTGCTGCAGCTCTCTATAGCTCAAGTTGGGTTAATTGGGAAACAAGTAAACTCTTCAAGTAGGGTTTTGTTGAATGTTTTGACATGCACGTCGGCGCTCTTCCTAATTTCCTTCTGACTGTTGACAGAGCTCCACGAGAAACCTCCCGAACGAGGAAAGCCGTGCAATGGATAGAACCTGTGAAACGTTAATGTATATCAAGAAAGTGACTCGATGGCCCTTCACCGTGCATTGTTACTGTTCACCTAAACCAAGACCTGTGTAAGTTTATCTTTCAACTAACTACAATAATAATAACTTGGAAGGATACATTCTTTTCTTCTATTTCCGCTTCAAAGAAGAACACTAATGAACCATGAACCTGTAATCAATTATTTGATCTTAAATTTCGTTTAACAAATAGCAAAGGGTACATTAACAAATGCTTTTAAATTATTGATTGTAATTGGATTAGAATTTGAAGATTGTTAATTAAAGTTTATTTAAATGCGTGCCACAACTTAACTGCTTAGTAAGATGAAATAAAAGGTTATTTTTTTTAAAAATGTTTGTAGATTCCTTTTAAAGTTATGGAAGGAAAGAAAGTTTTTGAAGTGTACTAACGAGACTGGGAAAAAAACCATTTTTGTAACAAAAAACCAGCTTAAAAAGTCCTAAGAAAAGCCAACCAGTAAAATAATAGGACTATACGTGAAAAAACTTAAAGTTTAGGTAGCCAGTAAATAAGAAATAAATTTTTGAAAAACTAAAAGTAATTTTAAAAAAAATGGTTAAAAAAAGCTTTTAAAAGTAACAGACAAATAGTTGCAAATGTGCGTCTTCTACCTTTCTTCCATGTTACAGTAAAGCGAGTCCAACATGGAACCTCCCCCGGAACTTCACAGCTTCGAGCTTTTATTTAAACTGAATGAAACATGTAACCCAATAACGAACGATTTGCTTCAAGTCGTCAAACCTCAGACCACCACCTGTGGGTATATCCAGCCAGAAAGGGTGCGGGTAAAACTAATTCAGCTTTTACACAGTTTAAACAAATGCTTTTTTTTCAATGAAATTTCAGTATCATATGAATAATATGCCAAACAGTCACAGTTTTTTTTAACTTTACACTAACTTCGTGAATCGTTTCCTGTGAGTAATTCCTATCCAGGGTGTTTTACCAACGTGAAGTGGAAAGTAATCCCTGTTTCAAGGGTTCCAGTCTGTTGTTGACTTAAACTCTTCGACGCTCAGACACAAACCTTTTGTTTTGCCATGGGTGTGGAATGACAAGAATGGAAATTCTTTGTTTGCAGCAGAAGAAATGAATTCCTTGCTTTCTTGTTTTTCTCCAGAACAGAAAAAAGTTTAGAAACAGTGGGGAATTTTTGCAATGTGCTGGCGATTGGTTGGTTCCAGCGGAGGTTGTTGCGAAAAGGTTTCTTCTTGTAACATAAAAAAAAAAAACAGTAAATTTCTCTGTCAATGAGAAAGTTTTATTGAGTCCAATAAATGAAAAGGCTCGGTCCTTACGATTGTTTCCGGCTCGTTTCCTCTAATGCTGTTTTCCAACCTGCACACATCCCTTCAACACACCACGTCAGGTGTTTTACCTGAGAAAGTGGTTTTTTAGCAAAATACAAACGTGTTTGTGTTTTGGTGTGTGGTGTTTGTTGTGTTGGTGTTTTGTTTTGTGTTGGTGTTGTGGAGTTTGTGTGATGCTTTGTAAGCATGTTTTTGCGCGTCCAGCCGCAGCCGCAAAAAAGGTTAAGAGAGTTAGAACATGTTTAAATGAAGCCTGAAACTTGGTTTAGAAATTTTTCGAAAAAAGCTTAAAACTTGTAAAAAATGGTTCCAAAAAATGTAAAAGTAAATGAGGAACGTTTTGTTTTGTGGTTTCTTCGCTATCGAAACTTTCCAACAAATTTTTCAAGACTTTAATTATCGACTGGATGCTCCATTGTTGTTTAAGAATAAATCAACAAATCAGAATGGTCCACAGTCACAAACAGTTTTTTTTAAACTCATGAAAATATGTAATTAACACATCCGAATTTAAGAACTTGTAAAAATTATCCACCAGGAACAAACGTTTGTTTCCTTAGTTTGGCATCAAACGATGAAAGCGCACACACATTCGATTTCATGGAAACGACAAGAAATAAAAAAGTTGAAACAAGAAAGTTGCAGCGTGATTTCCAACATGAATTAAAATATTCCAATACAAGAATAACTGGTAGATACAACCAGAAAGGACACAAATGGAATTATCTTCTTGTGATTTTCCCTCAGGAAAAGAGAGAGAATAAGCATAATTGGTAAGGTGTCACATACAATAGTTAATTAAGTTAAAAACAATGCGCGCGCCGCGCCAATAAGTGAACTATATATTTTCACAGTAATGACTTATTATTAAAGTTCTAATATTTGACTATAGTCTAGACTAACTATTATGTTATGAATTACCAATTCAGTGGTATAATATACGGAAGGTATATCTATAATATAGCTTATATGTTGATCATTGACGGTAGGTGATAAAAGCTTCAGTCGTCTGCACTTTGGTGTTATTTAGCTCTTCTGGTGTTCTGCAAGATAACAACGTCGGTGCGTGAATCTCACCTCGTCGGAGCCTGACTCCTCCTACTTTCCTGGTGTGGAACTGGAGGTGGCCAGGGCTTTGGGTTCAGGCTTCCAGCTGCTGCTGACGGTTTTGGACGGGACGCCGGAGATGGAGTACGGTAAAGAGACCCCTCACCATCGGCGGTGACCGTCACAGCGTGTCGGTTGACGGACCTGACCACGAATTATATGCTCGCATTGAATATAGTTGGAAACGCCTCCTACGTGTTCGAGCGACGAACACACACACACGACACACGACCTCATTTATCACTTCACCATGGAACTTTTCTGGGCCCCGCCGACCATTGGGGTTCAACTGCTTCGGACAGTTTCAATCAGAGGAAGATTTATTAGTTATTAGATTTATTAGTTTAGAATTTATTGTTTTTAGATTATTGTTTTTGATGACACCAGGACTGACGTCACTACCATGTTCATGTATAATAGTACATTAAAGTATAATCTTGGTTAGTACAAATTTGATCTTTTTCTTATTTCGCAGGTTTCGATGCTGTGCTTCTATTTCTACTGGGGGTTCACTCCTCCCTTCCGCCTTACAAATATGAGGTAGGATGGACATTCTACTGACAGAAATACAATAAACTCACTCAAAATTGTTTTTTAAGCTTTAACGATCGCTAACTCTGGTGTTTTGGTGGAAATAAATCCTTAATTCACCGTGAACGTAGATATAACAGCAGTTTCCGAGTTCGGAGGCAGTCCGGCTATGGAAATCAAACCTACATAGAGGCAGCGCATACAACAACAAGGCCAGAGAGAGGGAGGACGCCCACATTGTCACTCTGTGTCTGTATAAGAGAATAACTGTTTTCCTATATTCTGTGTATATCCTTTGATAGTGAGTGAAGCAGCAGATAGATCCGTCGCTGAGAGGGAGCTTGACATGGCAGCACGAGCGGGTACGTCAGGACCCCACCAGGTAGCAGAAATGAACGAAACCTAATTCGACATACAGGGCTTCCCAGTCCTGAGCCGTCCTCCCTCGAGCCACCGCGCCGCCGGTCAACGCTGTGACGGAGGGTTCAGAAGGACATCTCTGTGAGTGGACTACAGTGCCGCAGGTGTGTCGCGGGTATCGCATCAGAGGATTACTGCAGCATGTATTCTCTGGGCTACCGACTGAACACTAGAGTATAAAACATAATACTAGGTTTATAAGTTTATGCATTTTATTATTAATATTATATAAATTGCAAAATATCCAGTGCAATTTATTCTATATGTAAAAATAAACCGTACTGTAAAGGAACATCAATTGCTATTTATTTATAAGAAATGTACTTTTTTCAAAATAAAGATTTTTTGCTATTCGTAAAATCTTCACAGAATCTTTTACTGTTTAGTTCTATAGTTAACTGTTAATTTTAGTTTTATTCACATGTTAAATATATATTATATAATGTAAAATTAGTGTAATGTTCAATGATTAGTTTGTTAAACTGACAGATATCTGTAAATTATGTTGATAAAATGTTGTTTTATCATGGTATAACAATTTGTAAACTGACAAATACATTTTTTATCAGTGAAAACAGCCAAACTAATATACTCGTAATTTCACAGATATGATTTTATTACAGTGTTCTATAACTTTTAACATTCAGATTTAAATAAATAATAACAACAGTCAATTTAATCCTGATTATTTGTATTATAGCAGTGTTCACCTGTATTTATAGCTCAATGAATTGTTTTTACAGTGTAAATATCTTTAATTAAACATTAAGACAAAAAGGTAAATAAAATTAAAGCTAAAAACTGTATTTTAATGATAAAATTACTGTATTAGTTATTTTCTGTTATTTTACTGTATGTTTGTGGCGCTCAGCTGTAATATTACTGTTTTTTTTTACAGTTATTTTTTACAGTGTTCATGGTGTTGTAGACGTGTGTTGATTTAAACTCGGCTCTCTCCTGGCCGACGGGTCAGGAGGTTAATTTGTGAGAGTGCTGGTTGTGTTTTGACTCTGCAGCTTTATCAGTAAGTTGATTATTGACAGTAAAACCATCTTCAGGGTTGTTGATGTTTCACATGACGTCGGCGCTGCTTCCTTAATCTCCCTCTGATGTTTAAAAGCTCCAGAGAAACCATACACCGAACCGAGGAAGTGATGAATAGAGTGTGAAATGTTAATATTATTTCAGAAACTTGACTCGTGGCCTTCACGTGATTGTTACTGTTACCTCACCAAAGACCTGTAGTAAAAGTATCTCAACTAATACAATAATAATAATGTGAGGATACATTCTTTCTTATTTCTGCTTCAGATTAACACAATTTGACCCATAACCTGTAATATTTAATGCTTAAATTGTTAAATAAATAGCAAAAGGTAATAACAAATAGTTTAAATTAGCTTGATGTAATTGATTAAGAGTTGAAATAGTTAGATTAAAGTATTAAATGGTGACAAACTAACTGTAAGTAATGAATAAAGGGTTTTAAAATGTGTAGATTGCTTAAAGTAATGGAGAAAGAGTTGAAGTAGTCAACTAAAAGACTGGAAACATTTGTAAAGAAAAGCTAAAAGTCCTAGAAAAGGCCAACAGTAATATAGATATAGCTGAAAAAACTAAAGTTAGGTAGCCAAGTAATAGAAATATGTTTGAAAAAACTAAAAGTAATTTAAAAAATGGTTAAAAAAAAGCTTAAAGTAACAGACAAATAGTTGAAATGTGCCAGTTTCTACCTTTCTGCCAATGTAAACGAGTCCAAACTGACCTAAACATTCACAGTCGAGCTTTATTAAACATGAATGAACACATTGGGAACAATAACGAACGGTGCTTCAGTCAATCAGACCAGACTGTGGGGGTATATCAGAGAGGGTGGGGGTAATAATCAGCTACAGCAGTAAAATCCAGCTTTTACATGAATTCAGTATCATATATAATAATGCAACAGTCACAGTTTACTACTTAACTTTCACTGATGTTCCTGTGAGTATTTCTCCAGCGGTGTTTAGCAACTGAGTGAATAATCCCTGTTCAGGGGTCAGCTGTGTGACTAACTCTCGATGCCGACACAAACCTTTTGTTGCCATGGTAGTGATGACAGAATGGAAATCTGTTGCAGCAGAAGGGAAATGAATCGATGCTTCTGTTCTCCAGAAACGAGAGTTAGAAACAGTGGATTTGCAGAAGTGTGCTGCGATGTGTCAGCGGAGGTGTGCGAGGTTTCTCTTGCTTAACATAAAAAAAAACAAAAAAAACAG
>NW_023339774.1:22038657-22038904 GCF_004916995.1 Morone saxatilis | reverse complement strand
GTGTGTGTGTGTGAGTGTGATGATGCTTTTTGTCAGCATGTTCTGCCGACGTCCAGCAGCAGCAAAAAGGTTAAAAGTATTAGAACAATGGTTAATGAAGCTGAAACTTGGTTAAATGGTTCAAAAAAGCTAAAACTTGTAGAAAAATGGTTCAAAAAATGTAAAAGTAATGGAGACGTTCTGTTTGTGTTTTCTATCGCTGACTTCAACAGATTTAAAGACTTATTATCCCAACTGATGCTGCATT
>NW_023339774.1:22037870-22038565 GCF_004916995.1 Morone saxatilis | reverse complement strand
ATCCCCGAATAAAACTTTATTATCCACCAGAGACAAGACGTTGTCTTTAGTGCATCAAAAACATAAAAGCAGCACAACAACATTCAACCTATACATGAACGAACAAAGAATAAAACACAGTGAACAAGAGTCTGCAGCAGTGATTCCCAACCTGAATATATTCAATACAGAACATAAACTGTACAATGAACACAGAGACACAATAAATGGATTATCTTCTGTGAATATTCATCAGAGACAAGTTTTTTTTCTGATATTTTTAGGAACCTTTTGTACAATCAAGTAACACAAACTCAACTTTGTAAGTTAAAAACATTGATGTTTAACTTGTAGCACGTTGTTAGCTCAGGGCGGCGGTTGGACGCCCACTGCAACGTTCACGTGCTGCAAGAGAGCAATATATTCTGATAATATTTCCATTGCTAACATTATACTGAATAACAAGCAGTCGAACTACAAATAAAGACCTGAAACCTGCTTCCTTATCAACCGGGAACCTTTGACCTTTGCCATTTTGCACCAAATTAAATTAGTTTTTTAAAAAAGGTTTGTGCTTTTATGTATTTGTATCTCGTTTAAATTGATATGAAACAACTGTAATCTTGCAGTCTGGATTAAATCGTCCTTTTAACATCATGTTGCTGACCGGAAGGAGGGAGATTGAGTGGTGTAGGGTAATTAGCATGCTAACATTA
>NW_023339774.1:22035847-22037785 GCF_004916995.1 Morone saxatilis | reverse complement strand
GCTAGAATGAAAAGTGACCAGTCTCCAGTAGCTGTTGAGATATTCATCCATAGATCCATGAAACACACAAATAAAAGACTTCAAACATCGCAGTAGTTAGTAATGAGGGAGAGATACGATCAAGGGCCTCAGACATTGTAGTTTATGGTCGGCAGCCTGATATTTGAGACCTTTAACAGTTTCAACCAGTTGAACATGATGTACAACAGGCGCTGTTATGAAATCCTGCTTGGCACGAATAATAAGAGAGCAGAAGATGAGCAGCGTCCCCGAGAGACGATAAACAAACATCAGCGTTTCCTCAAGGAAAGTGGTTACCGGAGGAATAAACAAATGAAACTTTAACAGTAATGTGAACTGAAACACTGAATAAAAACGACTTCCAGATGACTTACTCTGAATAAAGTGAGTCCCCCCACAGTCTGTGCTGGTGGAGGATTAATGAACCTCAGGAAAGTGTCGCTGCTGCTGTCAACGCTCATAGGAACTGTTGTTTGATTCATTTATAGGAAACTAAAACTTAACAAGAATCAAAACAAAACTCAAGTGCTTATTTTCAGAAAATGGAAACTAAAAGTGCAAATGTCCTAAAATAAACAACCTACATCATTATTATTATTTTCATTATTCTGCGAAGACCCGACCGTTTATTCCGAATCCCGAGCATCGTCCAGAACGGGTGGAGCAGCTCAGATTGCTCGGAGTTCAACCTCAGTACCATGTATTGAGGAAGCTCCATTGTTTCGCCATAAACCTGCTGTTATATTAATGACTTTAGCGTCCACTAGCTCCGTGGTAGCGCCCGCATTCACCCACACTGGCAGTAAATTTAGAAAAGGTGGAGCTGCACTCTGAGGTCTCTCCCCACATAAAAGTGTGCGGCAGTTAATTAGTGTGAATCAGTGAGTCAGAAACGGCTTTTGAAACAGTAGCGTCTCTATGACGACATGAGAAACCTTTGCCCACATCAACAGTGCTTCTGCCAGCGCGGTCCAGCCAACTCACCGGCGTCTCAGACCCAGTCAACAACATACAGCTCTGACAACAAAGATCCTCCTTAATGTGAGCGCTCAGGTGGCAGCTGAGGTTTCTTGTCTGAAATTAAGAGCTTAATACCGAGTGTGTACGATGAGGCAACAACCTGGAAAGTGTTTGCCAAGAAGAGCTTAGAAGAGGTATTTCCATTGCGAGCAGTATTTTACTCTGAAGTTTATTTACTTAACATTTCTAAGAGGTGGTGAAGTAATAGTTGGCAAATATTAGACAGGAAAACACTGGAGTGGTGGGAAGATGATGAGACTGAAACGTTTGGTTTCTATCACAGTCTGACGAGTCTTCACCTCAGAACGCATTGATTGATGTAAATAATGTCTGTCTGTAGCTCTGTACGCCGTTCTGGTCTGAAACATCTCAATATGTACCGATAGGTTGCAGATGATGAATGCATGGCAACCCTGAACCCTGTAGACGTTACTCGGCCAGCTCCCTCGTAAAAAGTATTGTCCGACTGAGCGTGTTGATGACGTTTTCTATCCCTGATGCAAAACCTTTTTTGGAAACTTTTCTTAGATCTGGCTCAGAGGTCCAAAACCTTTAAGAGACACTTTTTACCCCAAAAACCCTCAGAAATCCGTCTATTTGAACTTCATTATTTGAATTCATCTCTACAGAGGAAGCAGTCCAGTAATCCAGCACTGTCCACGCACTCTATGGGACGTTCCTGCCGACTAATTTGTTAAATCAGGGACTTGCAGCATGAAATCATTTTAAATCAGCGTAGTAATTCTAACCAATCACAGTGAGTTTGACCAGTTGAGTCTATAAATGTTGTAGTGTAACTAAAGTCCTTGTTTGTCTTTCTGTCAATAAACTGAAACAACACAGTTTTATCTCCTTATCCAGTCTGTACAAACACACAGCGGTGCCCCCCCCCCCCCC
>NW_023339774.1:22032974-22035747 GCF_004916995.1 Morone saxatilis | reverse complement strand
ACAGAGAGGCTGCGATACAACACAGGCAGAGGGAGTGAGACACCATGTGACTCTGTGTCTCTATAGTTTCTGATGTTTATTGATAAGCTCTCTGGTCTCTGTAGGAGTTCTGATGGACAGAAGAAGGAGGATTCAGTGAAATCAGACCGATCAGCGGGTCAGGAGGAGGACGAATATGGAGGAAGTACTGACGAAGAGGCAGAGGAAGAGCAGTCGACTCCAGCCTCTCTACCCACCCGAGGTAAGAGCTCTACGTTTGCCTCAAACTTGACATCGTCTCGACCCCTAAAACATTTTCAGTAATATTACGATTTTCAGCTTAATTTCATATCATTATATCTTTGACTCTTGTTTCTTGCTTTTAAAAGCACTTTTTGAAAATGTGTTTTGAGTTTTTCCATGACTTGATTTCTAATCCAAAACACTACAGCAGCTGCTCCACTGATTGTTTAAATTCCATGTAAAAGTAAAAGTCCCCTAATTGACACACTATTTCCAGTACTGAGTCACAATTCATTAAAAGGGGAACTTTCTCTGAAACGGTCCTTAAAGGAGGCCTCTTATTATCAGTGTCAGATATATATCTGATCTTACAATATGGGATGTTGATATTAAACAAGGCTAAAGTGTCAAATAATGAGGTAAATGTATGTAAAAGTAATTAGCAGTTAGCAGAGTTGAGGCAGAGCAGCCGGAGGATGTCAGAGGGAAAACCAGACAATATTCTCTCCATAAAATATCATCCAGTTTCACCCAAATCACTGATAAAGTTATAGAAGTCCTTTCTGCAGTTATCATTGAGGTTCACTCCCCAGAAACACTCCGCTCTGGCGCCGTCTATCATTTTTCCGACCCCAAATTCAGTGCCTCGTGTTGCTATTGTCCAACCTAAGAAGGTTTGACGGTTACGACCACGTCTCCATTAAATGAAGTCAGTGACAGTTACACGGCTTTCGGGTGGGAACTTTAATGGATCACCTACGGTAAGTCGTTAATTCTGTCATGTTGAACGTGCAAGTCGGCATTAAATCATATGAGGCATAAAATAACAGTTGCAGGTGTTGGAAAACACCTGGCGAGAGCAAATATCAGACGCCACAGAGAGCAGAGCACCAACATAAGTTCACTACTCCTTCGTTATTAGTGCTACAAACTCATTTCTTAGTACTTTCACTTTGTGTTGAGATGATATTTTGGGGAGCTGTTGTCATGGGAGCTGAGTGTGTGTTTTTGCACCATCGCTGAGACTTTTTTGTGTTTTTCGTGCCCAGAAAACTAACCATGACATCACTGAGGAGTTATGTAACGCAGAGCGGTGGGCCTCCGTTGAACTGACATCCCCAAAACACCTTTAAACACACGCAGCTTCTAACGTTGACGTTACACTTCATCAACCTCCAGACTCGCACTCCCAGAAGGTCTGGATATGATTAATGTGCCACCGGCAGGAGGTTGGATGTGCGGCGTGTCGGTGTGTGTTACACTAAGATGGATTTGGGCAGAACATGGAGCTTTGAGGGGTATTTTAGGGAGTTTTTTACCCTCTTCTCAGCTGTTTATGTCCCTGATTTTTCCACTTTCTCACACAAGTTAAAACGGTCCACAGCCAGGTTGCGTTCGTGTGATACGTCAGAGCTTTCTCAGCCCCGGTGTCCCCGCTCTCTGGGCCTTCCCCTCCGTCTGAGGAGGAAAAGCTTCGCCGTTGTTTCTGTTGCCACGACAGTGACTCAGACGGCAGCGTGTTGCCATTTATGACCAACAGATAGAAGGAGGGAAGTTTAAGGAAATTAGTTTGTGTGTTTGTGTGGATACTGCTGTGACTGAAAGGTCACAGCACAACAAAACAATCGCCTGTTGATGTCAAATCGTCCCTGAGATCATTTGGGTGAAGTAAGCGTCTGTGTGTATAAAACCTTTTTAATGGTCTTACCTTGTAAAAACGGAAAATCATTTTTTTTGCATTTCTTTCTTCCTTCATGCACTAACAATAAAAAATATTTCATTTCCATTTAACACTGATTTTTAACTAATAATAAAAGGTTAGATTTGCATAGATTTGTCTTATTTAAAGTGATATAAAACACAATGAATTATGTTAATTAATAACATTTTTTTAAAGCTCCATTGTGAAACAGTCATCTATTGTCAGAAATGGGATATAATGTTCATTAGTGTATAATCACCTTAAAATAAGAATCATTCTGTTTTCGTTACGTCGCTGGTCACCTTCCATGGCGTCCAACATTTTGAACCGACATGTTTCCACAGTAGCCCAGAACGGACAAACCAAACACTGACTCTAAATAAGGACTTTAAAGTTTTTTTCAAGTTTTGCAGCCACCATAGTTTCTCCTAAACACTTCACAGCCCGCTCTCATTCCCAGGTTGTCAAATAGAGACGCGAGTGGTGTTCAGTTTGTTGCAATCTGAACTGTCACCACTAGATGCCACTAAAATCTACACGCTGGTCCTTTCAGTAACAGAAATAAAATGAAAATATTAACTTAAAATCACAAAAAAGTAATGTAATTTGTAGTCCAATCTTTTAGGAACAGATCAGACCATGATGGACTTCCTGTTATATATATACCTGATGTACTTCAATTGATTAGCTTAATTTGTCCTGATCGATAGATATAAATGGGAAACATCTGCATAACAATGACAGTTAATGGAGATCACTAACATCTTAGACCTTAACAAAGTGGACAGAAACTTTGTTAGTGTTTCCAACAATCACCAACTCTGGTTTGGTCGAAATAATCCTTAATTC
>NW_023339774.1:22024477-22032818 GCF_004916995.1 Morone saxatilis | reverse complement strand
GTTAGCTGATATATTAATGTTTTAAATCTCATTATATATTCTTTTTAAAGAGAAAAGAAACACCTTTCTACTTTTTTATGTTTTTACTTGCTTCTGCTGTTGGGTCATTGAGTTTAACAGGCAGCTTTTACAGACTGCTTTATAGTCAGTATATCCACAGAAAAACAGGACAGACGATGTGGAAACCAGTCACCAAACTGAACGGAGAAAAGTATATCAGAGGCGATTAATGCAAGAAAATGAAGAAACACGTAATTTTTGAGGATGTTTCCATATTTTCCAGCAGCGTCTTCCCACCGCTGGCTTCGGTCGCAGTGTTCCTCTGCTCTTTGATCCCTGGAGAACGTGCTGATTTGCTGGTGGAAAGCCATCATCTGCCCCTCTGTTGTTCCACACACTTGTTATCCTCACGTTTAAGGATAGAGGCAGAGAGGAGAGGCGATGAAAGCAGAGTCAGACAGCTGAAAGAGGGGAGACACGAGCAGATGTTGGCAAAATGCCAGCCACCGTCTCTGCAGCTCAAACAGAACAAGAATGACATGTAGAAAAAAATCCCTTCAAAACTGCTGTGAGTTACGTAATCATCCCAAATGTTAGACATTAAACTGGATATCTCCTTTACTGCTCACCTGGATGTGCATCATTTCAACCACAAGAATGACTCTGTTAAACATCTAACGTCAGAATTTAACCCTCTAAATGAAACCTCTCGCTGGCAGATGTTTTTATTACATTGTCCTGATAAATCAGTCTAAAATAAAAACTAGATAGATTCATTCTTTATTCTTTTTTCGCAGCAAAAAGCTAATGCTACATTACGTTACGTGCAAAACACAGTGATGATACGTGGTGGCGCCAGCTAATTGGCACAGGTGGAAAAGAGACGCTAACAAAAAAAAAAGAGCAATTTTAAAAAACGTTAAAAATGTCCATCGTTCAAATAACTTCTGGAGTGTCCGTAAATATTTTGTTCATGTTCCTAAATTTCTAAATATTTTGAATCACTTTGTTTTTTGTTTTTATTTAATAAAATTCTATAACAATTTAGGTAATTTTGTTATTTGTGACTCAATTTGAATACCCTTTTCAATTATTATGGTTTATTGACTTATAGAATCTTTAGTTGAGGGTTGTACAGATTTTAGGGATTTGAATAATTTCAAGATACTCCAAGAAAGATCAAATAAATGTGGGTTAAAAGGGTTAAAACACTGATTTTACACATGACGAGCATCGAAACAGTTGTAAAATGTCTGTTTAAACTTAAGAAGACGTACATTTTAATACATTGGAGCTGCATTTTAGACTCAAGGAAGCTCAGTTATTGGTGCGAATGTTCAGACGTAATATTTCTTCAAATGTCATTTTGTCATTGACTTGTGTCACCTGTGGTTGTGTATAAGAATATAGAAACCCTCAAAATGATCAAAATCAGCCCACTTGGAGTTGACATGGGGCCACTTCTGGTTTAAACACTCATTGGAAATGGATTCAACATCCTCAATAATCCCCAAAAAAGACTGTTGTCCAAATCAGCCAAGCAGTAGCATAATATTGTCCATATAGGTGATTAATGCTAATTATTGCTAATTATACTGATTGCCCAACATATACAAGTTAGCATCTGGCAGTTCCTACATGATGACTCATAATGTACATTTCTAACGTAAACTTTTGGGGTTTGAAGAGCGATCAGATGTGGTAGTTTAAATTAAAACACACAGTGAAACAGAGATAATACCAATAATGATTCTTCCTAATCGCTACTTTTATTTAAGTATGTTCTTTTTTTTGGCTGAAGCAGAAACTTCGTCCCCCGTCTGTCATCAGACCGCCGTTATAGTGTCATTAAAATGTATTTATACTCTGTCACTTTGAGTTTTACGCTGACTGACTCGTGTCCTCCTCAGAGTCCTCGACCGCGAGCCCACTGGACGACAGCCTGAGGGACATCACGGACGTGGCCCCTTGCCGCAAGCGCCGCTTTCGTCACCTCGGGGCCCCCGACCCCACGGTCAAAAGGTCGACCCCACACAGCTCCCAGGCAAAGAGGTACAGCCCAAACAATGTAATTCACAGCTTTAACGCCGTTTGTTCTGCCGACGTGTGGAAAGTGTTTGTGGTTTCAGTTGTCTTTACTGGCTCTGCAGCTCGTAAACTGTTCATACGTTTATCCTCGTTTGTTCATCCAGCCGGGGTGTGACACCTTCAACCAAAAATAGCACTCAAAAACACACATTTAATCTATTTAAATATACTTTATTGTCACAAGTTGAGGTTAAAATGCACCTCCCTTCTGTATTATATTATCCACCTCCTCCCACCTTCCTCACTCTCTTCTCCCACCCTTGAATGGGAAAATCAAACATCATAAAAGCTCCCTGTCAAGAATCTTCTTTACGTTGGGTAATTACACCCAATCTGCAGTGGCTCTCTTTGGACCTGAGCATTCAGAAGGCTGGAGGTCGTACGGGAAGAGCACACAAGACTGAAGTGGCAGCAAAGCTCATCTCGTTCGTAAACCTGCTGATTGACCACAACACAATCAGTGAATATGTGAAGGAATGTGGGTAGTGTGTGTTTCACCAGGGACACCAACACACAAAACACGACTGGTTGATTCCAGCTTTTATTTCTTCAACAGAAAATAATGAAAGATATGAATTAACTTTAAAGAAGTATTTGTACTTTGTGTTATTTGTGACCTCCACCCGGTGCTGTGCTGCAGGACTGATCTAATCAGTGCTGCTCCAACAACCTTTACACACAGTGACCTTTGAGCCCTGATTGAAAACAGTGAGTGAGGGACTGTGTCGCTCTGTAGAAGCCAGTTTTCATTAATAAGACATTTATTTACGACGCTGCAGAGCTCAGAGGAGAGAAGACAAAGAGCAGCAGCCGCGTCGTGACCTTGTTCCAGTGTCCGAGCTCTTCCAGCAGCAGTTTCCACTCCAGTCCCCCCCCCTCCCGTTACGTCCAGCTGGACACCTGTAGGGCGTTATCGCATTTACAACATTCCTCTAAGAGCGAATATCAAATTCAGCTCTCTCAAGAGTTTATTGGCGATAAAAGAGCAGCGTTGTCCTGCAGGTTTATGATTTCTGCTGCTGGTCTTTTTCTATCTGTTTTATCTCTTTAACCACACAAACACATGCTGCTTGGCTTCAGGCGGACCAGCTGGTGATGAGCAGCCTGGTGGAGTCGGCCTCAGGAGAAAAGACTTTTCCACCGCGGACTTTATGTGAACACACAGCTCCACTAATGAGTGTGTGGAAAACATCAGGAGGCTGCATCAGGTCCACACGTTTGTATTCACATCAGCAACTCTGAGGAGAGCAATGTTAAAGGGTTGGTTCACCAAATTACAGAAAATAAATCTCCATGCATATTGTTTTTATTTTAATCCACAAAGATGCTGTGAAGAGGCTTCACTGGAACAACTTTCCAATGAGGAAATAGTCCCTATGTAATGTGTTGTGTGTCCTGTGGATTATCCAGAGCAAAAGAAACTTATATTTATTAAAACATTTCTTTTCAAATGTGTTTTTTCAATTATTTCAGCACCACAAAATAAAAAATATTCCTCGTTTTTATTTGGTTGGAGGAAAAAATCTGGTTACTGTTTTGCTTGAGGGACGTTACGACCTGGACTGTCAGGGTCACGTGACTGCTGAATAGTTGAAGGCGTCGTTTTTGGAGATTACAGATTACTTATCTACTTTTACTGTAACACGAGTAAAACTGTACAGAAAAGGGAAGAAAATACAGTAAAGCTTGTTGACTAACTTACTTAGTTTCCTTATTATTCTTTTACCTTCATTAAGTTTTGACAAAACAGCAACTTTATTACTGATGTAATAAATGCAAACATTAATGAGAGAAAAAAAACAGATTTTTGAAGCAGGCTGATCTCCCTCCAGTATAAACACGCCTCATGAATATTAATGAAAACATAACGTCATGTTAATCTACAGAAACCTTGCTTGCAATTATTATTTTAATGCCGTTATCACAAGTTCATTATTTTGATATTTCAAAGAAAACTTTAACTTTGCTATCTTAAGATAATAATTCTAAAACAAAGCTTGTTTTCTTGTGACAATTTTAAATTTCTGGATCGTTTATCTTGTTCTCTTGAGAAAATAAAAGGCTGATTTCTTGTGATAATTATGGAAAAACTTGAAACTCTGTTCAGTTGCAGAAACATTGATCAATAACGAGAACTCGCATACAGTTCTATTATCACCAATTATCCCCCAGGCCAGTTTTTATGCGTGTGTGGTGATTCGAGGTTGGAGAAATCTCACAGATTGATGTCTCAAAACTTAGATACCACCAGAGTTCAGTGAGAAAATGAACCAACCCTTTAATTTGTTGGATATTGGTGAAAGCCATTATTCTGGGGTCTGAACACAGTGCAGCGGGGGGATTTCTAAGGGAGGTCTAGGACATGAACTGAGGAGCCAAAGTCAGTCAAAGAAACAATTATGCAACTTTCTTCTTTTCTACAGTTTCTCTTTCTCCTCCTCACACTCCTCTCCGCTGTGTCTATAGTCTCAGTATCTACACTCAAAGTCAGAGCGGTCCACATCCAAAAACCTTCACAAAGCTCGGGTTCCCGTATCTCCCGTGTGCCAGTTTCTCTTTGGATAATATTCCAAAGACACGTCTCAATCTGACGTTGTTTTCTGGAGCCTTCCAACAGAGGCTGAATATACTGCGTCCAAGCTCCTCCGAGTGCCAGCCCCCTGTGAGCTGTGCCACATGCAGATGGCCGTAAGGGGTGCCATCCATCCCCAGCTGCTGTCAGTAGTTGGTAGTAGTGCCCATGACCGAGGCTTATTACCAGCTCTGACGGCTACAACAAGAAGCAGCAGTGAGCCGATGAGCAGCTGTGGCTGGCTGGATGTTTGATCGCTGCAGAAGCTGCAACTCTCCCCCCCACCACCACCACCACCAACCTCTGAGCTGGCAAACAGCGGCCGCAGAAGAGAGGCCTTTGTCTGGCTGTTAACGTGGGGGGTTCGGGGCCGTTGGCAGTCCTACACTACTCAAACCATCCACCTTCCTCTGTTACCTCCATGTTTTTCTGTCCACACACAGAGAGGAGGAGGAGGAGGAGAAGATGAAGAGAGTGAGAGAAGAGAATTAAATGAAAACCACATGAACAGAAGACAAGGATGGGAGGACTAATTAAAGGAGTTGCTCAACATTTTGGGAAATGAGCTTATTTGTTTGTTTTGAGAGTCAGATGAGACGATTCAGCTGTTGCTGTCTCTCTGATGCCCGTCCCCGTTGTGTCTCCATTGCCTCTGGAGTGACTGTAAATCACCTTGTTACTGTATTCCCTTTCGTCAAACTGGTCCAAATTAACTCTTAATTCACAGAGTTGGGTGTGAAAATATTCTGGCTCTACAGCTGTTTTTCCTCACACTCTGGCTCGTGTACTGAGCTGCTGAACGTCTGGTACCGAGCAGCAACTCTCGTTCTTAGCAGGCAAATTATTAAATTAGCAACATAAAAGTACAAAAACAGCCAAAAAATTAGTTGGCCGATATATTCGTCCAGGCGACAGCTAGAGATAGATAGATAGAGTCAGGTTGGGGTTAGCGTAGCTTAGCATAAAGACTGCAAGCATTGGGAAACAGCTAGCCTGGCTCTGTCCAAAGTTTATAAATACTAAAAAGTATTAAAAAATATCTTGTTTATTTAATCGGTACACAACAACAGTTGGTGCAGTGACTCTGTGCAGCTTCCTGAAGTCTTGTCGTCACTGTGAGGTTGTTTTGTTTCATCGTACCTGTGCAGAGACCAGAAACAACACCTGTGCTCACCGGCCAAATCTGTGAACATATAAATGTGCGATATTGAGTGCAGCTGCTGGTTTTACTGGTTCTACTGGTTCTGCATTTCAGATATTTTATTTAAATCGTTAATGTTACCGAACATAAGTTACATAAGCTGATGATCATGTAATATATGTTGCAGTTTAATTTTTGAGAAATCATGTTTGTTTTGTCACTTTGTTTGACTGCTCTAAAAACTACAAGACCCATGAGCATCAGCTGACATTGCTGTGGAGAAGAAGCCAGTTAGCAAATTCAAAAATTGTGAACAAAAAAAATTAAATTTTTAGCTTCCAGTCGCCGTTAGCTAGTTAGCTTCTCTCTTTAAGTTTTTACGCACACAGACTGATAGCTTTGACCTTTCATCAAAGAATCAGATATAACAACAAGATTCGTGAGGTTACTTAAAGAGCTTTAGAGGTGTTGGTAGGTGTATTTCTGAGGACAGAGCCGCGCTAGCTGTTTCCCACTACTTCCAGTCTTTGAGCTAAGCTAAGCTAAGCTAACCACTCCAGCTCCATAGACATGAGGTCGTCCTTGTCTTGTCCTCTCACTCTCAAAAGAAAAGCCAATGTGTCTTTCCCAAGATGTTGAACTGTTTAGCAGAAGCCTCTTCATGTTCCTTCCTTAGAAAATATAGTTTTGAGTTTTATTAAACAGCCAGTTGTCCGGATCTGATGTCTAATTTCTGACTCATTG
The DNA here is from genome assembly GCF_004916995.1 of Morone saxatilis. Classification (NCBI taxonomy): domain Eukaryota; kingdom Metazoa; phylum Chordata; class Actinopteri; family Moronidae; genus Morone; species Morone saxatilis. The sequence continues at coordinate 22,026,273 of NW_023339774.1, read as the reverse complement.
TACTTCCCATTAACATTTCCTTCAGATGTAAGTGTTTGTGTACTCAAAGGACTGTTTTTCCCACGAAAAGAAACTAACAGTGAAACCCTCTCTTCCTCTCACACACTGGCCGGTTCTGTAAGCTATCAAACATCGCTCCTAGCCATCACAGATAATCACTACAAGACGAGGGACTGCTCGAGCCTTGTAGTGTATTACACTAAGAGTTTTTATGGTTGGAGCCGTGTCCCTCTAACATGATCTTAACTCAGCTGGAAAATCTATAACATTTGTATAACATGTGACAACAAAAGGGTCTAAAAGATAAATCTGAGAGGTTATAAGATGGAGAAAAACATATTTATGCTTTAAAAATTATGTATTTTATGATGTTTCTCTTTTGTAAACAGGAAATATTGGATCATTTTACATCTTCAGGTCTCTAAAAATGAGCCTATAATTAGTTCTTCTGTCACAATTGGATGTAGGCATTGCTTTGGTTTGAGGGGTCGTTCTCAGAGATTTATCCTTTGACACCAATTCAACTGAGGTGGTACTTGGGATGATTCACAGAACTTAGTTTTCACTGGAACTACTTTCTTCCGAAGGAATAGTGGACACTGTTGGCAGCTGTTTTTATGTACATTTTAAAACGTTTGTTAGAAACAAGAAAAATTCAAAAGGACTTCCTGAATTTTCTCCTAAGGTCAGTTTTGACTTTTTCAAAAGAGTTAATGCTGTAGGTTTTAGGGCTTTGAAATCGAATGTTGGATGTAGATCCCATCGTTGTGTTTGCATAAAAAGTAAGTTAAAGTACAGATTTATGCATATGGTGGCATGTTTATTATACTTTGACTTTGCTTATAGTATCGCAATATACTGAATTGATACGTATCGCCAAATTCCTGCCAATACACAGCCCCAGGCTATCTCCCGGTTAGGATTCCTCAGTGTTCATGGTTCAGGAGGTTTCTACGGGAGCCCAATATATCCACAGAGGTCTCCTCTCGTCCAAACAAACAGAGTGCTGTTAAAACCATAACACACTGGGGAATAGTAAGTTCCACCTTAAGAAATCACTGCTTTCCACGCTGTTGGACAGAACAAAGGACGTGCCCGGATGGGGCTGCGAGCCGAGTCTGGTAACGTTAGTCAGTTGTTTCTGATAACTTAAGGATCCAGACGTCACGATGATAAATCCTTCATCGTTCAATCTAGAGTGTTAAAAGCAAGATCAAACAGTGGAATGGTAAAATGTGGCTTCAGACTGGATAAAAGTAAGTGTAATGACAGCTTCTGGCAGACAACACAACGCTGACGAGGCACAAAGGGGATATGACGGCCATCGACAGGCGGAACCGGTGAAACGCAGCGGTTACCTGAATAAAATGACAGATTATCTCTGTAGTTTGAACATTGTGGATAAACATTTGGTATAATGAAGAAACACAACGTACATATAGTAAATAGTTAGTTTATACTTGTTTAATGCAGTAATGTTACAGATTATACATTTAATTTGAGCTTGTTTTCTGCCAGGCTGTTTGTTTTGCTGGAGCAGCTGCTCACTTGCTGAGTTCACCGGGTCCATCTTCTCCCATCACGTAATAAAACTCAAAGAACATTAAATAGAACATAAAAGTCTAACAGGTGTGATATGTGAGTCACAATCTGTTATAATGAGTAGCGGACATCTAGGCAAAGTAATACGAGATATTATAGAGCTCGCTGCTGTCTAGCCTATTAGGTACGCTCTGCGAGAACGATGAGTGAAAACAAAAAGTTACATAATGGGTCTGGGAGTGTAGTTATTGTGT
>NW_023339774.1:22020198-22024452 GCF_004916995.1 Morone saxatilis | reverse complement strand
TTTTCTACTGAATAATGACGCCAATGGTGGTGAAGACAACAACTCCCATGATCCCACACTGCTTCATCACACTGCGTCTTATTATTAGAAATTACAGAGAAATCGTACAAAGTTCGGTATATACAAAAGGGAATTATGTCCAGGTTTGTTTGCATGTAGAGCGGAGGAGTGACGTACCTGACAGGCTGCTGGCTTCAGACTCTTCGTAAGAAACTGAACAGCTCCTCTAAAGCAGCCCCTCGAGGATCAAGTCCTGTTGACCAGTTGGCCTACATTTGTGCCTTCCTTCTCAGTTTCCCTCCCTTGATCTCCTCTTGCCCTCTTTATTCCACTACCTGCTGTGCATCCTTGATCCTTCCTTCATCCTCTGTGCGTCTGAAATTGTGCTTCCTGAACCCTGAACATCACACGACGTTACATTCAAGGGAAGGCAGAATATATGAGCTTCTGGAAGAGAACATGAGCCTGTACGTGGTAAAACACACAGGTAGTCGAGTCCAGCATTTGATGTAGACCATTTAAGGTGGGGGAGCTGCTGGGCCACAATTACACACACACACACACACACACACACACCTACCTACATACACACAGGTATAAAAGCGGCCCATGTGTTTCTAGTCTTGCTCCCTATGGGCCACATGATACACTTCCCGTCTCAACAGGAAAACTCTGCTGTAAACCAGCTTCATTAGCCCACTGACCTGTGTGTGTGTGTGTGTGTGTGTGTGTGTGTGCAGGACCGACCCCCCTGCAGGATCCAATAAGCCGCAGCGCTCTACAGATGCTGCAGCAGCAAGTTCAACAGCAGATGAGGACCTGTTTGAAGACTTCTGACCCCGTTAGATAGAAAACACAGATTTATATCGATGAAGACGTTGTGTTTTTGTTCTAATTTAAGAGTCAGAAACTGACAGAGAAAAAACAGCTTCAGTTCTCTTCAGGTTCTCCGGGTTTGTGTAACTCTACTGGAGGGATTCAAATCATTCCTCTAAAATATGTTCTCTACTGTAGGTCTTCAACCAGCTAAAGGAGACATACAATCTCTGGATTCTTGAGTAACGCTAGAATCACAGAAATAAACTCTAAAACCTTCTAAATGATCTAGAACCATCCTAAGGACGGCTTGAGGTAACCCTAGCACATCTTAAAAAGTAAAAAGCCCCAAACTACCCTAAAATGGCTATAATCTCCTAAAAAACTGTAAGATCCACCTAAAGAAACCCAGGACATCCTAAATGATCATTAAAACCACCTGAAACAACCGTAGAACCTCCCAGAGGATGTCTAGAACCAACTAAAGGCACCATAGAACATCCTTAATGATCATTACAACAAACTAAGAATACTAAAGGACATTAAAAACTTCCTGAATCAGCTCCTAGAACATCTGAAAGTAAACTAAAAATCCTGAAGGAATCCTAGAACCACCTAACTGACGATCTGGTACCACAGTGAGGTTCTCCAGGTTCTCCTTTCAACCTGTCTGAGGTTCTACTGAATCATAACATGCTTTAAACACTGAGAAGAACTGTTTGCTTTTTTTAAATGTTCCTCTGAAATTAATTGTGATTTTTACAGATTTACAAATGTGTCATTTTTGATATTTGTACCAATAAAAAGTGTAAATGTGTTATTTTGTCAAACGAGGTTGTTTGTGTGTTTTTTTTATAGTAAATTATCTACTGAAACTAAAGGAAAGTGTGTGTTACATCAGTTTTAACCTCACTGGTTTTAAAGGCAGGGATGGTGTAAGTTGCATTATGGGAAATGTAGGACGCTGTATTAAGTATAATCACATATTTATATATTAGATTTTTTTTTAAATCCGCCTCGCAGGTCGTCCCGCCTTTATGGACGAGTGATAATAAATCTCTGGGGTGGCCCTTTAATGCCTCTCTCTCTCCTCCTCTCTCTCAGTGTCTCTCTCCCATTCTTTCACTCATCCCCCTCCTTTTCTTTCTCTTTCAGTCTCTTTCTCAGGCTTTCCCCAGTCTCACTTCCTCCCTCCTCTCTCCCTCTCTCTCTCTCTGCACTGGGCGGTGTATTATGGGGACAGAGGAGTGGGCGTGTCCTCCTCCTAATATGTGGATAATAGCGGGTGTAAAGTGGATTTGAACTTGCAGCCAGCGCTGAGAGGTGGAAGAGGTCCGACCAGCAGACATCTGCTGCTGCACAGAGTCAGAGCTCGTTCGGGAGGAAAAGTTTAAAGTCAGAAACACAAGACAAGTGGATTTTTTTGGGACTTTCAGGATTTACAAGGTAAGATTTAGATGGTTTTAAACCAGTTTCTTCAGATTAGTGCACAGAAATGTCTTTAAAAGGTGCTGTTTGAGGCAGATGTGATAGTTTTCTGGGCAGTTGATGCTGTGTGTGATGGGCAGGAATGTTCCCACACTGATAATGACAACAGACTAATTAGCTCCATTTACATCCTCTGACAGCTTTTAACTGGCTGATCTCTTGATAAGTTTTAACACCACAGCGGCTCTAATCTGCTGCTGCTTCCAGCTGTGATCACACATCTGCCTCTGCACCAGATCAGACTGTCACTCATCAGTGTTTCTACAAATACACTGTAAAACAACAGACCTTGATAAAAGTCGTTAACAGAAATATATCATAAGTCACTAATTCACAAGATTTAAACTCAAAATTAACTGTTAAAGCAACTCGGTTGTTGTGAGTGAACTTAAAGTTGTTTAGTATTTTAAATATTTGTGATATAATCAAAGTTTGTTTTACTGAAACCACCAGTTGAAGGAGATCGTAAACACTGTAAAACCTGATGAATTAGTTCAACTCAAACAGTATTTAGGTAACTTAATGTACCTGAGTTACCTTGGGTAACTTTTTACTTTTACAGTACAAATAAAAATTTCAAAATGAAGTCAGTGTCACTTGAAATTACTAAAGCAACTTGATCAGGAATGTTTTTTAACTTACAAAATTGAGTTTGTGCAACTTAAAATGTTCTAAATATCTTCATTTGTGGGCTTTTCCAAGCAAATTGATTGATATATGTGATTGATTATTGCTGCCACCCTCTGGCCACCCTGTGAATATTTCCCTAGCTCCGCCCCTGCAACCATCTAAAACCCAAAGATATTCACTATAAACGTTATTTTAACTCAACATTGTTTACAAAGTTTTGAGGAACACAAACCCAATTTTATGAGTCAAACATCCTGTCTTTCTTTAGATGTCGTTCAGATATTAGTTGACACTCTGGACTCCTTGAGTTTCATATAAATGATCAGCACAATGAACAATAATTACATAGATTCTTTCCTTTAAGATCCCCTCCAGAGATGAATTAAGAACAATAATAAAAGTATAATTTCCATATTCAAATCCTTAAAAAGTCGTTGACTCCGTCTGCCTCATTAAAAATCTTTAAATATGCGAATGTTGTTCATTAAGTTAAGATGTAAGGTCCTCAGTGTCGGTGCACTGATGGATCACACTGTGGAAATTACAGACTGGACCAGGACTAACTTCCTGAACTATTTGTGATGTCATAAATCCTGCTCGTAAGCCCTGCCCCTTAAAATCAGATGTTCAGTGAGATCAGAGAAACTTTCCACTTTCAGCAGATGAACTCCAAACGTCACAATGATCCTCGCTGGTCTTTGTTAGTGAATTATGTTATTTTACATTAAACATGTAAAAATACAGAATAAACAGTTTAACCATCAGCTGATATTTGTTTATGGGGTTTTTTTACAGATTGTGTTGAGATGATTTCACGTGTTCACTTCACACTCCTGCTCTGCCTGGTGTGTGTGTGTTCAGCTCGTCCTCAACCAGGTGAGTCAATCCTCTCTCTGTCTCTCTCTCTCTGTTTGTCTCTCTGTCTGTCTATCTCTCTCTGTCTCACTCTCTCCGAGCCAAACTGCAGGTCCAGGTAGGCTTTCCAGTAATCTGACACATAGACACATCTAAATATCACAATACTTGACTCTGGCGCCCCCTGTGGACAAAAGTGATATTGTTTATGTCCGACCCGGTGGCATTAAGAATATAGAAAGATAAGTGTTGTTTGTTTATGTGAATCATATAGTGTGTAATTTCTACTACTAGGGGGTTTCGTTCAATCATTAAAACAATAACAGAGGAAGTTCAATGAGGTGGTGAAGCACCGTGGGATCATGGGAGTTGTTGCCTTCACCACCATTGGCAACATTGCAGTCAGCTTCTCCCGGTTAGGATTCCTTCAGTCAAAAAACACTAAAAACACTGAATAAAGCAGTT
>NW_023339774.1:22001552-22020190 GCF_004916995.1 Morone saxatilis | reverse complement strand
TGTTGTTTTGCTGGAGCAGCTCTCACTTGCTCATTCCCTGGGTTTCTTCATCCGCTCTCCCTCCAACTTAATGCAGAGATGTTACAGATTATAGCTTTAACCTTGTAGTACAGTCGCACTCATGCAGGATCCTGTTTTCCAGAGTCGGCGCACTCAGTGAGGATGAAGACGAACTCTCCTGCGACCGGCTCTCTGGCAGGCAGGGTGGTGCTGCCGTGCCACTTCATAATGCCGGTTTCTACCAGCACCTTCACGCACACTCCCTCACTCTCCACGCCTTCGCCTGGACGCCTCCTCCCTGGTGACGCTCCCCACGCCACCCCGAGTCCTGCGGAGGAGCTGAGGATCAAGTGGACTAAGCTGGAGGGAGAGGGGGAGAAGGTGGTGCTGGTGGCCCAGGGTGGGGTGGTCAAGGTGGGGCAGGGCTACAAGAGCAGGGTGTCGGTGGCCAGCTACCCTCTGTCAGTCGGGGACGCCTCTCTGATGATAGTGCGGCTCAGGGCGAGCGACGCAGGGCTTTATCGCTGTGAGGTCATGCACGGGATGGAGGATACCCAAGACACCGTCAGCCTCAACGTCACTGGTGAGTAAAACAAACACATCCTGCCAAAGTCTGTGCTTTTATGGGTCGAATTAACAGTTAATATCGAGAGTCTACAAAAGGTGTTCAGTGACTGAATCCAGATGTGTGAAGTTGGCAGAGACGTCGAAGCTGTTTGCAAAGCAGAAGGTGCTATCGGAGAATTAATTCACATTATTTACTTTAAAGCTGCTTTAATAGTCAGAGTATTTAAGACCAGAAACTGCTTCTTCTTTTGTATCGTTAATCAAAATTGATCCCATTTTTGGAGGCCGCAACTTGTTCCAGAACTCATGAAACTTGGCAAACATGTCAGCAGTGGCGAAGATGTACGTATTCTGTGGGTGTCGCATATTGGCAGTGTAAAAAGGCTCGACAGCGCCCCCCAAAGAGCAGCCACAACGGCAAAAAATCAGTACATATGCACGTCATGTCCAGATGTACAAAAAAGCCTCTTGGACCAATACAACAGGAAGTCAGCCATTTTGAATTTAGTGGCCATTTCCTCCTCTGGAATTGATTGTTTCTTTAATTTAATTTAAAAACATATAATACTGTTAAAATACTACTAAATGTTTAATGAATGTATTTTTAAACAAGTTTTGCATATCCTGTAATATTTAGTTTCGATATCAGCCGGCTACGTAGTCATGTTCATACATCCGTGATTAGTTCGGAGCTAAAATGTGATGGTAAGATAATGTTCGGAGGTCAAATGAACAGTTCAAAAACTCTGGATTTGTGGACCTAATTATCTCTGGTTCTTCAACCAGTCCGGATTCCACATCAGTCAACAATTAATAATCTTATCAGGAATAAATCTGCCTCCTGTGTGAACTGTTACAGTATAAACAGTAGCTTGGATATTAAAGTCGCAGCTACTTCATGTATTAAAGTGAAGTGAATTATTTCTGGGGGCAGTTCATCCGGTGGAAACCCCAGAGAGCCGTGTGGAAGAATATCGGACAACCGATCCAACCCTCGTTCCCAGACATTTACACAGATTCCACATTAATACTGAACAGGACTCTTTGTTGAGCAGCTCCGGACAAAGACGCTCCCTATGAGTGACACACAACTCTCCATTTAACGGCTCAGTCATCTATTCACGTCCTCCTGCAGCTCTGCCAGGATATAATCCTCCCATCCAGCTGGAAATAAAGGACCTAATGACACAACACAACAGTTACATATAGTCCGAGGATGACAGCTGAAATAGATAACTGGCTTGTGTTTCTCTGTACCGACATGAGATGATCTGGAGTTCAGGAGTGAATCTTTAGTGTAATAATGCCAACAGGAGATGGTCACCAGGTAGAACAGGTGTCCAGTATTTCTTCTGTGTTCATTATCGTAGCAGCCAAAGATTTACAGCAGCTATAGGCACTAGTTTTCAAACCATTTGAGATAATAGAAAATCTGCCTAAAAATCTGTACATTTGGTAAACACATGATAATTTACCAAGAATAAAATCACCTTATATCGTTTTACATCCTTTATATTTTGTATCTAATTGTTCTTCAACTGAAACCAGAACACAACAAATGTTTAGGATGACTCCTCATCAAAATCGTGTGAGCTAATGTGACGTAAGCCGGTCAAAGTGCGTTCACTAACAGTAGTTGTTTCTGCCACTGACGGACTCAGGTTTTGTTATTGTTCAGTGTCTGACAGCATTATGTAAGATCCTAACAGGAGCATAGAGCCTTTAGTTTAACCACAAACAAGCCGTAATATCACTATCACCTCTCCAAACCAGACTCCAGGGAGGACAAAAACACCCTCATTTTACCTTTCAGGATCCCATCGCTAACTTCATTCAAAGTGTGAACAGAAACAATATAAACTGTTAAAAACCGTCTCTGTTAGTGTTTCCACCAAGAACACCAACTCTGGTTTGGTGGATAATAAATCCTTAATTCACGACAGTAGGGGATGGCATTAAAAAACAGCAGTTTCAGTCGGAGCAGACCGGCTATGGAAACAAACCACAGAGAGGCGCATTGAGGATGTTGTGAAAAGAAGAGCTTGAAATGAGACTCTGTGTCTAACGTTGTCCCTCCAGGTGTGGTGTTCCACTACAGAGCTTCAACCAGCCGGTACACTCTGGACTTTCCTGCAGCCACGGAGGCGTGTCGCGCTGCAGGCGCCGCCATTGCTACACCTGATCAGCTGGCGGCTGCTTTTGAGGACGGCCTCGACCAATGTGACGCAGGCTGGCTCGCCGACCAGTCGGTCAGGTGTGTGTAACAAGTCTCCACATTGTCACATCTTATTTATCTGAGTTTGATTTTTAAGATAAAAATATTGCATCTTGTTTCCAATGCAAATCAACTTGTATTTTCTAAAATCAAGGTTCATTTTTCTTGGTTCTAGTGCAGCAACCACTCCACAAAACACTTAAAACAAGTTGATTTCTGCAGGTTGACTGATTCTTATTGCAGTGACAGAAACTCTGAGATTTTTTGCAGTTAAATTCTGTGTTCATGCCTTTATTGTTTCTTCAGATATCCAATCACACTGCCCCGTCCTGGCTGCGCAGGCAATCTGCTGAGCCGACCGGGAGTGAGGACTTACGGCATCCGCGACCCCACCGAGAAATACGACGTGTACTGCTACGTAGATAAACTAGACGGTAAACACGCAAGTACTAATACATTTAAAGGGATCAATGTCAACCTCATGTCTGTGTGTTCAGTACAGAGCTGGAGTCAGGATGTGGATACTGAGTCACACCTGCAGATGATTAATTGATTGATGACGTCGTACTTCATGGAGTAAAAAAGTTCCTGTACTGAACCTTTAACCTTATATAGTATAACTGTCTGTCTGCAGGCGAGGTCTTCTACCCTCCATCCCTCAGAGATAAACTCACCTTCCAGGAGGCCAGAGAGGAGTGCGAGAAGCACGAAGCCATGTTGGCGTCACCTGGTCAGCTGTTCGCAGCCTGGAGGGCGGGACTGAACCGCTGCGACTACAGCTGGCTGTCCGACGGCAGCGCCCGCTACCCCGTCACCGTCCCCAGGCCTCAGTGTGGAGGAGGCCTGCTGGGCGTCCGCACGCTCTACAAGTTTGAAAACCAAACCGGTTTCCCGGACCCGACTGACAGGCACGGAGTCTTCTGCTTCAAGGGTGAGACTGAAACATGCACAGATACGAGTCTGCTACCAGTTTCCTCTACAGACACATCAGGTGTCTTTCCAACAAAGTTTGGTTGAAATAAACCCTTTATTCACAGAGTTAGATGCATCTCTAGTCCAAATATTAAGCAATGGGTGATTTTCTTTGGCTCTGGGGTTGAATTTGAATAATTTTAAGAGACACAAGAGGGTAAAAATATCCAGTGTTTCACAAGAAACAAGAAGTCTGAATCCGTCTTCCTGTCCTGTTAATGATCTTGAGATCCATCAGATGTATCTGCAACCCCCTTCTGTGTGTCGTAATATTTTAATGAGGAAAACCCATCAAGTGTTGTTTCTTTATGCAACAGTTACAGATTCAGTGACGCATCGGCACAAATTTAGATCAAACCTTTCTGAACGCTCCAGACCGACCCCCACTCTGTAAACGCTGAGGTGTCCTGCAGCACAAACAGAGAGGGACGACAAAGGAGAACAAACCCAAACAAGAGGAGAATAAACTGCCCTGTTTATGGTGGGGCACGTTCTTTTATGAGGGGAAAACCCAACTCATACACTCTAACATAGATACAGCAGAAAGGGGACAGGTCCCTAATGCTTCACAGCTGGACCCTGCCCAAACAGACAGACAGACGGGCGGACGGACGGACGGAGGGAGGGAGGGAGGGAGGAGGTGGAAAAGCTCTCCCATAAGTAACATCATCATTAAGAAACACTTTAAACAGAGAGGTTAGGTTAGTCAGTGTGAAGTAGGTATGCAGCAGGAGGAACCTTTAAGTATGATTCTTTACAGATGATATAATTACAGTCACATGTTTGGCAACCTGAAGGTACTTTCTGGACCTGGAAGCTGCGTAATGTTGTCCTGCCAGCGATTAAGTGAGGTGGCAGAGCAGCAGTAATGTACAGTAAAGTGACAGCACGAAGACGGGACCCTCAGCCCCCCTTCCTCCCCCCCCGGGCCAGCTCGCCAAACACATGACATCATATCTGGGCAGGGTCCTCCTTCATGGTGTGAAAGAGCAGACCGGAGCTCAGCTAATCCCCAGAGTCTGCAGGCAATAAACACCTTCAGTGTGCAGAAGATGAAGAAGAACTCAGAAAAATGCATCAAAAAGTTATTTTTCTGTGACAGATAAATTATTATAGTATAACATTATGAGGTTGTTAATGCTGCATGCTTGTGTCTGTTTTATATCAATTTAATTTTAATATCTTAAGTCTGGAGTTTCAACTGTTTGCTAGTTTAGGGCCCAACATAGGGGTCGCGGCCCTCCAAATGATCACAAGATAAACCACAAGGGTCCTGAGATCGACATAAAAACGTTTAAGATTAAAGTCTAGTTTTTTTTAAAATACTTTTGAATTTTCAGTTTTTAAAACTCATTTAATTTACTAAATGAACATCATGCTGTATGGAAGAAGACTAAAACTAGTGACTGAGACCAGAAACTCATTCCACGGAACTGTTTACTGCAGCTCATAAATCAAACGCAGGGAAGTCGGCTCATTTCTCCATAAGACTCAATACTACCAGACTTATTTTTTGCAACCAGTTTGCCAACCAACCAACCCTGCTGGCCATGCAGGTTTAAGACATTTGAAAGACCCAGAAGCTCTGATGATTTTCCGGTTTATAATCGTATGGTGGCCCAGACATTAATCAGATATAATTATTGATTAATTGATTACATCAATGTGGATGCTCTTCTCCTGAATCCTCCCGTCTACTAACAGGTAGCAAATCGTTGCTGCCCTCTGGTGGTCGGGAGTATTAACATGTAGACAAACGTTACTTTATTTAGTAACTAATTACTATTTTTCAGTAACTCTGCTAATTATCTGCCGTCAGCGGGTGAAGTGGACGTATAAAGGAGCATAAACTAATACTGCAGTTAATGTGCATGAAGAGGAGAATATAGGAGGAAAATAAAGAGGGAGAACGGGAACTCCACCTAACCCCTCTCCTCCCTGCCCCGTCCGTCCATACGTGCCCGACAGCCGGCAGGGTGGGATGGAGGGGAGTCGATTACGTTCCGTTTATTGAAGCATTATGTCAGTGCAGTCTGCTGCGTACTCCCAGGACAGCGACTGTATGAACTCAGACCTACACAAAGGACAGCATTGTATGTCTCATATGGTATGTATTCCATCATAATGCGATATAAATCTGCAGCCAGCATCACAAAAGGAAGAAACAAAAGCCTTCTGGAGGGTAAAACTCAGAGGAAAAGTGAATTATCTCAATAGAAGAAAACTTGTTTTTAGTTTGTTTTAAAACTTAAAAGTTCCAGTTTGACTTTAGTGAAGAAATTTTTCTCTCTTTTGAAACTGTGATTTTTCATTGTTTGGGTGCTTAAAAATGTAATATTTGCAATTAGAAATATTCAATTATTTACGGTTTTTCACAATTTTCTTACAGGTTTTTGAAATAAATTTAAACAACATTTAAACAAAGACAAATCTCACAGTTTTTAAAAATAGCAGTAAGTAAAATAATGTTATTAAAATACAGAATTTTCAGTTTTTAAAATGGTTTTTAGTTTCTCTAATGAAGAAAAGTTAATTATCATTAATTATTAGCAGTTTATTTTAAAAAGTTAAAAGTTAGTTTGACTTTTTGTCACGATCCTTCAGATTTCTTCTTGTGAGCATTTGAAGGGCCACGACCCCTATGTTGGGAACTCAACAAGCAAACAGTTTAAAATTATATAAAATAGACACAAGCTTTTATTATTATTTACTTTTCCTTTTTAGAAAACCTTTCTTTAGTTTATAAAACAGAAACTAGTTTGTGTGTTTAGTCTTTTCCTCATGTTGTTACATATTTAATATAATATTGAGAAATAAATCTTCAGTCAGCATCACAAAGGAAGAAACTAAAGTTTTCTGGAGGGTTCAGAATATGTTTAAAGATTCAGGAAGTGCGTCTGTTAGCCGGCTCGTAAAAATCTCTGCTCAGACATCATTTCCTTAAAAACAAAGCTTTCTGGCCACATTCAGTAGCGACTGTTATTCAGGTCTGAAGCTGTTTTATTTTTGACAGGTGACTTCATGTTTCAAAAACAAAAGCTGCTCCATATCCTTTTATAGGCCGCTGCGAGCTAACGGCTGTTTGATTAGCGTTGTCCAGATAGTGCGGTGTTATTTTCTCAGTGAGTCATGAAAATACTGATTCATTCTGTAAACATGTTGCCTGGACCCAGAGTCTTTACTTTAACCTTTATTTTTAACACGATAGATCAAAGTTGCATTATGTAGCTCTGGGCTGAAATCATTTGAGCTCTTTGGTGAGAGATTTATTGGCACTTCAGTTGTAAACATTTCACTCAATCATCCATGAAGCTCACAAACTGAAACCTCAAGTAGAAACATGATTTACTCACATGAGATGGAGTGACATCCATTAAATTCAGTTTCCATATGTGAGTAACTGCTGGTTACAGAATAGTTTGATTTTAACGATCTCCTCAGCGTCTCCTGGATAATGTAACGGCACTACAGCTTCTGTGAGTAGTCAACCTCTGAACTGACGGAAATCAGACCCCAGATCCCCATTTCATAAGAGTTTTTGCTTTTAGATGTTTAATTTAGACGTGATTTTAATACTCAGTGTTTAGTGTTTCACTCCACCATCTCTCCTCTTTGCATGTCCACATGTGCATGTAGTGTGCATTTTTTGCCCCTGTGTGTGTGTGTGTGTGTGTGTATAAAAAAGAGTGAAAAAAAAAATATTTGCCCTAGGGGATCAATAAAGTATATCTTAAGTTATTCTTCATCAGTTTTCAAGGACCAAGGTTCATCCAGTGGAACATCGACTTCAAGGTTTCTGTTTGGTCTCAGTTGCTCAACTCTCCACAGACTGACTGAGTTCCTGTTCTGTGTTTCCCCTCTCTTACAGCTAAACTACCAGAGCCCACTACCACGAGTCCACCGATGACCCCAGCTGAGTACAATCCCGACGGCCCTGCGTTCACTCCAACACCCGGACCCCTCTTAGACCCCGAAAGAGCTGAAATTCAAGCAAGAACACCAGGTCTTGTTGCACAATCACCAACGCAGAGACCACACACAGCCTCACCAGACCAACATGGAGTCCCCCCCGCAGAGACGGACCACACCACTCCCGTGTTTGACTACGACGTTCAAGATTTCCAAAACTCACACAGCGTAGAGTCGGTACCAGTTAGAGGAGACATTTCGTTCCCCATCCAGATCCCTCCTTTACCCACCGCCCGCTCGCAGGCCCCACACCTTGACATCTCCCAAGGGGGAGGCCCGTCGGGTTCAGGCCGAGGTGAGAGCAGCGGTAGCGGTGAGGCAGGCAGCAGCGATGACGGCTCCAGTGGGGCTGAGGTGACCCCAACACACTGGGTGGAACCCACATCAACACCAAGTTGGCCTCTCGATACCACCACAGAGCATCTAGAGAGCTCCTCTGCCCCTCCAGGACCGGGGCAGTGGATGGAAACCACAACGAGACCGTCAGAGCTTCTGGAGATCACTCCGGTAGTGGTTCACACCCCAGAACCAGGACACCCAGCCGGGCCCAGAGAGGACGGACCCGCTGTTGTTTTTAAAGAGGATGTCACTCCTGGAACTGCGCTGACCTTTGACCTCGACCAATCAGCGGCCGTTACTGTAGGCGGGGAGTCGTCAGGCAAACCCCCGTTTCATCTCATAATCGTCAATGTGCACGACCGGAATCAGTCAGGTGAGTTAAAGCGTCGATCAGGAATCTCGCCGCTTACAATACTCACATATTGGAGCCGCATCATCAGTACAGAGAATCCAGTCAATTTTTAAAATAAAATACAGAAGTCAGCCAGAAGTCAACCAGTCAGAGGAGATTTTAAGATGAGAAACACACCGTTATGTTGCGTTTTTAGGGACAAAATACACAACAATATGACCGGCAGCGCAATCTGAAGACACTAAAACGCTCTCATGCGGATCACGAAGCCAAACAGTTGGTGGCTGTTAACGAAAGGCCAAACCACAATAAAAGTTTACGGTTTTATTCCATTATTTATTTTATTATTGTTGTCGTGTAAACTGGGCCTTAATGTGAACGTTCAATATAACAAATTTGGATGAATCCAATGAAAATATACAATAAAGAGAACATTTTCATGCCATTTTTTGACATGATTGAAAATAAACTGCATACTGACACATTGACCATAAGCAGGTCAGACCTCAGTATGAATGCTGTAAAGGACGAGTGTTAACCAGTCATCTGTCTGAAATCTCTGATCCTCGACTGGACTCTTGTATTTGCCCCTAACCCAACCGACAGTCTCACATTACAGCGAGAACATTTCTCTTTCAGAATGACCTCATGTTTGTTACGTTGTGCTGTCGGGGACTTTACAGTAATCTGATTTAGTGCCGTTTGTTGTCTATGTAGGAAACAACTAATGGTTTGTTACCTTTGTGTTTGCATGCTGACAGATTCTCCCACACACACACACACACTGTTTGCAGAGCCAGTCGTGGAAACTCATGAAGTCATAAATCTTCGCTCGGCCAATTTTGTAGCTAAACATATTGTAAACACATCACAGGGAAAGCAGCACACCCTCATGAATAATCAGATACATCAGAGCAAATGGAGCTTTCCCGTCACTTTTCTCTCATTTGCTCGCACACACAAAGACACACTGGTGGTCCGATGGAGTGATTAACCTCCGGTCTCTTTAACCAGCTGTGAATTAGTCAAATATCTGAAGAAAGAGCCGACAACAAACCACAAATAGTTACCCTTTATTGTCTTTTCTCAAGGGAGCTGCCTGAATTGCCTAAACTAACAACTTTTCCCCCAATCTCCACAATCTCTTTCTTTCCCTACATTAGTCTGTACTGATTGTATTTCCACCAAGGATGGATTACTGAACTTACCAGGCACAGGCCCAGGGGCCCGAGGGCTCAGGGGACCCCAAAGCCTGAGCGTCTGGTTAAAGTGACGAACATTTCTTGTTGGAAAGTCCAAGAGCTCAGTCAAAAGTACTGTAGGGATGTGTTTTTTGCTGTTGGATCCCTACAGAGATAGACCTTTAGTTTAACCAGAAATAGCCGTAATATCACTATCACTCTCCAGAGACAAAAACACTAATTTTAACTTCAGATCATTGTAACTTCATTGAAGTGGACAGACACAGAATAAAACTCATTAAAACCGTCTCTGTTAGTGTTTGTCCCAGTGGAACACCGGGGACTTCAAGGGTTTCGTTTGGTTTCTGCAGTGCTCCAACCTCCACGAGGGAACGTGATCTGGTGCCTGGGTTTCTGCTGTTTTTTCTCCCCCTACGCGGTTACAGCGAAAACTGACAGTGATTCCCACTACCGTACGTGCGGGATGTGTAGTGCCTTATACCCGATGGACACCTCGGGGGAAGGCTGGAGTTACTTACTCTACTGGCCCTGCGCTCACTCCAACACCCGGACCACCTCTTTAGATCAGGTATCCGAAAGTGCGTATGTGAAGATTCCAAGCTAGATGCTTTGAACACCAGGTCTTTGGTTGCGCAAGTCCGACCAACGCAGTAGACCTGAACGGACACTTCCAGCCTCCCCGAACCGGAAGACCGTATATACATGGACGTCCCCGTGTTCCTGCCCGCGGCAGAGTGGACGTGAGCCACGGACCACTTCTGTCCCCTGCGTGTGTGTTCTGTTGGACTACGACTGTTGCGAACGATTCCAAAAATCACTAAAGCGTTAGAGGTCGGTACTCAGTTGAGTAGGGTGAAGACATTTGGGGTCGTGTCGGCCTAGTGCTGGCGATCCAGATCCCCTCCTTTTTATCCGCACCGCGCTGCCTTATTTAGTTCTTGTTGGTTTTCGCGGTGTGAGAGCCCCTTAGCGACCCCTTGTGAATCTCCCCAAGGTGGGGGGGAGGGCCGCGGGTCTTGGTGTTCAGGCCGAGGTTGACGAAGTGCATGCGTAGTGCGCGTTTGGTTTGGATGGAGGCCAGGTGCATTCCACTGATTGACTTGGCTCCGCAGTGGGGGGCTGTAGGTTGATCCGGGCCACATCTGAGTTGGTTCTGGGTGGAACCGCTACCAGTCTATACACGGGTTGGTATTAGAAGTGGGCCTCGGTCGATACCCACCAGCTAGAGGCATCTTACAGAGAGCCTCTTGCCATCCTCCCAGGATCCTTGGTTGTTGTTGATGTGGGCGATGTGGAGTGTGGAAACCGACTTTGTTTGCACGAGACCGGCTTGTTTGTGCAGTAGCATTCTGTCAGATTGCACGCGGCCCCTGGTAGTTGGGGTGTTTCAATCTACCCCAAGAACCAGTGGTACTGCATCCGCTGTTGAGGTGGGTGTTTGTGGTGTAAGCTCCGGGGCCAGAGAGGTGTACGGATCTCCTCCGCTTGGGTTGTTTTTTGTGAGAAGAGGATGTGCAGCATCTGAACGCGCTGTCCTTTGACCCTCAGGCAGGATGCCAATCAGGCAGGTTCCGTTAGCGTTGGGAGGCGGTGGAGTTTTCTCAGGCAAGACCTGGAGTGTTGGTGTTTGTGGTGTTTCCGGAGTTTGTGTTATTCTCATTAATCCTGGGTTGCATGGTTTTGTGCACCTGACTCGTTGGTTTTATCAAATGTCAGTGTGAGTTAGAAGCGTCGATGGCAGATTGAGAGGACTTTCGGGGGGCCGGCTACAATTATCTTCACGAGTATTGAGGCCGGCGAGCATCTAGTAAGGGGAGGGAATGCAGCCCATTTTTGTAGAAATAGGAATGTAATGAAGAAGTCTAGTCCAGAAAGTCACCGTCATGGTGAGGAGAGATTTAAGTAATTGTAGAATAATCACGACGTGGTATTTGGTTTTTTTTGCGTTTTTATGTGGACATAAGCATATCAGCAACAGATTGATGACCGGTCACGGCAATCTGAAGACACTAAAAACGCTCTCATGCGGATACGAAGCAACACAGGTTGTGGCTGTTAACGAAAGGCCAAACCAACAATAAAAGTTTAACGGTGTTTATTCCCATTATTTTTTATTATGTTCGTTAAACTGGGCCTTAAAATGTGAGACGTTCCAACTATACAACAACATTGGATGAATCCAAATGAAGTGAAATACAATCAAAGACGAACGATTTCATGCCAGTTTTTTGAACATGATTGGAAAATGAAGACTGCATACTGACACATTGAAGCCATAAGCAGGGTCAGACCTCCAGTATGATATGCTGTAAAGGACGAGTGTTAACCAAGTCATCTGTCTGAAATCTCTGATCCTCCCCGACTGGACTCTTGTATTTGCCGCCACTAACCCAACCGACAGTCCACAAACCAGCGCGAGAACCATTTCTCCTTTCAGAATGACCGCTCCATGTTTGTTTACGTTGTGCTGTCGGGGACTTACAGTAATCGATTTAGGCCGATTTGTTGTCTACGTAGGAGAACAACTAATGTTTGTTACCTTTGGTTTGCATGCGAGCAGAGTTCTCCCACCACACACACAGCACACTGTTTGCAGAGGCCAGCTTGGAAACTCATGAAGTCCATGAAATCGTCGCTCGCGCCAATTTGTAGGCTCAAAAATATTGTCAGACACATCACAGGGAAAGCAAGCACACCCTCCATGAATAGCAGAATTACATCAGAGCACAATGGAGGGCTTTCCCGTCACTTTTCTCCTAATTTGCTCGGCACGACGACAAAGACACACTGTGGTCCGATGGAGTGACTTAAGCCTCCGGTCCTCTTTAACCAGCTGTGAATTAGTCCCAAATATCTGAAGAAAGAGCGACAACAAACCGCACAAATAGTTACCTTTACCTCGTCTTGTCCGAAGGGAGCTGGGCCTGAATGCCAAACTAACAACTTTTCCCACCCCAATGCTACACCATCTCTTTCTTGCCCTACAGGAGTACTGTATGATTGTAACTTTCCACCAAGGAGGATTTACTGAACTTACCAGGCACAGGCCCCCCAGGGGCCCGAGGGCTCAGGGGACCGACCCAAAGCCTGAGGCGTGCTGGTAAAGTGAGCGAACATTTTTCTTGTGGAAAAGTCGCAAGAGCTCAGTCCAAAAGTACTGAGGGATGTGGTTTTTTGCTGTGGATCCTACAGAGGATAGACCTGTTAGTTTAACCAGAAATAGCCGTAATATCACTATGAACGATCTCCAAGAGACAAAAACACTAAAGTTAACCTTCAGATCATTGTAACTCATTGTAAGAGTGGACAGACAACAGAATAAAACTCATTAGAAACCGTCTCTGTTAGTGTTTCCAACAATCACCAACTCGTGGTTGTCGTGAAAATAATATCCTCAATTCACCGACGTAGATGATAAAAAACAGTGCAGTTTCAGCCGAGCAGACCGGCTATGGAAACAAACCACAGAGAGGCTGCGATACAACACAGGCAGAGGAGAGAGACAGCCATGTGACTCTGTGTCTGTATATAGAGAACAGCTGTTTGCTAAAATATATAAATGTTTTATATCTCACGTATATATTACCTTTAATACCAATAACATTCTCAGTGAGGAAGGCACGAGGGAGGCCTAATGTCAAGCGCCATAAAATCACTAAATATGAGTGGGAGGGAGTTGGTGCAGGGGCCACTCACATCCCCACCCGCATACACTCACTCAAACAGTCCTCATGTGTTTGTTAGCCTCCAGCCAAGTGGTGCCATCTTCCAGGAGTTGTTTATTATTGAAATGTCGAAGGCGTATTCTGTTGCAAACGTAATATATCATCACATGAAGCAGGTCTGGTTTGTGTGAGGCCCACAGACTCACTGTTTCCACGTCTTGAGGAAATTAGGAAAATTGAAGCATTGAGTGTCTTAATGAAAAGTTCCTGTTTCATGCAGTATCAAGTTCTGAGTCACACAGAAATTTTTCTTTACTTTGGGCGACATGTTGCGGCTAACACAGGTTAACTAGTTAGATTGGCCAGTTCAAAGAGGAGCTCTCAATCCGGTCACAGTGTGTGTCTCAGGTCTGTGTTTACATCACGTTTTTGCACATTTTTACTCCAGTTCCCACGATACACTACAGCTTCCATGTGTACCATAAAATCTTAATGAAGAGACACAGGCATGCATTGTTCGGGAGATCAGCCCCTGGCATCGACTGACCTTAATCATAAGCTCAATGTTAACCATCAAGATATGCACTTTGGCTTGTTTTAATAAACAAAAGAAATGAGCTGCCAAAGAAAGAGGAGTTGTTTTTCAGGCTGTGTTTAAACCACAATTTCTGCACTTGGTTCCCTCATGATCGAAATAAACGCAGCAAAAGTGCCCTCTGGATGCCCCTATGATGGATAAAACATGACCCCCAAAATAGATGAACATTAGTTAGACCCCTAGTGGAGAAAATGCCCTTATAATTTCCCAGATTAACCCTCTTCAGATTGCTTGTTTTATCTCCATAACCATGCACATTATTGCCTGTATTTCACTTTTAAATTTGGCATCTTATGTTTCTATTTCTTGTTGTTGTTGTCTCTAGTTGACGATATCCTGGACATCTTGAACCAGCCTTTGAACGGCATCGGTGGCTCCCATTCCCACATCCCTCAGATCACCGACTTTTCGCAGGTGACCAGCGAAGCCATCCAGGGCAGCGGAGACGTCGATCCTCTCAGCCTGCCTCCAACTGTCAGCTTTGTCAATGGAAAACATGAGGTAACGTCCATCCAGTGGAGTATATACTATAATAACGGCTTAGACTGGGGCTCTCGGTTGTGATTACATTGTAGTAAGTTAGTTAGAGAGTTACTAATTAGTTGTAATTCATTAGAATAGTTCGATGGAATTGGCAAAATCAGATCTGTAGACAGCAGCTAAAAAACAAAAGTGAGGAGCTTCGACTGACAAATAGTCCAATAGTGGACTCGGGGTCTTCTCTACTGATGACTTGAATCATCAAGTTTTGAGGGCAGTCCTAAAGATGCCCAAACCTAAGTGAAATCAAAGTTTTAATAAAACCAAAACGATCTGCTCATTCTTCTTTTTTTACTCATCTATCTACTTTTTAGGTGACCTTTGAGCCAAGGCTGTTAGAGGAAGCCAGAGGAGATACATTTGAGACAGCCACTCCTGTTCGGGTTGATGAGGTGGACAAAGAAGAAGAGAAGGAGAACACAGATGTATACCCGGATGTAGTTGCAGATTCAAGGGTCTCTGATGTCTCTACTGACTTAGATGGAGACAAAACTCAAGAACCAGGTGATCAGACAGCAACAAGAACCACCACCATGACACCATATACACTCCCTGTCTCATCTCCGGTATCCACCACACCATCAGGCCCGGTCGTCCCCGGTGTCTTCCACTCTGTCACCGATGGGGTCTCCACTTACGAGGACATTGAAGGCTCTGCGAGCTTTGGCACTGATGACGAGGCCGGTGCTACCCAGGAGGGCTCTGCAGACGATGCTCTGCCCACCCCGGCTTCAGGCAGTCAGTCCGGTGTGATGACTGACGAGACTGAAATCGGAGGGACGGAGCTTCCCACTTTTATCCCAGACACACAGTCACGGGAAACCACCACAGAGACCCAGATTGAAGACTGCGAAGGGTCTGCCTCTGGAGAAGACGAGGCTTCAGGACAAGATGTTTACCCACCAGAGATGCCCGAGTTTACAAGTACTCTACCACCAATTTATTCTACCCCTCACACCCAGCAGCCTCAACCTGCAGCAGGTACCGAAGTCGCAGAAGAGCCAGTAGTTGTACCCGCTGTTGACCCAGAAACAGGCTCAGGTGCAGAGCAGCTGTCCGGAGAGGGGGAGGTTTCTAGGGAACAGGGTGGTCTGGTTGAACTTCCTAGAGAGGTCACTGTTACTGTTTTACCAGATGTGGCAGCTGTGATTTTTGGAGACCAAACTACATTCACCCCAGAAATAACTTCAGAACCTAGCACGCCAAAATACTCCACACACTACTCCCTTGCTTCCACAGCTGACAAGAAACATCCCACCGAGCCGGTATCCACAACCCCTGAAGACCCCTCAACTACCACAACTCCCACCGAGTACCGGACTGGGCAGTCCCCCACAACCTCCACACAGTCTGTAAGCCATTCGCCCTTGTACACTTTCGACCATAGCCCCAACTCCGTCCCCCAGTGGGCTCTGATCCCGGACCCCTCTGCCACCTCTCTACCGGAGGATGATTCTGTGGACTACGACAAAGAGATAGTCGGTCCCCTGCCTGAGTCGCTCCCGAGGAGACCAGAAGAGACCCTGGCTACAGAGCAACCAGAGAGCGGCACTGACCCAGCTTTCTCCGTGGAGGCCAGCACTGTGAATGTCAGAGGTACATGAACTTCATAGTTAGTGGTTTGTTCCTACAGTGGTGTAAACTGTCCCTGGCTGAAAGTGAAATCACCAGCTGTAGCTTCTG
The DNA here is from genome assembly GCF_004916995.1 of Morone saxatilis. Lineage (NCBI taxonomy): Eukaryota > Metazoa > Chordata > Actinopteri > Moronidae > Morone > Morone saxatilis. The sequence goes on along the minus strand of NW_023339774.1, from coordinate 22,004,088 downwards.
AGCTTCAGTCCTGAACTGGGCTTTTCCTGATGTAACCTGCAATCCCACAAAATAATGCAGTTAGCTAATGGTATGTTGGTAGTAAGCTATTTAGCTGGGCATGCTAACATGGACAAACACTCCTAACACTTTTATTCTTGTTTTTAAGGTTAAAAATAGACACAAAACCTCCAAAATTCCCTTGCTTATTATTACATTTGTATTTCCAATCCTGAACCCTTTGAACAACACTACATTAGAGTTACTGTGTGATTTTAATACATTGTGTCACTTGTGCAGATCTCTTGCCGTGCACGACCGACGTGTGTCACAACGGAGGCTCCTGCTACAAAAAAGGAGCCCAGAATATCTGCGTGTGTGCACCTGGATACACCGGACAGCATTGTGAAACAGGTGCTCGTACTTTTTAACCTCGAACCACAGTGACCTCCCCCCTCCTTACTGACAGATGGATGTGGTTGAATAATAACCGGTGTTGTGTGTCTGCAGATGTTGATGAGTGCCAGTCTAACCCGTGTCTGAATGGAGCCACCTGCCTGGATGGAGTCAACTCCTTCACCTGCCTCTGCCTGCCCAGCTACGCAGGAGAGCTCTGCGAACAAGGTCAGTTGCACCCGAGTGTCCGAGTGTTTCTGCAGTCTTTGGCAGACAGATAGTGAAAGTCCACTTTCAGCTTGAATTATTGTAGAAGTACTGCAGGAGGTACTTGTACTCTTGTATTCCCATTTTCCACTACAGTTCAGAGGGAGATATTGCACAATATTTACCTCACTACATTTGTGTGATAATTTAAGTTACTTTGCTGATTCAGATGAACAACACAGGAATCTGCACTGTAGGAGGTCCTGAAGAATCTGCAGCTGGTCAACTTCCTTTATATGTTCTTCCAATGTTTGAGTGGGTTTCCTCCACTTATTGAAACACGTATGTTGGTTTAATTGTCCAGTCAGCACCTTTATTGATCCCAGGGTAGCAAGAAATAAAGGATCGGCATCGCTCCTGTATTGCAGGGTAAAACTAGGAGCTTCTCAGCCATGAAAACACAACACTTTATTGATTGGCACTGCCAATATTAAAAAATCTACACGATAGGTTTCTTGCTTCAAATATCCTCAGAAGTTAATTTAGTTGTGAAATAATTTGGGATGGGGATCATTCAGTTTTACTGCTATCAATACTTTTCTATTAGGGACTGAGGTCCTACCACTGTTTACACATAGCCTAGCTAATTATTCTAAACTTTAAATGAGGCCTTCAAATAACCGTAATCAATTATGAATCATTAATTTGATTTAGCTCCGAGAGAGACGAATAAAGATAACAGAGAGTGAGCAATGGACTCCCACATGACAATATTCACAACTTGGATTCATTTCTATGAAAAAACGTGTTGATCAGTCGACGGTTGTGGACTAAAGGAATACAAATAATCGAGGAACGGACAAATATTCAGACTTCATGACCGGCTGAAGGTTTGGAGTCAGCACTTTCTTTTCGTCACCCTTTCATCAACATGATAGTGAGGCTGTTAGTTTAAGGTAGAAAAGCTTTAATATTTATAGGATATATATATTCAGTGCACACACACAGGTAGACTCAGCGTCTTCAGTCATGACAGTGTTTGTTGCTCGCTGTCTTCCAGCTCTGGGTGTTGGCTCTTCGGCAGATTAGTTCCAGCTTCTCGTCCAATATTTCTGCCATTACTCAGCAGCTAATGGAGGTTCAGACTCTAAGGATTAATATTTTCCAGGGAAATTTACCAGCTTTCTCTCCCAGTATTCTTTGAGCAACAGTAAGATGTTATTACGTTTAAAAAAAAAAATGAAATGATAAGGCCACATTCTTTTTTTTTAATGGTTGGGTTTGATTGTTATTGTACGTCGTAACACTGAACTAATGGCTGATTTAGCATCGTCCATCAGATTTAACAGATTTAATAGTTGGGGTATTATTTCTTAAGTAGTATAAAATGAATTGTTAAAAGGTTTTGTTGGATTGTATTTTCAGTGAACCCGAACTTTTATTCAGCTTGCTGAGAGCACACACACTTTACAGCTAGTTAGATGCATTTTATATACACAAAATACACGTATTTATGTATTTATATCTATTATATATAGGGTACTAAATATATCATTGTTTACAGTTCAACATCATTCGTTTCTCAGGAACAGCTGGTGGAAGATTTAATGTAAAAATACTCCTTTACAAGTAAACTCCTGTCCTCAAAATTGTACTTAAGTTTAAGTATTAACAGAAAAATGTAATGAAAGTATAAAAGTTAAAGTTCCACTGCCACTATGGAAGCAAATGTTTGATTCACATTTTACTCTACAATATATAAATATTACTGATTAATGTTGAGCTGCTGGAGTTGATTCGAGCTATTTTATATATTGTCGGGTAACTAATGTGTAACAATGATTTCTATATTAGATATGCGCCGTAGGCTTTAGCTCAGTTTTAAAGCTATAAATGAAACTAAAAGGCTTAAAAGTCTTCTGAATGTGTGAGAACAACCAGCAAGGAGACTGAA
>NW_023339774.1:22000674-22001358 GCF_004916995.1 Morone saxatilis | reverse complement strand
TACAAGTTCACTTCTTCATAGATAGATGACAGATGAGAAAGGAAAAGCTTCACAGTAAAATACAAATGATAAATGCTTTTATTTCCAACCTGCTTTTAATTCACTGTCATTATAAATTCTGGGTGAAAGGTGGAGTGAAAGTGGAAATCCCCGGACCCAAATATTCCCAGCCTGCAGCTTGTATCCGTGTGCATCCATGTATGCAGGACGGATGCAGCGTGTCCAACATAACATAGAAACTCTGATCCATCCTGATACATGCAGCAGCAGATAGAGAACCACAGACACAGCTGTCCTCTCGTTGCTTTATGCCAGCGGAAAGAAGGAGAAAAAATACAGATAATTGCTCTATTATTTTGCCAGAAAGCTTTTGCAGCTGTGTGGCACTGAATCAGTGCTAAATACTGCCTCAGACTTAGTCAAAACTCCCCTTCATCTTCTGGATGAAGCTGTGTTTAGGCTGGCCTTTACTCTCTGTACTTAGAATTAAAGCTCTGCATTTATTAGTGGGCCCGGAGACCTCACCTGACCCTCCAGGTGGTTGCACAGCGGACTTATTAAGAGGAGGTGGGCTGACGATAGCTAATACCCCGAAGCATCGACAGCAACTTTCCATCACGGCTTTATTGGCACAGACGTTATTCTGAAGCTACTGATACAAAACAACCATTGTTTACTGAGCCC
>NW_023339774.1:22000259-22000661 GCF_004916995.1 Morone saxatilis | reverse complement strand
ACAAAGCTGATTGTGTGGCTTCAAGTCATTGTGTATAAATGTGTGTGTGGTACATGTGTATGTGTGTGTGTGCTTTCTGACCTGCAGACAACTGGAGAGTTTTGAGGGTTAATGAAGTCCAACTGTGTGTTATTGAGCTCATTCAGTGAGGGGCCTTTATTCCCCAGCTGGACCTCAACTTCTCTCTCTCTGTCTGGCCTGAACAACAGAGTTTGATGAAGAAATAAACAAATCAGAGTTGTTGTGCAGCTGCAAGACGTTCATTGTTACAACTGGCTGTGGGCAACGTTATGTATATAATGAGGATAAAAGTATACAGACTGGACTGTAATATGAAGCAGGATAAGGAATACTAAGTTAAAGTTCTAATGTATAACACTAAAATGTCTATAAACACTTCAT
>NW_023339774.1:21997158-22000159 GCF_004916995.1 Morone saxatilis | reverse complement strand
CAGCGTGGGAGAAGCAGTGATTTAATCAGCAGTACATTATTATAAAAGTTACTAACTGCAGTTTTAACTACAAACTATCCACTCCTCGAGTTGAAAATGTCTTCTTTCTGGATGGGTTGCAGTTCTTTAACACTTTATCTTTCCCTCTCTGCAGACACTGAGGTTTGTGGCTTTGGCTGGCAAAAGTTTCAGTCTCACTGCTACAAGTACTTCACACACCGTCGAACCTGGGACGCTGCTGAGAGGGAGTGTCGGCTGCAGCGGTGCCCATCTGGCCAGCATCCTGTCACAGGAGGAACAACTGTTTGTCAATCGTAAGTCAACGTGGTGGCATTTGAGCCCATTTCTTCCTGTAGCTGAAGCTGAAGTGTTGAGGCCTTGACATGCCTGTTGTGTCGCCTGTGAACGGCCAACTAACACGTTCGTTCTGCACCTGCGCAGGAGGTAAGATAAGTCCAGCAGGTGGCGGTAGTCTGCATTCGTAAGACCTGTAGGTTATAAATGAATGTAGGTTTCGTACGACTGCGTTAAATTGAGAAATACTTGAAAAATGAGACGATCCTTTTCTGCGTGCCCCAACGAACCCCAACCAACCGCCCGGTTTCACTGCTTCATTTAATCCCGGACGAGCCCCCATTTTGNNATCTTTACTTCATTCACTTGTCTCCTCCATTCAGTCAAGAGGTATGATTCTCACTGTGAGTGCAAGAGATTGGTTCAGATACTGGACGAGCCCCCATTTTGTCACAGCCCGAGCTCGAGGGGAAGGTCAAAAAAAGATGTATGTATCAAAATGTAACCTAAAACAATGACGATATAAAATATGTAAATCAGTAACATCATTAGTGGTGAGTGTGTTTGAGTGAGTGGACATGAACACAAGTGAAGATCTAAACCAAACAACAAACCATACGGCCAGAGAGAGAGAGAAACTGACTCCACCATCATATATATGTGAGGAGCTGCAGGCGCTAATCGGTGATGCACTTCCTGTTTCCTCAAGAGGGCTGTCACCCCTGCCTCCAACAACATTGCATCCTGAAGACTAAAAAACATAAAAAAATAGTAAATTATGACCATAATCTGTAATAAAACCTTCAAAATATTTCCAAAATACTATCACAAACCCCCAGATATAAAGTACACATTACTGTTACACTATAAAGTTTCAACCACTGGAGCAGTAGTTCCTAACCTGGGTGATTAAACACTGAAAACATACCGATGCATATTATATTATATTTCTAACAATAGATCCTCCTCAGTGTTACACACTAGACCTTTCCACTGATATAGAATATCTTTAAAGTAACTTTGCCTGTAGAAGTTTTGTTGCTGCTTTATAGGCCTTTGCACTTTAATGAATCAGTGTGTTTGGAAGGAGGCAAGTCTCTAATCTAATCCAATGATGAGTGTTACTACGGTAAAACAAAGAAAAAAGTTTCAACAGAGAGTTTTCACAGACAATCAGACCTGACTGCAGACTCTCAATTTATACATCAAACTGCTGACTGACATGAAATGGACTTGTGCCACCGAAGCAGCTCAGCCTGAACGCTCCCTCCGCTCTTGTTTCTTCACACTTTTGATTGTTCAAACCTCCTCCTGCTGCCCCACACATGTTCAAACCAGAAACTTGTAAATCAGTGCATCAGCCCTCCTTCTCTCTTTCCTTCCTCTATCACACGGTTATTCCGTCCGAAGGTGGAGTGTTTGCTCTGTACGAGCTGCGAGCTCAGAACTCTGACGTGTTTTTGCCTCTGCAGGTCTGGGCAGCGACTACCAGTGGCTCGGCCTCAACGACAAGATGTTTGAGAGAGACTTCAGATGGACCGATGGCAAGCCAATGGTAAGTAGGGGGGGTTAGAAAAAACATCAATAATTTGTGATAATTTAGGATTTTTGTAGTGAACTGAGGTGAAACAAATGCAGATTTCAGTGTCCTGGTTGCATTAAAATAAATGAACTTTTATTTAACTTAAAATTAAATCGCAATATATTGAACGTAAGCTCGTATCTCTGGTTAGGTAGTTAGTTATAGTAAAACAGTTTGTAAACATGTTTATTTCAAGACATTTTAATATGGGGCCTTATTATGGAGAACTCAACTGCTGGAGCTCAGCCAAATCCTAGTGGACGTTAGAGGAACTGCAGGTGTTGTACTCCTTGTTGGCTTCATTAGCATCCCACAGAGGTTTTCATCTCGCTTCTAGTAAAAACATACCTATCAGCATAGGTTGTATTGTGTAAACGAAGAAGAAAAAAAAAAAAAAACAACAAAACAAAAAAACACAGCAAAAAGAGAAGACCAAAAAACAAAAAAAGAAACAAAAAAAAAAAAAAAAAAAAAAAAAACAAAAAAAAACAAAAAAAAACGATAAAAAAAACGGGGAGATAAAGACCAGCATGCAATGTACAGTTATTCTACCGTCCACCGTCCAGTGGCTGCAGTTGAATTACAGCAGGAACAACTAAAAACACCTTCCTGTGTTGCCCCGGCGGTAAACCGCAGCTCTGCAAACCGTCCTCTCCCGACCGGCCGCTGCACTCGTCCTGAGTCCCCCAATGGTTGAACATTCCTCCACACATTGCTGGGTGTCCGCCAGGGAACAGCCTCCAGCTGGTTGATAGGCAATTGTTGAGAAGTGAAACCAGGCCTGATGAAAGCTGAACGTCTGGATCCTGTGTTCGGTGGTTCTTGCTGTGCTCCAATGTGTCTTATATTCAGAACAGAGGCACACCCTGAAACCTGGAGGGGAGGACGTTCCCCTTTTGGTCCTCATTTTTTTTTTTGCTCGGATGGCGTGTTGCGTCCCGTGTCTCATCTTTTTCTGCACATGTTCTTAGACCAATACTAACAGCAGCTTCTTTTTGTGCAGTCTCCTTGCTGCTTTATAAGCCCTAACAGAAAGCTTTAATGTTGGTGGTTGTGCTGTTGTTTTCCCGGTAGGCCACCGTCTGCTCTTCCGTGAAATTACAGCTCCAGTCCACGCGTGTATAG
>NW_023339774.1:21996379-21997133 GCF_004916995.1 Morone saxatilis | reverse complement strand
GTGGCCGTTAGAGGAACTGCAGGTGTTGTTACTCCCCTGTTGGCTTCATTAGCATCCACAGAGGTTTCTGCTTTAGTAAAACATCACTTCAGCATATCTGTACTCTGTTTAGGAGGATAAAGACAGCATGCATTACAGTTATTCTACCGTCCACCGTCCTGCTGCAGTTGAATTAAAGCAGGAACATAAAACACTTCCTGTGTGCCGGCGGTAACGCAGCTCTGCAGACCGTCTCTCCGACCGGCCGCTGCACTCGTCTGAGTCATGGTGACACATTCTCACACACATTGTGTGTCCGCCGGGAACGCTCAGCTGTTGAAGCATGTGAGCAGTGGAAACCAGGCCTGATGAGAGCCTGAAATCTGATCCTGCTGGTTCTGGTTCTGCTGTTGTAATGTGTTATCATTCAGAACAGAGGCACACCCTGACTGAGGGAGGACGTTTTGTCTCATTTTTTGTGCTCGATGGCGTGTTGTCCGTGTTCATTTTTCTGCATTTTAAACAAACTAAAGCAGCTTCTTTGTGCAGTTCCTGCTGCTTATAAGCTACAGAAAGCTTTATGTGTGTTTGTGCTGTTGGTTTTCCCGGTAGCGCCACCGTCTGCTCCTTCCGTGAATTACATCCAGTCACACGTGTTGAATGATCTCATGGGGATAGCCAGTGGTTTCATAGCCCTAAAACACACATGCAGTATATAGTTGAGCTGCAGTAGTGTAGAGATTAAACAGAGATAGAAGTACAGATACTTGTGTAA
>NW_023339774.1:21982480-21996311 GCF_004916995.1 Morone saxatilis | reverse complement strand
TAAAAGTAAAAAGTTGACAGAAAAATAAAGTCAAAACACCTAAAAGAACTGCAGTACAGTGACGAAGTATTTGTACTTTATTACTTCCGACGTCCGGGATTAAACCTGCGTGTTTACTGGGACATTTATTATTTATTTATTTATTAAATGTGTGTTCTGGCAGCAATACGACCACTGGAGGCCGAACCAGCCGGACAGCTTCTTCCAGTCCGGAGAGGACTGTGTGGTGATGATCTGGCACGAGGGGGGCCAGTGGAATGACGTGCCCTGCAACTATCACCTGACATTCACCTGCAAAAAGGGAACAGGTATGCGCGCACACACACACACGCACACTCTCTGTAACACATCTGGTAGAGCTGTGAATGCCCGTTTCTGCCAATAAATAAAAATATAAGAAGAAAATAAATAAATGTTCACATTGGGTCAAAGTTCAGATAAAAATTATGAGATAAAAAGTCAAAATGATCTAATATTTTAAAGTTTTTATCATTATTTTGACATAACATACAAATTCTTTAATCAATGGTAAGTTTCCATTTTATTTTTTGTCCTTTTACTGGCAGAAATGTGTTTCCTGTTTTAAAATGAGCTAAACAATACAAACACACTAAAATCTGAATCTGAATTATTCCGTTTTTACGGCGACTTTGACGCATTTAAAGCAATAATTTATGAATTATTTATGATTTATATTTTATTTGAGTTTTCAGAACAAGATACAATTATAACTGTATACAGGTGTAGTCATATAAAACAGTAAATAGATAAAAGTATGTATCGCTGTGTAAGACAAGAAGTGTCAATAATAATCAAAATAACTCAATAATTGTTTTCTTAATTATAATAATAAATCATTTCTGTTTCCTACCATCAGTCTCATGTGGGCAGCCCCCTGTGGTGAAGGATGCTCGTGTGTTCGGGGCCATGAAGCCTCGCTACGAAATGAACTCGCTGCTCCGGTATCACTGTAAACCGGGCTTCATCCAGAGATACGCCCCCACCATACGCTGCCGGGCCAACGGCCAATGGGACGCTCCCAAAGTCACCTGCACAACCCGTGAGTACTCGTGACGGAGGAGCTTTGAGCGTCTCGAAAATGTTTCGCATTTTTTAACATTTTTCCATCCGTCTCCTTAGCCGCAACCTACCACAGGTCCGTATCTCTCCGGCACCGCAACAATCAGAACAACGAGCAACAGAACCGACACTACAACAACCATGTCCATCACAGCTCGAGTCATCAGAAACAGAACCAGGAGGAGCAGCAGCAGCAGAGCTACAGCCTCCTCCAGAACCTGTGGAAGTCCTTCCAGAGGGAGAAGAGGCATCAGCAGGTCCAAACACACAACGAGGACCAGATGAGACACTGATTGGGTTTAGTGGTTTTTGTAAATCAGCTTAGCGGTGGCGGCCAAACACAAGCAGGGCCGGCTCTGTCGGTCCAGAGGCATCGATAGACAGAGACACACTGAGCTGTCTGTCAATGGCTCTCAACAGGAAGAGGGAACCCAGCACATTGTCCAAAAACACTCCAGGATCTGAACCGTAACACTAGTGAGAGTTTAGTTTCGTTTTATAAAGTTAGTTCACGAGTCTGAGGAAGACTGGTGCCGTAATGGCTTCACTGTGTGGGACTGAACACACTAAACCCTGACCTGATAGAGGACCCGAACCCGGTCTCTGTCATCGTGTTTTAAAGGTACCCTGTGGAGTTTTTTTTTTGTGAACAAAAGTTATGTTTGCATTAATTGTTTCTAACCAAATCACATTTTTGTAGGGCAACCAGAAAAAAACAGTAATTTTACCTCAGAGAACACAGGAGTTTCAGGGCCGCCGCTGCTTCAGATGCTAATATTAGTTTGGATTTGAATTAATGCGTTAAAACACCAAAGTCGAACAGGAACAAACAAACCGATGGAGGCAGCTATAAACCGACACTTCCTGTGTCCTGTGAGGTAAAATTATTGTTTTTATCAAAGGTGTCTGGTGGCTTTGAAGACATTTAACGACGTCAGAAAGGTCAAGAATGACGTCCAACATATGTTGTGATTTTTGTACCTTTCTCTCTAATATCGTTTCTGCTCTTCTCTTCCTGCCTTCCACCTCAATTTCACGCGTCATCAAAATCACGTGACGAGGTATCCGTACTCGTAATGGGCGGTGCTTAAACCGGTGTGGGCGGTGCTTACTGGAGGTTAATTTAAGCCTGATATCGATACGGGTTGATCAGAAGTTGCAGAACAGCCTTAGAATTGAGCTTCAGATCAACGTCATTGATCACAAGAGTAAGTGTACGTTATCTGTACCGGATACTCAAACCTCCCAGTGGTCACTAACTCCACACGGTGCCTTTATTTTTTGGAAAAATCTGGCACATACAAGATGAGCGTTGCAGCGTCAGTCTCACAGAAACACATTACTCACTGAAGTTTATGTTTTATCCAGTAGTTTAGAGGATTTAGATAATGTCATTGATAGTCTATAAAGAGCATGAGATCATCACTTTAAATTATTATCATCAGTTTGTCCAGTCTCAGTTCGTGCTGTTTGTTACAACCCATTTTTACTGGTTGATTCCCCGATGTTGTCTGTTTGTCAAATGTGAACCCACAAATGTTGAGTACACCAAAGTTTCATGTTGTTCAGTTTGGGTCCCCAGCATTTGGAAACATGCATATGTTGAGTAATTAGCATTAGAGTAATCACCTAATCATGGGCTTGGCTGATTAAGACAATATTTAAGTGGTTTTGGAGGTTATTGAAGACGCTGAATCCTCGGCCATATCGGTGATTATGCCGATTAATGCTAATTATGCAAATCTGCTTGACATATAAAGTATCATCTTTCACTTTCTATAAGCTGGGGACTCATACTGTACATTTCTAACAATAAACTTTGGGTAACTCGACATTTCCGGGTTTGCATTGCTGGCAGGTCGACTAATGTAGATTTTTGTACAAAATATTTCAGCTTTGAAAAGGGTTTTTTAAAGGGGAGATTTAAAGAGCGGCACACACGGAGCTGAAGAGGAGATTATTATGAATGTGTGGTGTGTGTATGTGCTGTGGCTATTAATCATAGGATTTATAATATAGATACTATATGAAGCCATATGAATTTAACTTATTGTATACTTTAAAACTATGAATGGACTGTGATATTAAATAAAGGTCATTGGAACTGAAGCAATTCTGTTAATGATGACTTCTTGCTGTTTACAGATTCTGTAATGAAAAACATCTTATCAAGTAGTAAATGCTCATATATGTTAGCTGCACATTGCTTTAGTTGGGGACTGCCCATTGTTCCCACGCCCCTCGAGTCCAAAACCCCAATAGTCCGAACAATTGGACCCCATTGGACCAAAACCCCAATAGTCTGACAGCCTGTTCCAAAAACAAAAGCCAACTGGAGTTTCTTGCTCTTTATGGTAACAATAAGGTTTAGGTACCAAAGCTACTTGATTAAATGTAGGAAAAGATCAATATTGCAATCGTAACAATTAACGCAAATTCAACCAATGTCTGTGAATTTCCGCAGTTTTGTCCAATCTTTGTTTTCACCAATCACAACAGTCCCAAAACATTACGTCACCAAAATACTGCAGATTGTTACCGGAACAAGTTGCCTCCAATCTTTCAGGATTTTTTGAGAATTTTCACACAATTTAAATGCAAAAAATGCCTAAAAACACTGCAATTTTTTAAAAAGTTGCCTTGAAATCAGGCATTTTTGGCTGCAACGATCCCAAAAAAACATTAAATCCTGGAGGGACTGAATGGGCGTTTGTTTACGGGATAACGGGCAGATAAACATTCCGATACGGATCTGATTAACAAGCGTACACTACTAAACCTCTATGATTCCTATCATTGTTGTTTGAACTTCTTAAGAAGAGTGGGGTGAGTCATGACTTTGCCATCTTGGGAAAGAAAATGGAGCACTGCGGGGAAGTATCAGGGTCTCGTTTCGGGGCAAAGTAATTATGTGGTATCAGATTGGTGCACAGACACGAGTACTCACCGATTCCTGTCCTGGTATCAGAACAATTCTACTCTCCGTCCAATGGGACCTTTTTTGGACTATCTGGGTGTCGGCGTATCGGGCCGTCTAAGCGAACCTTAGCGTGGCACCCGTTTGTTGAGCAATGTTATCTTTTCAAGCTGTTGATTTTCTTATCGTGCTGTGACTCAAAATCAACCTGACGAATTCACCACCAAAAGGCTCCTGATTGTTTTAAGTTATCAAAGTGTTTTCAGCTGGAGGGACTGTGAGATGTTGCTTTTTCTTCAGATCTGGAATCTGTGTTTTTAATCCAACCAATAAGGGAATGTGAAATAATGTGCATCGAGACAACTTCTACATCCTCCACAAGATTTTTTTATGTGATCTTTTTGCATTCGACCTTCATGTTCTTCATACATTTTCCTTTTTATATATTGTTCTTCAATGTATATGCATTTTTTTTTAAGTATTTTTCTACTCCACTTGGTTAATGAGGTTCACTGTATCTGTGGCACAAGAGCTTATTTTTTATGTAATCATTGTTTCTCCATTTGAGTTGCTGTAAAAATCCTCCTGGTTTCAATGTCATTGTCATTGCTGTGTGTGCAATAATAGGAGCTATTATAACACAACCTGTGTTTGTGTGGTTTTATTCTTTATCCCATGAAAAAACCAACAATGTGTCAGTCCTTCCATTAGTACTTTCTGACTTCCTTTGTGTCCTTAAAGCTGCACTAATCAATATTTTTCGATTAACAATGGATCAAATGTCTCTAAAGTAGAGGTCCAGGATACTTTATGCATATTATTATTATTAAATCACGATATCTTTACCCGAGAAGTGTTACTTACGTACCAGCTCTACACATGGTTACTTTAATAATAATAATATTATGTATAAACAAGAAGTAACCTTCCAACTTTGATTCTGCACTTTGGCTTCAGTCTTAAGCTGCTGCTATAACTTCTGCAAACCACCAGATGTCACTGTGCTGCTGAGTTTAAGGCCCTGAAACCTTTTTAGCAAAGAAGAAGAGAGTTCAAAAAGGATTCATCCGCCCTTCTAGTTAGTTGCTGGTGAACATCATGGAGCATTTAGCAGCTGAAGAGCCAGATATTTCCCTCAGGAGTTGGTGGAGACCAAACACTGAGCTTAAACAGAGCTTAAATAGAGTGAATACTGGACTTATATTCATCAAATGGATGGTTTGAGCTAAGAAATATACAGATTCTTTGCTGCATAAAATGGATTTCAAATCCTGGAAATAATCTATGTTGTCCTGGAAAATGTTAATTGTATTTTAGTCTGTACTGTGGCCAATTCAGGAAGTGGATTTTTACGAGTAAAGTAAAACCTTTACTATACGGCACTATATAGGAATTTATCTTGAATGAAGTTTCAGCCTGTAAATTGCACATAAAACTGTAATATCTCATGGCAGAAACCTGTAAAATCTACAGTACTAATATCCTTTTACCGTACTAGTAGAGAAGTTCTACCGTATTTATTACAGTAAATAAATAAGTTATTTACTGTAAACTGTGAGCTTTCACTTAGATTTTGCAATATCGTAGTAAAATGTATATATCAGCATATCTGTAGTCACACCTGTGTTATCCCACCGAACCGCATTCAAACAAAAAGCCTCATGGAAAATCAGCGTGAGAACATGAATCAACAACCCACGTCGTCACCAACGTGCTGTCACTCAGTCCCGAGCTTTGGCAACACAAACTGTATTTCAGTCACAGAATCAACTGAAAGCAACACCATGAATGGCCTCGCTGTTCCTGTGTGCGAGCAGCCGCCCTCCCTTCGGACGCACATTACTGCATCACCCAGGAACTACACCTGGCAGCTCCAGCCAATATGAACTCTGCTGACTTTTATTTTGGAACTGCAGTGCAATTGCTCGAAAGTTGTGGTGATGTATTTCGGATAATGGGCGAACTCAATGAGCCCTGTGTAAAGAGACGGAGGCAGAGTCGTGGTTTATGTACTGTTTTATTGTCCTTTTGTCTTTGGGTCCCTAAGGTTTCCTTGCGGTTATTAACAAGGCTCCTGGTGGTCAGATTATACACAAAATAAAAGGCAACAGATTCTGGGATCCTTCAAGTCTCTTGAGGAATAGTTTGACAGTTTGGGAAATACACGTCAGATCTTTACTTCTCATGTCTGTGCGCTACAAATTGAAGCTTGAGTTAGCAGAAGATTAGCTTTGGTTAGCATAAATACTGGAAGCAGGAGGACGCAGTTTAGAGAATCTGCCCATCAGCTCCTCCCAAGGCTTACTGATTAACATATTTCTCATTTAAAGCTGTTATATTTAACATTTCCACATTAAAATTTATTTCGATGGCGTCATATCCCCTTTGTGCCTGCGTCAGTGTTGTGGTTGTCTGCCAGAAGCTGTCATACATTGACTGTTTATCCAGTCTGAAGCCACATTTTTACCACATCCGACTGTTTAGATTCTTTGGTGCTTTTTAACTCTAGATTGAACCGAATGAAGGATTTTAGTCATTCGGACGTCTGGTCTTAGTTATCAGAGAAACAAGCTGGAGTACGTTAGCAGGCACTCGGCTCGCAGCCTCCGGGGGCGGTCTTTGTCTTTGTCCAACAGCGTCGGGAAAGCAGTGAACTGAAGACAACAACTCCCATGATCCCACGCTGCTTCACCACGTCATCAAACTTCATCTTTTGATGGGAGAGAACCACTAGTGGCAGAACGAAACCAGAGATTCTTAGTGAGCTTTAGAGTTTTTGTGGATTCTTTAATGGTTTCCCCGTTTCCAGTATTTGTGCTAAACTAGGCTAACCAGCTGGTTAACTTTAATGAGAGTGGTTTTAGTCAGCACCTCAAAATCTTACTAAATGACATCTTGTTTATATAACTCGTACACACAGGACAGAACAGAAATGTAAACGCAACAAGTATTGAGTTACGAGCTGTGAAGTCTTTCCGTGAGCTTGAACTCCCAAAAAATATCAAACTATTCCTTTTACAAGCTGACTCTTAACATTGGTTTGCAAATTGTTTACAATAAGTGAAAATAACACAAATTAAAAGGAACAAATCTCTTTAGTTTTGCAACACTGCACATAACTCTTCAGTAAGTGTTTACTTCACAGCTGCTGTTCTGTAAAATCACCATTTAGTTCCCACAAGGCAACAGAGAGCTATTTTTATGAGTTTGTCCTTCAGTGATAAGCGTAGCAGGACTCAGTGGCTTGTCAAAGGTGGAGCCAAGTAAAGCTAAACCCTGTACCAGGCCCAAGTGGATGACCTAAACCAGTGTCCGGGCCAGCTGGGACCGTGTACGGTGAGCTTACACTTGATCAATGTGCACCGTTTACTCTCTGATACCCTTACATGGAAGAAGCCCTTTAGTGCCTCCATGCAGGAATTATTGGTATTTTGAATGTATTGTATTTCTGTCTCATTCAGCAGACTGGTGCAGGTTGGCTGTCGGCCCGCTGGGTCTAATCGGAGCCTCAGAGACAGGTCGGCCGCTGCAGAGCTGAGATAGCAATCAGGGAGCCGGTCGCTGCCAGGAAAACCGCGCTCACTCCGGGTCCTGGCTTAGTCCCATTTGTGACCTCAACCGTTCGTACGTTACTGTGTCACAACTCAGTTTTCCCTCCCTGTGCAAACCTCTGGGGGAAAACCAACACAATTTTTGGGATTGCACAGATGTCTACTTTAAATTTGGCAGCTGGTTTTGGTTTAGTTTAACACCAAAATTCCACCGGGCACGGCTTTATGACGTCACGTCTGCGGCGCAGTTTGGCTCCATCGTCTGCTCATCTTCAAATCCCACCCACTGTTTCCGAAGTGTCTTCAGAGCGTTTTGATAAACTTCTCGTCGTCCGTGGTGTCAAATCTCAGATTTTCGTGAGAATCACAAAAATACAGTTTAAATTTTGACCTTTTTCCCCAAAGGTTTGCATAGGGAACTCTATTAAACAGATTCGTGGAGTTAGAGGCGAGGCAGCTTGACTCGTGAGATTAAAAAATCACAAGAAAATCGCGTCAGAATCCATCTTTCCAGGCTTGGTGCTGTTGTACGGGACCAATCAGCGTCCTTTGAGGCAGATACGGGAGGCGTGACGCAGCAAGAACAATGGCAGCATCAGTTACATCAGAACTGATAGTTAAAGTATTTTATCGAAAGAAGATGTTTTCGCTCTTCTCCCGAATTACTTCGGTAAGAGTTTGATTACTTTTTCTGGTTTGTTGATCTGATCAGTTGAAGTTCAACTATTAACTGTTGCCGCGGTCACAAATGGGGCTAATCTTGGCTCTGCTCATTCACTCTAAGAAACTACAGTATTTGTATCAAAAATAGCAGTTTATCAAGGCGTTAGCTAGATAGTGAGCGTATGGCTACACTGAGAGTTGCTTGTAGAAGCTAAGTCATGCTCAAGCCAAACAGAGAGATACTTGTACTCTGCAGCACTGTTTTTATTCAGGCCAGGCATTTTCTACTGCTGCTGTTTGCTCCTCGTTTCTACAGGTTCAGTGCAAAAATCCTTTTTTTTTTTTTAAATTAAATTTACTGTTGTGGAGTTTTGTTTTTGTTTTGTTTTTTCCACTGTTATGTTATGTTTTATGTAAACCAAAGAGACTTGGATAGGTTTGGCCAAAAAGACAAAAAATAATAATGTAAGTATTTCTACAGTATATCAAAAAATAAACAGAATTACATTTCTAGATTAACAATCTACGTACTTAGAAAACATAAACACTAACAGTTGGATCTTTTGGATCATTTCGGTGATGAGACTGATGTTTGGTCCAACACATTTGTATAAAAACATAAAATACTGGACAGTATGATGAAGTACAAAGTACCAGTCGTAGCACCTTGTTGGGTATGGACAGCAGAGATCGCTTAAGTTGTGCTAGGCTCGTAATTCCTTCCCCTTCAGCACCGGATTTCTTTGTTTTGGTGTGTTTTCAGCTGTGTTTCATGGCGCTGCTGTTGTTCCAGGTCTTGAACGAAACGAGATTAAGTGCCCGAAGTATCCGTCCAACCATGAGTCAGTTTGCTTTGACACAGTTCAGACGATGACGAGTCTGGTCCGTCGTTGGATGGCTGTGTTATCCTCCAACCCTCACCTCCCCTCCCACAACAACCCACCCACCCCCCTTTCAAAGGCATTGATTAAATAATATGAACCTTAAATATGTGTAAACTATCCCTCGTAGGTCCCCGATTACAAAGCAACAACATGACATTAACGTCTTCCATGAAATAAAGCGTCACAGTTTTGAATGTGTTTCCGAATTCCCTCCTCTGTCTCTCGTTCACTCCACTAGCGTGTTCACTAGCGTGTGAATGTGTGTGTGCATGCTGATGTGTGTTTGCGGGGTCGTCTGAGTGTGCGTTAGCGGCTCAGTTGTGGCCCTTGAAGCAGTAGACTCCGTACAGCTTATGCTTCTTGTCGGGGAAGCCGCTGAACCTCACGGCGGCCTCCGTGGGACTGCAGCGCCGGCGGGGGCGGGAGATAGGATAACGGACGCTGCCATCAGCCAACCAACCGGCGTCGCAGCGGTCGTAGCCCAGCAGCTTCCAGGCGGCATACATCTGCCCGACCTTGGCGATTTGAGCGCCGTCTTTTTGACACGCCCTGACCGCCTCGTCGTAAGTTAGCTTAGAGGGGTGGATCAGGTAGTAGAACCGACCTGGGGAGATAAAAAGACAAAGGGATATAAAATTGAAACAGGTTTTTAATGACACACACACTCTCTCACACACACACACTCACACAAACACACACACACACACACACCTTTGTAGTGGGAAGTGAAGCAGAACACATCGTACTGGTTCTTCTCTTTGTCTCTCAGGCCGTAGTTGCGAACCCCCGGCACCGTGTTTTTGCCTCCGCAGGGTTCTCTGGGGGTGGTGATGGGATACTGAACCGTGCCGTCGCTCAACCACCCGGCGTTGCACCAGTCCATGTTTCCTCGCCACGCTTCGTACAGCTGGTCGAAGGACGCCACGATGGCATCCTGGTCCCGGCACGCCCGCTCGGCGTCGTAGAAATTGAGGTTGTAGCGACCCAGACGGGGGTAGTAGGGGAAGACGACACCTACGTGGAAACAGATGTGATAGACAACCTGTTAGGAGACACTCGGATCCGTCCTCTGGTGTTTTATCCTGATATTTAACCGAAAGACTGAGAGCCAGTCTCGCTGTGTAAGCACAGCTGTTCCTCTGTCAGTCCGGTGCCAGCACCTTCTGGCTTCAGGCAGTAATGGCTGCCTACTCTTAAACATAATGAAGCTGCTCTGACACTGATGTACACTATGCTTACACTTGCTCCTGACTTTCCCCCAAGCAGTCGCCGCTCATGCTGCTAAATTTAGGCCGACTGCAGTACAGTGACGTTTAATGGGCACTTTGTTTTTAGACAAAAACCTAATTCCTGTTCAGCCGATTTTTACCTTCTAGGTCAAGGGACACCACCACTGTTCCGTCCTCCAGCCCGTCAATAACTTCACATTTATATCTCCCATAATCCTCCAGGGTGATTTCTGTGATGACCAGGGAGGCGTCCATGGGAGAGGAGCCTTGCAGGTGGACGCGTCCGTGGAAACTGCCGTAACTTCTTTTGTGGTAATCCATGGCCACGAAAACATCCACCTGGAGAAAGAGGAAGGAGGATCAGTCTGTTAACGCTTCACATTGCTGCTCACTTTATAATCCGGATATTGTACCTACAGAAGAGAGTTTAAAGCAAAAGTTTGGCAATTTGGGACATAAGTTTGTTGGCTTTCTGGTTGAGAGTTGAGTAAATTGATACCACCTTAAATATGAGGCTACAGCCAGTTAGCTTAGCATAAAAAGGTTAAACAGGTTAAAATGTATGATTTAATAATTGGATATTCAGAAATGGATAACAACCTCTTTCAGGTAGTCTGAGGTCAACTTGGTCCATTTGATCCTCATCTTCCGATTCGGTGCCATCGATTGGTCCCTTTGGATCCTGCATGGTAAAGTAGCGTTTCCGCCTCGTCTCGACACAACCTTCAATTGTTCTGCCGCCACCGACAGTCGGGGGCCGTTCTCTGCAACACAAAACATATATAGTTATTCATATTGATGTACTTTGACTTTAAAGAGTTAAAACATTTTGGGAAATCGATCTCCAATAATCTTATGTCTATGTTAAATACAGAGCTGGAGTCAGGACGTTAGCCTAGCTTAGCATAAAACTGAACATATAAAGAAACATTAATTATATTACAACAATACTAATAAAAGATAGATGAGATAAATCGATACCTGAATCCTCCAGTGGAACTATTAAATAATGTCCTATCACCTGTCAACCTGCCAAGTGATGTGTGTTTAAGTGTTACAGAACGTACACACTGTTGGTTCATCGGCTGCTGTGACCTTCAGTCACTAACCGGGTTTTCAGACTCTCCTCAGACCGGCTTCACCGCGTCTGCTGCGTAAGCACCAGCTGACGGCACATTGATCCCATGTTCTGTAACGTGATGCAACTGTGTGTTTCTGCCATCACTTACAGAGTTTATGTAGTCATTAAAGCACTGACACACAGCTATAGATATGAGTTAGTTATTCAGCAAAACATTCATCAAATTCTATTGTTACAGTCAACTTACTGAAGCTGTCTGCTGGAAATGTGCAGAACAGGTCGATATGAAGTAGTAAGTTAAAGTTAAATAGTTAATCTTAGGTTAGTAGTTGCATTTTGGCTTGCTTATTTATTATTATTATCAGTCCCTTCAGGATTTCACAGGCCTGGATCTTTGCAGCCTAAAATATCAGATTTCACGGCAGCTTTTCTAAAAAATTGCGACATTTTGAGGCGTTTTTTGCAATGAAATTACTGGAGAACATAAAAATTCAGGAATAGTTCCTGAAGATGTCTGCTGGAAATGACCAGAGTAGGTTGATATAAGTTAGTTAGTGATGTGTTAGTTGGTTAGTCATTCGGTAGTTTTTACTTACTTACTTGGTTTTTATGTAGTTATTGGTTATTAGATACTTTGCTGTTGCAAACTGGAAGGACTGACTTAGTTTGTAAATGTTTTATTTGATACTAGTTAGTAAGTCATTTGTTAGTACAACAGTGAATTCATCAAATTCATTGCTTCACATCGCTAAATTACTGAAGCTGTCTGCTGGAATAATAGCTCCCCTTTAAAGCCTTAAAATAATTAATTTATGAATAATTTACCAGTGATTCTCTGTACGCTGTATCTCCTCAGCTATGAAATCTTGACGCGTTCAAACAAAGTTTTCATCCCCTGCGAGAGCGGAGGAGATAACTCTAATCTCGCTGAGCTAACAATCCCCACATAGCAGCGTTATCTCTGAGCCGCAGCGGCACAACCGACTGATAAAGTGAGGAAACAGACGACGCTGCAGAGTGAGTGTCGTGAACGAAACTCAGAGAAGGACGGCGGAGAGAGACGGTCTCTCTCCGGATGTGACACAAACACACACATATGAATGAATCCTCACCGATGACATAGATGGTCCTCGAGTGCTCCAGTTCTGGGTACAGAGTGTCCAAGTCGTTGTCTGCTACACTCAGTGAGATCAAAGCACAGATCAGCACAGGAATCATCTTCACTCACCAAACTGGGGGTCTGATCACTGCAGAGACACACAGGGGGGGGGGGGGGGGGGTAGTTTAGAGCAGAGGTTCATAACCTGGGGTCGGGGAGGCCTTCTTGATTTTAAAGCTGCAGTAGGTAAATAATTTGTTGTTATATTTGCTGAAACTTTCACTGAACCTGTCAGTAGAACATGAGACTGATGTTCTGTAAAACAACCAGAATGATGGTTGATTGTTGTTGATGTCATTAGGAGCACCAGAACAACCAGAGGAACCTGATATTTTCACACATTATCTGTCTCATGAACTACTGTCAGGATTCAGTGAACGTTTCAGCAAATATGACAAACAAATATGACAAAATTGTTTTATAAAAGTTACCTAGTGCAGCTTTAATGGGTGTAAAATACACACAGTATGTGTCAGCATGTCATTTCTGTGACTAAACTAAATGAAATTATTTTATTTTTAAGTGTAGATTATAATTTAAGATTTGATGAAGTTACATTCACAGATATTCACTCTCTTATAAACAGCATCGTCCTGCATTAGGAAACAACCAGAAAGCTAATAGAACAATTGTCAAGTGACGGGGAGACAAAAACTACATTTTATATCCGAAAATAATCTTATTAATAAAAAATAATAATACATACATAATAAAGACAGATAATTATATAAAAACGTTCCTAAAAATACCTACAAACTAATCTCTGATCAATATTAATCCAAACTTCCTGCAGTTATTGTGTTCACTTGGGTTCATTGTACAGTTTATCAGTTTAACAGTCACTCTGTTGTTGTTATTGTTTAATATAATATAAAATACCCATAAACACCTAATCAATGATAGAAAAAGGACTCCATTAAGGATAAAGGTTGGGAACCAGCCTTATAGAGAATGTTTTCCTGTAGCTAAATTGTGCAACAGAGAGAGTGAAAGTTATTAATATCCAGAAATGTTCTGCATGCAGCTCAGTTCACAGTGTGATTCGGTGTTTCTATCTGCAGTGCTGTTTCACCCCCCGAAGGCTTCCGTAATTACAACGGGAGCGCAGAGCGGTCCGCATCCCCCGTTACCGAGCACATCTGCAGACAGAACCTCAAATCAAAGTTGTTCAACGACATTAAAAAAGCATCACTTCGTCCTTGATGCACAAACCAGGACGCCCCCCCCCCTCCCATGAGAGCCCCCACCTGCCCACCCCGCAGAGGTT
>NW_023339774.1:21978712-21982380 GCF_004916995.1 Morone saxatilis | reverse complement strand
ACTTAAACGTACTACAAGGAGATTTTAACTGGTTATAAAGAGTCTAAATATAATACTGATGTGTCTATATGAGCTACATAAACAGACAACAGAGAGAAGATTTCTATATTCTTAAATCATCGGGGTCGGCTTCCCCTTGAAATCAATGAAGCAAGGTGGTAGAAACGCTACCACTTTTGCCCACACGGGGCGCCAGAATCAACACAAAATGAAAGTTCCTTGTAGGAGCTTTAAAGTAAAAGTACAAACACAACAATGTAAAAATTTTAGTGGTGAAGTTGCAGATTTTGTCCGTTCTGGGCTACTGTAGAAAAATGACCCGCTTCCTCTGTAGATAAAAACATTTACTTTTTGACAGTTATTTAAAAAATATTGAGCTGTGAACCCAATTTTTCATTATTTGTTTGCTTGAAAATTAAATTGTTGCACTTGAAAATATTAAATGATTAATTTTGTATTTAATTTAACAATTTATGAAATACAGATTTTAATTTGCATGTTTTTTCTAAAGATTAAAAGTAAATTATCACTAATTATTCTTAGTGTATGTCAAAATTTAAGAGTTAGACTCAACAGTTTTGCCTCATATTCAGCTTTAATAAAAGGAAAACAACATCCATCCATGTGATGAGATCAGACGCACTGATTGGTTGGATCTGAAGTCATCTTTTATCCAACAGAGAGCAGAGGGACTCCTCCCGGTCCCTGATTGTTTAGACACACACACATCAATACTGTGCAGAGGGAGATTTATTGTGAAAGGTCAGCAGTGTGTGTGTGTGTGTGTGTGTGTGTTTGTGTGTGTACCTGTGATTTTGGCAGATGTTTTATTATGATAATTACATGACAAAATTATTATTTCTTTCTTCACCAAAATCATTTGGGGAATACACAGATTGCAACATTATTTTAACCCTTTATGGTCACATCCCCGTTATATTGTTCCCATATTTAACAATGTATGTGTGGAAATGTATTTTTCCAGGACGATGCTAATTATAATATAATAATATTATTATTGTAGCTCCTCCTAAGCTTGTGTGCATATATCACCAGGTAGATCTCAACATTTTCAGGCATTTTAAGACCTCCAGTATTTTACTCTCTGGCACAAACACACTTAAAGTTCCATTCTTAGTTTGGTTCTTCTCTCTTATTTAGTTTCTGTTAACAGCAAAAAAAATCACTTCTGCTCAGTAATGTGCTCCATTAGAGAAACTCATGTTTATACAACCTTCGACCTCTCCTCCAAATGATAAACACTGTGAGCGAAATCAGACTCCTAAAGTCTCGATTACGTTCTTCTAAATAAACATTTTTACAGTTTTTATTTTAACATAACAAAGCTCAGACATCAGGATGATCTCACCTGCTGATTTAAAGCTCCAGTGTATCACATTGAGGAGAATCTTTTGAAATATAATATTCATAATCACCTGAATGTAGGAATTTGGGAATAATTTCCCCCTCGTGGTTGGCAGGGGAAGGTGAAGCGAGTGAGTTGCAACTACTACAGCCACTAGACGCCACTGAAACTGTAAAAGTTTGTGTTTGGTACCTGTGTTGTAACGTTTGCTAAGCAAGGTTTGACGTCCCAGTGGAAGTTGTGGTCGTTCAGAAGCTTAAAGTTTTGAGATAGTTTGAAGATAAGATCCAATAACTAAATTAATTTGAACAAGCAACCAGTGTGACGCTCAGTTTCTCACGTTTATAACAAAACTATCATAAAAATGTGTCTGAATCTCTCAGCATTGTTAACTAGCAGATCTTGACCTCAGCAATATGGTGACCTCCGCAGACGTACAGCGGCGGCCAATAAGTCACCTGATGATAGCAGAAATCAACTGCAGTAGCCGGTTTCAACCAATAGAGGGCATCCACTAGTAAATACCCATATAAAGAGGTGATCAGCTCTTTCCCGCCTATAAAAGCCTGGTTCCTTCATCAAGGACCTGCCGACTAAGACTGATCTCTGATACGTTCAGTCCGATGGGTTTGGTGTTGTGTTCGTTGATCAATGAGTTAGTTGAGTTACTGAGAGTTTCTTTCAAAGGAGTCTGGTTGGTTTCAAGAGAGCGATATGAACGCTTCATGTGAAGTAAAACAGCTCAACGCTTAATATGCGACGACTAAAATCCTTCATCCGGTTCAAATCAGTCAAAAAGCACCAAGATCTAAACAGTGGATGGTAAAAATGTGGCTTCAGACTGGATAAACAGTCAATGTGTGACAGCTTCTGGCAGACAACCACAACACTGACACATAAGATTCGGTGCAATCTGAATTGTAACAATTTATTTCCAGTCTAAATTAAAATTAAGCCAATTCTAATCAAAAGTGGGACCTTCAAATACATATATTTTATTAAAAATACGTATTTGGTTTCTTTTTGGGGAAAAAATGGAGACAAATGTCTCATTTCAATTGTCACTTACCAACAGACGCAGATAATAAAGACTTCCTGCATTACTTTTGTCAGTTGTGGCTGAAAGTGTTCTAACATCTTGTTGTGTCTTGCTTGTATTAGTATTACATAACTTTATTCCACATTATTGTATTACTATTCACTTACCATTTAGATCAATCCAGGGGTCTGCGTATCAATCTAGCCTTTATAGCCTCGCTCTGTAGCTGCAGCTAACTTTTGTCATAAAGTGTGCAACTGTATAAACAAATATTTGATACTTAGGACCATATAAAACCATCATACCGTCCTCCTTGAGACGGCTAGTTCTCTCCTCCCCAAAACACCGGAGACGTCCCACCGGTCTGAATGGCTGCTGCGGACACATATTTCATGGACGAAGCTACAAAAGAGCGAGCTTCAACTTGACCCTCACAAACCTCCACGAAAGCTGGACGAACTAAACGATACTTGTAGAACAAACATCTAAAAGCTTAAAGACCTGACTGAGACCTCGAGCGGAACCGTACGGAGGAGCAAAATCAAGGCTGAAAACCAAACCAAAGGCAAATAGTTTGCAGCGGAGTGAAAATATGTTCAACTACCAACAATTTCTCCAGGAAACGAGTTCATTATTTCCGAGGGATATTTGGTCAGTTTTGATCAGAATGTGGTCGCAGGGTGTTTCCAACAATCTGGAAAACTGGGTCTCTAATTGTGTCGCAGGTGTCCAGACTTTCCGCAGACGCGTGGAGACTCCAAGACGAAGAAACAAGTCATGTATTTGAGCACGGCTTAAACAAGTAGTGTGTTACTGTATTAAGGAGCGGTCACGATGTAGGACTGTCATTCTTCTATATATGCCACTCGCAAGTTACCTCCAGTCTTACCTCAACGTCTTCGTGCGCTTTATGGTCACCAAATTTCCATTTGATTGAGCCGGTTGGCTAAATATAAATCTTTCAAGTGAAATAGTCAACTGCTATCTTCGCTTGACCATTGTTCTGGAGGATTGCTTGCGCCTGACGTATTGGGATAAGAATCCATAGAGCAGAGCTCAAGGGGCAAATTAAATCATGAAATGACAGAGAGGATATGTGATAGTCATCACATATATCTTCCAAAATGAAAAGAATTGACTAAACAACCTGTGTTTAAAACTCACTTGAGATGAACTCTTCACGTTGGTAGAGAAGAACTACCCTAGAGTCTGAAGGGCCTCTATTGCAGTGTGAAAATGCAATTTTATATAATAGCAGCATTA
>NW_023339774.1:21976430-21978612 GCF_004916995.1 Morone saxatilis | reverse complement strand
AGGGGGAGATACAGAGAGAGAGAGAGTCTATACTTTAAAATTTCTCTTAATAAAAACCAAACCGAGACAAGCAAAACTGAAACTAAATTGAATACAAAAACAAGAAAAACTAAAACACAAAATAAGAATCATTCCTTTTCGTTACCTTAGAATGAGCTGTTCGCTATCTACAGAAGCCCAGAAGGCAAAAAAACCAAACACTGGCTCTGGGTTTGTTTGCGTTTATTTCTGCGTTTCGTGGCCACCGTAGTTTCTCCTTCACACTTGGAAAGGGTGAAACCAGAGAGTTGCAATCTGTAACTTCACCACTAGAAGCTACTAAATCCTGCACACTGGACCTTTAAGACTGATCGTTTACAGCCGACTCACTTTCACTATTAACTGCATCCTATTATATAATATTGATTTAGTTTATTGGATCTCTTCTTATTGATCGTATTGAAGCTTTATTACATTGTTGATGATCGTATTGATGTTTTATATGATCTAAGGTGACCTTGCCATGAAAGGCACCACTAAATAAATTGTATCATTAAAATTAATCGACTAATCAACTATTTGATGACTCCAATAATCGTTTAGGCTCAAATTTTATGCAGTTTGGCAGTTTTTTCTGTATGTAAAATATTAATTAAAGTATTTTTTTAGTTGCATGAACTCGAATAAACTTCACATTTGTAGTTAAATTCAACCACTGGTGCTAATGGGGCATGAAACTCCAGCCCCCTGCATCATTTCTGCTGCTGCAGAGTCCTCCCTCCCTCCCTCCCTCTCTCCCCCCCTCCCTCCCTCCTCTTGCCCCTCCAACCCTCCGGTCATTCTGCGTGTACCCTACACGCCTCATGCCCATCTTGGTGTAATCTCCCATACTCAATGGAGTCAGAAGACATTAGAAAAGCCATCACTATTAACATTAGGCTTTATTCGTCCCTGTGGCTCTGCGTCTATCAGTCTGCTTCTCTTTTTCTGATTCTTTAACTTTATGTGTCCTTTCTCACACCTCCTACATCGTCTCACCCCTCCTCTTCCTCTTCATCATTTCTCCGTACATTGTATGTCATGTGGGGAACCTGAATGGCCTTACAGCAGGAACACATGCATCTCTAATTAAAGATGGGGATTCAGAGCCAGAGATGCAGGAAAGGTGGAGCAGGGGTGAACGCAGAGGAAGATGGAGTGAGGAAAGCTGCTCGTAGCCGTCTGTGCCTCCGATAAGAGCTGCTAATAAAGAGCAAATTGAATTACTAATGATGGGAAGCAGAGTCCCTATAGATGAGCCCGTTAAAAACCAACCTTATGACCACACACACATGCATGATAATACACTCGCAAACAATGTGTCTTAATTTCCTCCCCAGTGGCCGGCTTTAGCCTCTGCCTCC
This sequence comes from Morone saxatilis, assembly GCF_004916995.1. NCBI lineage: Eukaryota > Metazoa > Chordata > Actinopteri > Moronidae > Morone > Morone saxatilis. Next base: position 21,977,230 of record NW_023339774.1, on the reverse strand, counting down.
TCATGTTAGGTGGCGGGTGTTTTCTGAGGTGCTCGGTTATCTGTGGTGTGTGTGTGTGTGTGTGTGTGTGTGCTTGCATGTGGCCGGAGACAGCCATGTAGCCCAGATAATCTAATAAAGCAGATAAATGTCAGGAATGGACAGAACACAGAGGGAGAGTGCTGAGCCGTGCGGCTTCGAGCCCCATGTGACAGGCTTCTGGAGCGTTTTAGGTCTCCATCTCACTCCGGTTTCTTTCCTCCCTCGCCATCTCTCATCCAGTCTCGCTCAGTCTTTTTCCTCTCTGTAGCTGTCCTCGCTGCTCTGCTAATATGCCTTGCGACTCTTTTAAGCCCAGCGCTGTATATCAGTTTGCAGACTGCAGGCATTTTTCTGTATAATCTTATTCTAGATGTGAACTGAATGTCATGTGAGTTCATCTGAATTTGTAAATTACTTCCTGGAAAATAAAATTCAAAGAGCTAATGTAAAATAAACATCAGCAGATCAACATTTTTAAATAAGTTTTAATATATAACTGCACTTATAGACACACTTATAGACACACACACACACACTGATGGCACTTCGGGGGCAGTTTGGGGTTCTTGGCCAAGGACACTTTAACATTGTATTAATTTTCTCACACATCTGTAGCAACATGCAGTCACCAGCGCAGTCCTTCACTTTAACTACAGCCTAACTATCTCTTATTACTCTGAGATATTTACAAGTAGATGTATCCATTGACTCCTCCAGTTTTACTTCTCAGCTGGTCCTTGGCCCTGTTTATGTAAATCATAAAACACACACACACACAC
>NW_023339774.1:21968568-21976330 GCF_004916995.1 Morone saxatilis | reverse complement strand
TAGAGTTAAAAAGCACCAAGATCTAAACAGTGGATGGTAAAAATGTGGCTTCAGACTGGATAAACAGTCAATGTGTGACAGCTTCTGGCAGACAACCACAACACTGACACATAAGATTCGGTGCAATCTGAATTGTAGACATTTATTTTCCAGTCTAAATTAAAATAAGCCAATTCTATAAAAGTGGACCTTCAAATACATATATTTTATAAAATACGTATTTGGTTTCTTTTTGGGGAAAAAATGGAGACAAATGTCTCATTTCAATGTCACTTACCAACAGACGCAGATAATAAAGACTTCCTGCATTACTTTTGCTCAGTTGTGGCTGGAAAGTGTTTAACATCTTGTGTGTTCTTGCTTGTATTAGTATTACATAACTTTATTACATTATTGTATTACTATTATTACCATTTAGATCCATCCAGGGGTCTGCGTATCAATCTAGCCTTTATAGCTCGCTCTGTAGCTGCAGCTAACTTTTGTCATAAAGTGTGCAACTGTATAAACAAATATTTGATACTTTAGGACTATAAAACCATCATCCGTCCCTTGAGACGCTGAGTTCTCCTCCTCCCAATAACACCGGAGACGTCCCACCGGTCTGATGGCTGCTGCGGACACATATTTATGACGAAGCTACAAAAGGAGCGAGCTTCAACTTGACCCTCACAAACCCTCCACGAGCTGGAGAACTAAACGAACTGTGAAAACATCTAAAAGCTTTAAAGACTGACTGAGACCTGAGGGGACGCTTACGGAGAGCAAAGACAAGGCTGAAAACAAAGCCAAAGGCCAAAAGTTTGCAGCGAGTGGAAATATGTTCAACTACCAACAATTTTCCAGGACAACATCATTAGTTTCCAGGATATTTGGTCATTTTGATCAATTTCCAGGTGTTTCCACAACTGGAAAACTGGTCTCTAATTTTCCAGGTTTCCAGATTTTCCAGGACGCGTGGGAACTCCAAGACGAAACAAGTCATTATTTAGACTATACAAGTATTGTTACTGTATAAATCTTTCACATAGACTACCTAAAGATGAGACTTCATCCTCCGTCTATACGGTGTAATAAAACACGCACTTTCTGTATCTTGGTGTCCTGGATGGTTTCCATAGAGAAGCTCAAGGGGAAATAAAATGAATGACAGAGAGGATTTTAATCACCTCTCAAAAAGTTGAATTTAACATCACTTGAGAGACTTCACTTGGAGAGCAGAAACCCAAGAGGGCCTCTGCAGAGTGTGTGTTTAGGTGATGTAAGGGGGCCACAGCAGCTCTCAGGGGTCGAGCAGTCAGACAGACGTATGGACTCCATTACACGCATGTCTCACTGACATTAACACTGATTTATGCTGAAAGAGACAGAACATGATGTGAAGCTGTGGGTTATATTTCTGTCTGTCAGAGAGGGGAAGGTCTTTGTTTAAAAAGAATTTCACTTTAACCTTTAAAGTCCCCATGAAGTCAGAGTTTAAGTGTTTTTATGACAACTGACCCGACAATGACACAAAAAAGTCATTGTTCAGGAATTTTTAATGATATTTTGACTAAACGGACAACTTTATAACTTTATTCAGTGATTTTGGTGAAACTGGATCAGATTTTATGGAAAATATATTTCCTGGTTTTCCCTCTGATGACTTCAACTCTTCTGATGGACAGATAGCTTTGGCTAAAGTTAGAAGATAGAACTGGACGCAGCAACCTGGGATTGAACACAGCCTCCGAGGCCGACAGGGAATAACGTTACAGTACAGTAACAGCAGTGTCAGATCATGGATGGATGCTAATTCTGCGTTTGACTCCACACAATTATACTCAAAGAGGTGATAACACAACTATCCTGAGTCGGCTGTTGGTTGGTTGGAGGAGAGACGCTGGTGGACTCTTTAATCAGGACTGTTCAGGTCTCTGGAGAACATTTCAGGTCACCCCGCTGACACTGATTCTCCTGTTTAACAGATAAGTGGTCACCCCCAGCGTCACTGCAGAGATTCAAACTATCATCACTTTAGTTCTTATAAAACAGGACATTTAAAGTCCAGATGAAACATATTTAACAACGAATGCCGAATCATTTACAAAATAATCAATTTCTATGTATTTTTGGATCGAAATCCATTCCCCTTTCCTTTCTGTAAAACAAAATGCTAAACAAATGAGGTGATTTACTGAGTTTCCTGAATGAATTGTTGCTAAAAGTGCTGCTAACGGTTAGCTGCCATTAGCTAGTTACATGGGCGCTGGAAGTAAAATAGGGGGTTCTTAGAAATGTTTAAACTAGACTTTCTCCTTTTTAAATGGCATTTACATGTTTGCACCAATAGTTATGGAAGGAACGAGGTTTAGCGTAGCATCTACAGCTCTTACTGACTTCCCAGGTACCTCGTAATTTCTGCTTTTATTTTTGCTATTTTTAACTTTATGGACAGAATCTGAAGTCCACATCAAACAGAAAGCAGTTAGCTGACTNNAGTCAGCTAACTGCTTTCTGTTTGGACTTCAGATTCTGTCCATAAAGTTAAAAATAGCAAAACATAAAAGCAGAAATTACGAGTCATTCTTCCTCTAATGGAAATCATGGAAACCTCCTCCGTCCGACCAAACACAGACTTCATTTTCTGAGGCTGTAATGAACCTAAAGTCCAGTGTGCGTGCAGGTATTTCCTCCCCTCACGCAGCTTTTCCACAGCGCTGCAGGAAGAGCTGCTATATTCAGCATCTGTACGAGAGCAGGAAACACCTCGACGCAACAGGTCTCAGCAGCTGTGACACAACCTGCTCTGGAACAACCTGTGAGAGCTTATTTGTACGTGGGTGGGGTAGGAAGTGATGGGTGGGGTATTTACTGTACACTCAGCCCGGGGAGGGTATTCACAAATAGAACATTTTCCTCCGCGGTTAAAGTGGCGGGTTCAAACCGGTCCACTGCCTTACCTACCAACACGTCAGCGTCACACCACCGTGGAGGCCACAAAGAGTCCTCAGTGTGGAGCACAGTTCGGCCTGTGATGGCAGCGGAGGTGTGGGCATGTAAGGCAGCGGGAGTGGGAACACGCTCCCCGTCAGGTGACCTCTGCATACGTCCCTCAGGCGGCGTTCATGAATCAAACTTCATGGGAAAAAGGTGTCCCGGTCTCGTGATCGAGTGTCAACTACCTGCCCTGGTTTGTCTGAAACTGACAAAACATTCACAAAAACTAAATTTCTTTGTATTTTTATATAAAAATCCGATCCGAGCTTCCAGTTTGGGTTCACGAGGCCGGACTCTCCACGTTAGAGAGAAGGTTTAAGACGTTCCTCTTTAATAAAGCTTATAGTTAGACCTGGCTCAGGTCTCCTTGCTGCTATAGGCTTATACTGCCGGGGCACGGGGGATGCACTGAGCCCCTCTCTCCCTTTCCCACACATTCACATCCCATTAATGCATGTTACTAACTTCAGTACCTTCATTCAGCACAACAGAGCTTTTTCCTTTTAAACGAGGATATTTACAGTGCTGTTCCCTCAGCGTTAAGCTAGCACAGTCACACTGGCGTTCCCTCGCCAGCACTGCTGTACGAAGGGTATTCAGAAATACAGAGGGAGGAAACATAAATTCCTGTCTAACTTGCAAAACAATTTATTAACAACGTTTGGGTCCTTGACCTTCACCCAGCAAATGTTTCATGATAATGAGAAACCATCTTAATGTATATAATATAATACATGTATTTTTTATTGAGGTTTTTGTGTATTTAAGGTGGCTATATATATATATATATATATATATATGAGGTATCTATGTTTCTATATCTGGTTCAAACACAAATATATGAAAGGACAGAGAAAAGCTCTCTAACTCTTGATTATATGAAGCTCATCAGCATCTTCTCCTTATATAGTCTGTTGTGTAACCGAGGCTCTTGAAGTGAAGAGGAGCTTTTCTTCATCCTGCTTTAAACAACTAGACGTCATTTTTAATAAATGGACGAGAGCGCAGACTTTCCAGGATATACGACACTTTAAGGAGCAGATAATCTCCACCGTCACCCTTTACCCTCCTCCCACCTCTCCCCTCTCTCCTCACCGCGTCCTTCCCCGCTGTGAGAGGCTAATTTACGACTCCCCCCCGTCTCTGTTAACTGCCCGCCTCGACCCCGAGTGAAAACCATACAGTTAATACGGGTTCTTCATCCCGGCGTGGCACTGTGTTTTTTAAAGACGGTTGTATACGTGGGGTTGTAATCTCACTCTTTACACCCCCTTCTAGAGGAGCCAAAAGGTCAAAGTTCAGCACAGGTCACAGCCGAGTGTCCCAAATGATATTAAACAGGTTAATGTTCGAGCTTTATAGTGTTATATCTCTCCGTTGTGGGTTTCTTGCTTTATAAACAGAGGAAAATAATCATTAAATTAGATGTATTTATGCTCTAATGTGAGTTAATGACACTTCACAGTTAGCAGGTCTGTATTGCCGTCGCCATAAATGCAGCCAAATTGGAGGCAGGTCGAGACGATGAGGAGGATGGCGTTGTTCGGTGACGGCAGTAAAATATCTAGCAGGCTAAATATCGGGTAGTTACCATGGTAACAGCCCAAAAACAAAAAACTATTGTACAAACATAAGTTGTTACAAAGCTATGGAAGTTGTAAGTCATTATAATGATAAACTTAGTATCACAAAGTCATTATCCACTCACCTACAAACATCTGTACACTGTAAAAAATGACCACTTCAAGGCAGCTGTCTTCATTAAACTAACTTAAGTTCTGAAATAGACGAATAATTGATGATATTTAACTTTTTTTTCTTTAGAAGAATGAATCTTTCAGTTTTTGAAGAAGTTTTTAATTGCAATAATTTTATTTTCAAGCACCCAAATAATAAAAAATCTGGTTCACAGCTCACTGATTTCTTTAAACAACAGTAAAGTTTAAAAAAAAACATTAAAACACAGAATTTCCTGGAAGCTAATTTTAACAGTATCCCATAGTCATAGGTACTCATTATAACGACTTACTGAATCTTTTTTTTTATGTCACTTTGGGCTTCCATATAAAAAGTTTTTCTAAACAAGAAAAGTAAACTAAAGATTAAAGCTCAACAAAACTTTTTTTAGATAATTTCCAAAACTTTAGTAAAGTTTCTATATTTTGTGGCTCATCTGAATTTCATTTGTTTTAAGTCTGTTCGTGTTTTCACCTTGAATCAGTGTTTTTACTTCATTTATAATTCTGGGAAAGTTCAGAAAATGTGTTCTCAGGAAGGTGTTTGCTACACAAATAGTGGTGAAAACATGCACACACAGACTATTTAGGGGAACATTTCCTTTCAAGCTGCAGCCGGTAGACGGCAAACACATTACTCAACACGACAGAAACGTCTATTCATAACGCAAATAAAGAGCCCCTCTTCTTAATTAACATCCAAACCCACGTATTCCTGCACACACAACAGCAGCAGCTCACACACACACTCACAGTCATTTAACCTGTTGTTTCCTCAACAAATTGCAGTTGACTGTGGATGTGTGTCACTGCAGAGAAAAGTTAAAGGGGGTTGACACTGCAGGCCACAGTGTGTGTGTGTGTGTGGTTACTATAAATAGAGCGTAAAGTCCACCCTCACACAATTTATATATACTATACTTCCGAATTGGGATTTTTTATACAAAATTCAAAAACACTGCCGATTTCCCATTCCCCTAACCTTTTTTGTCTACAGTCTGCGGACAGTCTGTGAACTTCCATGTGCCATGAAAGAATCCGACTCGATGCTTCATAGTTAAACATCTTATTAAAAACTTTACTGTTAGATCTGAGAGGCAACACATAAAAATATCCCCAATTACTGGTGCACCCATCGCGGAGCTGAATCTCTATTAGAACCCCCTAAGTACTCGTAAAAATTATAACCACAACTTCAAACTAAGCTCACTTTGTTCCTTCTATACAAAATGCGCAATCTTTTCTATTTCTTTTTTTTTTTTGGCATCTCGCCAGCGACCATGGCCCCCAAAGATGCCATCAACAATACAGCTCGAGATGGATATATATACCAAACATCCACGAGTAGCTATCTCGCGAAGATCCCTAGAACTCAGTCCATCTTATCATCTAAAACGGTCGCCTCTCTATTACAGCACACCATCCGGCGCCTGTTCAAGGCCACCAATCCCAGGAATCACACCAGGTTTCCGTTCAACCATCCACTAAATCAGAACTCCAGAGTGCCATGACTCCTGGTTTCACGTTTTGCGCTCAATCCACCCCTGAGAACTACTGCGAGGTGGCCACACCGGGCAATCAAACACACCCTCTATGTAAAGTGGATTCATAAGTTCAACATCTTTTAGTAGATAGTGCACATCGGCGTCACGGCCCTGTCTAGACTTGCGATATAACAAAGCCTGAACGCACTGCATCTAAAAGAGCAGTTTTAGTAACATAGCGTACAGTTAAAGTTTCTTCCAGTACAAAAGGCAATGCAGTTAGCAGTCTTCCACCTGGGATTACTAGCCCCCTGGTTACTGGTACATGTCCAACACACCACTGGTAAAGCCCATGTTTGCCCCGATTCCGAGCTGCCAGGCAACAGTAGAATAGAGCGCAATACATCTCGCTTATGTAATTGATTAAATGACATGTTAACAGTTCCCTGTTCAAAAGGCAATCGCCCACAGATGCTATCACACCAGTCAACACTTGGTGCTGTATTGTCTATACTCTTGTGAGTAACTTTTTAGATGAGAGTATATTCTGAGACGAGCGCATCCACTTCGAAAGGTAGCTTCAGAATCCTTTGATGGATTCAACAGGGCAGAGTTCATCGTGACACGCAAAACGCTACCTGGGATCCGGTTTTGCTTTGAAGACTTAAATTTTTATCTTGAGACTGATGTAAGAGTACTGACACGTAATTCAGTCGAGCTAATTACGTATAGACAGTTAGTCCTACTCGACCTGTGTCTTGTCAGCAGCGTCGTTGGCCAACATATCGACCCATTCCACACTGCAATAGCGTGATCTGGCACCAGCCGACAAAGATTACTCTGTAAAACAGCCAGCCAGATCAACGGGAGTCGATGAAGTTTAGTCAATTAGTTCGTGTTTCCTGGCAAGACAACACAGACCCGCTGACCGGCACAAAGGGGATAATGACGCCATTCGCAGGAGACCGTAAACGCCAGCGTTACCTGAATCAAAATGCACAGATTTCCCTGACGGTTGTTGAAACATTGGAAACATTTTGGATAATGGAAGAACACAACTCACATAAAGAACATAGAGTTTATACACTGTTTAATCACAATATAGCCTAAAGAAGCTGATTGGCCCCGGGTTTATTGTATTGTTCTTTGGCTGCACTTCTGTCTGGGGTACAACATCCTTCCAAGTGAATAGTTTCCGTAAATCTTGTATTTGACATTTTTTCTTTATTGAATTTGACTTATTGGTCCTGTTGCATCAACTTCCTCTCATCCAGGATACAACTGGAGCCCGTGAACACTGACTTCAAATAAACTGAGGTTCTGTTTTCCCTTTCTTTCACCGACGCGCTCGCCGTCTGCTCAGCCCGCGTCGACAAATCACTGTGAAGTTCATCATTAGTCGCGTTCGTGTACCATATTGTCTAGCCGAGATTTTAGAGCGAACACAATTCGAGGGCGCCTGTGAGTCTATTCCTCAGCCCCAACACCTCTCTCCTGTGTGCTGGCTTAGACCTGGCGACTACCTAAACCCCACCCACATACACACACATCACACACACACAC
>NW_023339774.1:21965481-21968543 GCF_004916995.1 Morone saxatilis | reverse complement strand
ACACACACACACTGTGGCCTGGCATTGATCACCCACCTTTTTAACTTCTCTGCAGTGACACACCATTCCACCAGTCCAACGCAATTTTTTGAGAAACACAACAGTGTATTAATGCTGTGCAGTTTTGGAGCTGCCTGCTGTTGGATTGTGCTAGGAATACGGGGTTTGATTCTTAATTAAGAAAAGTAGGGTCTCTTTATTTGCGTTACTGAATAACTCTTCATGTCGTGTTGAGTCATGTGTTTTTGCCGTCCACCGGCTCAGTTAACTGGGAGAAGCTGACTGCAATGACGCCAATGGTGGTGAAGACAACAACTCCCATGATCCCACACTGCTTCACCACCTCATCAAACCTAATCTTTTGTTAATGTGAGGGAGGGTGATATGTTGTGCAGAAGAGGCTGAGCTGAATAGGACGTGTCCCAGAGGAAGCACCAGTCTTATGTGTAATTAGGAACAGGTCCTGGGTGTTGGGTTGGTCTCCGTTCAGACGAACCACATGCTGCGGAAAATGTTTCACAACATATTCACCCGAGGATTAATTACACTCTCATTATCACATTCTCCCTCATCCATCCATCTCTGCTTATCTGTCTCTCTCTCTCTCACCGTCACCTGATTTACAACCCTTCTTTTATTTTCTCTTTGCTGCCTCTTAAGCCGGCACATCTGTTGTTACACAGATTCATTACAGTAACAGACCATTAAAGGCTGAATGGGCTCAGAGCCAGATGTCAAACTATTTATTCTCAGCCTCTCTGCGTCATCCTGGGCGTCGGCCAACAAACGCTGTAAAATAACTGACTTAATTATATTTTGAATAACGTTGCTATCTGTAATGTTCCTATATTTTAATCATTCATAAATTCAACACCGTTTGTCAGAATTCATAAGTAAGTTGGGAAGCCAACGTTAGCCAACTAACACATGAGATAGTATTTTGTGTCGTGACTTTGTGTCGTGGGTCATTTAAAGACGTTAGCGGCCTCCATTTATAAGCTAACGTTAGCTCCTTGTGCACAGTCCACAGGCAACAAAGGAAGTTGGAGAAGGTCTATTTTTTTAATTTTCAACCCGTTCACTCATTGGCAATCAATCAAGATTAATAATTACATAAAAGATAAAAAATTCTTCAAAATCTACATATAAAACCTTTAACATTACAAAGGAAATAAAATAACTAAATAAATATATTAGCTGTAATCTTTCAGTTTCTGGAGTCTTGTGTAAACAGGGGTTGAAGAAGTATTCAGATCCCTCCTAAAGCTTCCTCCACCACTGGTTTTGCAGCGTAATTGTCCTGTTTCCTCTCAGAGGTTCCCAATAGATTGCAGGAGACCAGTTACCTTGAAACAAGCTTAATAATCTAAAGCAAATACTGCCTGATAAGGCGAAAGACGATGTTCTCGTTCAGGATGTTGTGAATTTGCAGGTTTCTGGGCCGTAAAGCTAAAATGAGCTTCTTGCATTATTCCCGCTCACTATGCTAAAACTGCGCCGTTAACTGCACCATTGTCGCGGTCAGTGAGCTTTACAGCTAAAGGTTAAAGTAATAAAGAGTTGAAAAGGTCGGCAATCGGGCTGTCAGCTGTAACGGCCGAACAAGAGGCTCAGAGAGTAAATCTGGCTGTGGACTTAATTAGTTTTAGTCAGAATAAAGTGTTGTGAGTGCACTCGCTGGATGCCGATTTACTAACCGGGGATTTCTGTGATGGTGTTAAAAGTATGCGGACAAATAAAATTTTCACTCAAGCATCAAATCCAACTAATCTTCACTCTGAGGTCTGATCAACAGAAGTAATACAACTTAATCCTCCAAAAAAAACTGGAGTCAGTCTTTCACATTAATTAAACTCAACTTAAAAAGGAATTGTTGAAGTAACTCAAATTTGTGCTGTATTTTAATTATTGGTGATTTAATTCCAGTTTGTTCCACTGACTCAATTTCTTTAAATTGACTTTATATCATAATAAAATATAAGCCCCAAAGGCCCAGAGCTAATTGGCTGCCATTTTGTAGAATAATAATAGTAATATAATAATAATAATAATAGAAATCAGCAGCAGCTACCAACAAATCATGGATATAAATAAAAATAAGACACAACTTGTTTGTATATCGCTTCTTGCTTGAATCTTAATGTAAAGTTGAAACAGGAAATGGTCTTTAAAAATAATGTCTTTAGATTTTACAGAGATATTTCACGGCAAAACCTTTATTTATACGACGTTTTAAAGGAACTTAAACAGAATAAAGTTGTTTTCTTTTATATTACAGACTGTAAATTGCACAGAAAACCACCGTCATAGCATTCATATTATATTCTCTGTTTCTTTTGATAGTAAAAACATATACGTTAAAAAATAAAGTTCCAGAAAGAACAGCTGCCAGTTTTCACCGTAAAAAATAGTTTTGTTTAGTTGTTTTTTTTTTACCACTACCCCGTCAGATACCCTTTCATCGACACCTCAGTGGTTGATACATATGTGACCTGTGTGGTTGGTGTACAACAAAAGGTTTTTAAGAAACAACATCTGATACAAGTTGTAAAAAAATCTGAGCTGCAGCTCTTCAGCATACACGCCCATGTGGGGGCCGTGTGGACAGGGGGTCTTTGTACTCTGGTCAGGGTGGAGTTCAGGGGGAATTTGGTTTAATGACATGAACACACACACATGCCAAACACTGAGACGTTGACATGCTGCCGCCCCTCCCCAACAACTTAAATGACTTTTAGTAAGTAGCATTCACAATTCATAATGTGCAAGAACTAAATGGAGACAACATGTTTTTATTGTTTCCTTAAGACATATTTATGGATATTTCATATTATATTCAGTAATAATAATAGAGAACAACTGATCCGGCATTTTTTGTACAATTCTCTGTCTGTGTTATGTATTTTCTAAATGACTTGACGTTGTTCATCAGAGACTAAAGGCTCTGTCAATATATTTTGTGTTCATAGGTTCAATCTGAAAATAAATTCTGTTGTTCATAGAAATTAAGGAAATGCTGAGATATGGGTCTATTGTGTATATTTTAGTATTCTTACACACCT
>NW_023339774.1:21963849-21965456 GCF_004916995.1 Morone saxatilis | reverse complement strand
GATGCACCTATAAAAGTCACGAAGGCCATGCGACCCCCCCCCCCGGACGGCTTTGGACCACCTAATGAGGTTGGAAGTATAGGGGCCCGAGCAGTAAAGAAGTAAAAACCTGTCAGACTCTTTTCCTTTTCGTTATGTATTTGTATTATGTAATCAAATTAAATCGGATTTTTGCGATCAAAAGTGGCATGCGGAAGGGCGTCCCGCTTTTAAGATAGTTGCATATGTATGAAAATCGGAACAGCACGTAGATAGATGGACAGAGACTTATAGAAAAAGGTCTCTTGGAACCCATACGCCAGACGCCAAACAGGAAACATTTTTGAATTTTCAGCCTGGTAAGTTAATTTTTGAAGTTTAGTTTGACTTGGGATTAGTTCATGATTTTCAGACAGAGATCTGGATTTAAATTTATATCTGGGAGGCTGTTGTTCATAGCAACAATCCTTAAAATTCGAAGGTTTACTGACAGTTTAGTTCGACGACCAAAATGGCGAGCGGGCTGGGGGTAACCAACAAAGCTGGGGTTAAGGAAAATAAGAGGACTTTATGTTGTTCAGCTTTACCCACAAAAAACTCTGGAGACAAGTAGAATGTGATTGTTGGCAGAATAAGACCTTCCTGAACTGATCTTGGAAGCTATCAAAATAAACCTTCCTCTAAGTGGAAGTCGAGATCTGAAGAGGACTGGAAATCAAAACTGCATGGGTCAAGAGTCAAAACAGAAAGCTGGCTTTCTGAAGGGACCACAGGTCTGAATAACCCATCTCCACACATGGCGGCCCACCAACCAATGTCAACATAATCTGGGCGGCAACGTAACAACGATGTGCTTTCCTCAAAAAGACTGCCTGCCGTTGTGCTGGGCCGAGTGATTCTGGGATAAGGGTAAATGCGTCGGCTTCTGGTCGATTGATCCACCCCACCGTCCCCTCCCTGGTTCACGCTCAGCAGGCGAGGACTTGAGTTCAAAGGTTGACTCTGTGAGGAGAGAAGAAGCTGCTGACAGAAGGAGGGTTCAAACACGGGAAGCAGCATGACGCCATCAAACAGGAGTCGTGTCAACCATTACCTTTGACGTAGATTCCCTATCGCGATGGATATAACCTAGTTCATATAAGTTAAAAATGAGACGGGCTGTTTAGACTCCTGTCTGCACCATTTACACTTGAGGAAGGGAGGAAAAGGGGGGAGGAAATGAAAGGAGGTGGGAAGGAAGGGAAAAGACTAACAGTGATTGTTTGTGTGCAGAACACGGGGCTGAAATTGAATTATGGCAGATTTAAACTGTCAGGGAAATCACTCGCTCTGGTCGGTTTAGAGGTTGAAACAAACCTTCGGCTGTATCCGACGTACGCGATGTGTGGTACACGCTGGTTTTAACAGCAGCAGTAAACGATAGCACGGCTAATGGCAAACTACTTTTATATCCGGTCCTAAAGAAAAGGGTTATAAATGTGGGTTTTCATCATTGTCCCAATAATGAACATCTATGATGAACCATTATCGAGTCCACGTTCAGAGGCTGTAACAGGCTCCGGTTTATCTGGCAGCATACCCTGCCTAATATATTAGAATATCTCTGACTGGAAAGCTGAGACACACAC
>NW_023339774.1:21958006-21963683 GCF_004916995.1 Morone saxatilis | reverse complement strand
ATCATTTTACATAACATTTCCTGACAAATGTATAAATGTAATTAATGAATGACAGGCAGCATAAGTTACAATATGAATAAAAAAATAAAATTAAAAAAGTAATATGAAGCAAAATAGAAATAAATGCGTAAAAGATAAGATAAATGAAATGAAAATAGAATATAGTATTAATAATAGTGACAATAACAACAACAGGCAGAGGAGCAAATATCTGTAGATAGTGATAGTGTAGATTTTCCGAAGAGGACTTTAGATCCCTTCCCAACAGTACTCCATCACATCCTCCCATCCATCAAACCCCCAGGTACCTTCAAATACAAGTCCTTAACACTGCCTTCTTGCTAGTCTTAATTTTGTCCATTTTCCTGCACCGTACCTGTGAGCCTCACTAGCTAACTTATCCCCGCCGGCACAAGGATTTAGCTGCATCTTTAGCGCCAACTCCCTCGCTTCACCCTCCCTAATAAAACCGTGTGATGGACAGTTATCACAGGTCTGCACATCGTGTGTCTTCTCGTCTCAGCTCAGTAAAAGGACGTTTGCATGTACAGTGTGTGTCTGTGTGTCTGTGTGTCTGTGTGTAACCGTGCTTGCTGTCTGTGTAGGCGGGAGTCCGATGAAGGTGTTGGAGGAACATAAACAAGCAGTGACAGAAGCAATAAGCTCCGGCTGAAGAGAACCAGATGTGTGCAGAGAAACATCCTCAAAGTATTATTACTGGAAGTCTTCTAACGTTTCTCCTCTGTCCACCTTAAAACTCTCACTGTGACGTCAGAACAGAGTGATTCATTGTGCCGCGGCTCTGGTGGACTTACAGGTCTGGTGTGTAGGATTTAGTGACATCTAGTGGTTGCAGATTGCAACGCACTCGCTTCACGCTGTTGGCCAAACTATGGTGGCGAAACTACGGTGGCCATGAAATGTGCAATAAACGCCCTAATCTAGAGCCAGTGTCGGGTTTGTTCTATCCTAACAGCACATCTTAATAAAGTTAGTTAACATAACTTAAAACTACATTAATTAAAACTTAAAAATAAATTGTTGAAGTAAAAACTGAGTGAATTTAAACGTGTGCTGTATTTTAATTACTGGTGATATAATTCCAGTTTGTTCCATTGACTCATGACTTTATATCATTATTATAAAATGAACTGAAGGTGGTAAAAAAAAGATGCATTTAAGTGACTTTATTCAGATAAATTATGTTCACACATTTTAAATAAAGTTTGGAGAAATGCTGCATATGAGTTTAATAGACTTACTAGTTTTAAGTAGTAACTTAATCTATGATTCCTTAACAATATTACGATATTTGTATTAGTTATTTGTACTCAAATTGAATTTTTTTTCATGTTTTAATTGTTTGTTTAAGTTGATGTGTTTCCTCAGTTCTTCTTTGGGTTAGAGTAGACGCTGTGTGTTATTAATGTTCCTCTGATATTGACATTTTCATTTTAGCTGCCAAAACTCTGCAAAAAACATCATTTTTGAGACTTTCTGTCTCTCTCATTTGGACTTTGGTGGCTAATTTCTCTGTCGATTAAACAGAAATTTAAATTCTGACTAAAAGTAAGAAAACAATCGTAAAAATGTTTAAATTTAGCACAAAGTTTGAACATTATACAAATATTACCTGTATTTCAACAGCATTTGAAAACAATAATAATAAGGTAATGATAGCTCGAGCGAGATCACAGCGTCTGTGGAAATCTGCCATAATGATATAAATATAAATGTTTAAACCTACTGGGATTTGTACACTGATAGTTCATTTTTTAACCAGTTTTATCCATTAAAAAGCTATAAAATGTTGTTAATAACTATTAAATAAGCAATAAATGATCCTGGTCGCTCACATTAATGTAATGAATGTCTGATTTGAGTTTGGTGACGTGTTGTTTCATATAACTCAGTTTAGTGTGGACTATCTCTTTAAAGAAACAATCTGATAGTATTTCCCATCTTTGCTCAGCCAGGAATTAAAGACCCGTCCCAAATAAAAGCCTATCGGTTGAGGTTTTACTCCATTAACTGTTCACACTGACAGAAACTCTTCCCCTCACGGAGGAGGTTTTTACAGGGGGGGGCGGACTCAGACATGAGGAGGGAATGCCTCGAGACATGCTGTGGATCGTGGACTATGCCGGGCAGTTGGGTGAGGATGGATTAGTTTACACACGCTCATGGCTTTCACAGTAACTTTATCCCCCTCTCCGACGGGGCCACGCCACACTGCGGTGGACACTCGGTAAACGGGAAGAACGCCGCAGTCTCTGAATGAGGAGCAGCAAATATCACAAACACACGCAACAAAATCTGGAAAATAGTCAGAAATGCCGACAACAATTAGCCAAAGTGACACTTGACACTGAAACTATGAAATGTTTTTACATAAAAAGATCATTTAAAGGTCCAGTGTGTCACACTGAGGCAGATCTATTGTCAGAAATATAATATTTATATGTTTTCATTAGTGTTTGATCGGCTGAATATAAGAATGTTTTCGTTAATGGTTTTATCTACAGAGGGATGTAGCCCAGAACGGACCAACCAAACACTGGCTTACACGGCGAGTGGTATTCAGTTGGTTGTAAGCATCGATTTATATAAAGATGGACGACATGAAGGTGAAGCCAAACCATCTCTATCGCCCCCTGGTGGCTGACAGCATGTTAGCAGATGCTTTTTACATTGGGAGGAAATGGAAATGCGACAAAAACAATTCACTGATTATAAAAATTGTTTATATTTTTCATTTACTTTAGAGTAATAACATGGAACGAGTAAAAGACAACGGAGACCTGCCCTCATGATGCTTTTTGTCTGTATTGTAATTAATGTAATATTATGAATGAAGTTAATAAATAAATAAAGCTAATTAATTATTAATTACGATATAACCTAATGAATAAAGAAAAAAAACAATTTTCATATGAAACCACAAAACACAGATGAGCTGCTATGGATGCCGATCATTTCACGACGCTCGGCTCCGGGTCGCAGTGGCCCGTGCAGGTTGAGGACACTCTTACGGGAAGGGTTAAAGGTCGCCGGCCCCCACCTGGACACTGGTGTCACCCTCCCAGCTGACACGCGCCATAAACACTCATCCTAAACACTAACGTCTTCCTCTGCCGTGACTTTGCGTTCATTCAGCTCCCTCGATCGACGAGCGGGGGATTGTGGGTGATTGTGAGTCGGTTTAATGCCAACGGGCCGTCACAGATTCAACCAAAGCTGGCGGTAAACAGCCCCCCCGTCTCAGTCGGGGTCAGAGGGCAAGTGTTGTCACATGGTCGGCATAGCTCGCCTAATGACTGACAGGTGGACACAAGAGGTGGACTCTGGTTACCGATGACGGGTTAGAGGCCCCCGCTGTGCTAACAGAAGGAAACAGTGATTTTATTCACACAGACGAATAAAAACAGAAATAAACAGAAAGGTTCAGACTCTGAATATGTGTTTCATCTTATTCTTAACAACAAGTGTTTTACCGGCTCCTTTTTGTTAAAGTAATGAGGGATTGTATGTAAATTATCCTTCTATGTGTCTCCAGACGTGTTAAATACAGGAAAGCCCTTAATTATCATAACTTTAATCCTTAATATAATTTAAAGCTGTGAGTTGTACAGTTGTAATGAACGAGGAAATTAGCTCTCGCTTTCTGATTAACGGGGATTTCTCTATTGTTAAGACTTTATGGTTCTATGGCGACCTTTGACCTGTGAAAAACTGCACTAATGTTTAAATATACATACAACCACCTCTGCTGTTTGTGAGTGTGACCTTCTATTAATGGTTAACTGTGAGGTGGTTTATGGCACACACAATGGGCATTGATTTTTGGACTGTAACTATTGTGATGTAATTATGTGTTGTTGTTGTTTTTTTCATACTCTCCCTAATTGCCCTGTAATTGAGTCAAGACAACGATCAGGACAGACATTTTGTCTATGCTCTTGTTAGTGGGTCTCTGCACATGCTGGATGTTCATTAACAGGACGGCTGACAAAAGGAGTATTGTTCCTCAATCTTCACTGCAGTTATATAAATTCAGTACCGTCCTACAAAGGCTGTGAAAATGAGAAAGAGGGGTTCAGATTCAGAAATGTTTTAAAGCCTTAAAGTCCAAGTTAACCCTTTAAGATCACTCCTCAGTTATATTGTTCCCATAATTAACAATTTATGCTAAAGATGTTACAAAAACTCAATTTTCTTTGTATTTTTATGTCAGATTTCAATCATTGTGTCTTCCTTTAAAACTAAATGTGACGCGTGCTTACGTCAGCATGAACTAACTGATTTCAACCTGACGTTCACCCGTCAATCAATCTTCAACTTTTAGCCACACAGAAGGAAGATTCATTTTATCAGATGTACTCGTTAAGCAGAATGGCCCATTTATTATGTTATTGGATCATAGTTATTGATGTGTTTATTCCCCCCGAGGATCAATACAGTTTTACCTTAATCTATAATATTACATCATAGTTTATTACTTAATTATATATTAATCTGAATCTGTGGAGGAAAAACTACAATATTTAACCTCAGAAATAGTGAAGTCGGAGTATTAAGTTACAGAAAATCTTCAAGTACTTGAGTAAATGTACTTAGTTACTTTCCACTGCAGCTGCTAAAGTTATGAGAGATAGTAAACACAATCCTCAAAGTCAGAAGTACTCCAGTGTAAAACATCAGTGAACGAGCCCTCGTCCCATTAGTCCGTCTAAATCTGGAGCCTAAGCTAACTTACGCTATTACCCCCAAAACCAAAGAGCAATCAGACCCTGGCGGGGTCCGCCAGACCGGCGTATTTTTAGAAAGTCTCATCAACACAGATGATTACCAGCAATACAATGTGTGTGTGTGTTTGTGTGTGAGTGTGTGTGCAGAGTCGTATAGTGCAAACCACGGGGGGGCGACTTTGAGGTTGTAACTGGGGAGGAACTGGGTCGGTTTATTTCTGGAGCATGTGTTGTTCTGGTCCAGGGACTGACAGCTGAGCATGTGCCAGTGCAAGGGCAAGTCATGGTGTCTGTCCCTGCAGCAAGGACCAGATGGAGGTTTCTGATAATCGACATCGCGGCCCGACCTTCACACACACACACACACACACACACACACACACACAGTTTACTGATGTAATTTTTGGGGAAATTACATAGACTCACATTTCATTTCCTGGAGACTTCCCCTACCTAACCGTAAAGATCCCCTCCAGACACAGGATTGTTCACGTTTATTTAACGTTTTTTTTAAGATTTTTTCCCCCGTTTGTTTTACTTTTAAAATACATGGAAATATTAAAACAATTACAAAAATAGCGTTCAAATTCACATGTTTAATTTAAAATAAAGTGAAAGATCTGTAACTGTAAATAATGATAAAAGAGATGTTTATGAAAATGAAAATGTCCTTTTGTTCACATAAAAAGTTAAAATGATTTTGTAAAACTATAATTTGTTTTGCAGATATTCATTGTTTATTTAATAGATTAAATTGTTTAATTCAAGTTAAATACTGTTTATACATATATTTAATATTTTTAATTTTAAAAAAGTATTTGTTCTGTAGTGTTACATGGATTTGTTTGTTAACTGACAGATATCTTGTATAATTATGGAGGTTTTCACAACAAACACGTTGAATGAATGTTGTTTATCAGTGTATAAGC
>NW_023339774.1:21956166-21957906 GCF_004916995.1 Morone saxatilis | reverse complement strand
CACTGAAGGAATCCTAACTGGGAGGCGCTGACTGCAACTTTTTTCTTACGTTTTTTCTGTATTTCCAAGTCCAAGAATGAAGTTTTGTGCTCAACGTTAAAGTTTCTTTTTCCTACATTAAATTCAAACTGATACATTTCAATAAATATATTAGGACCATAATTCAGGAAATGATCACTTGACCATGAATAGCAGAGAAGACAAATGGATAACAATCGTTATTTATTTATTATTTGTTATAACATTAAGCTCTTTAAACACACAGTATAATAATATAATACACACACGTAGTTCTGTGGGATCATTAAACTTTTTTTGGATGAGCTGGAAAATGCTTCGTCACACTGAGGCTGCAGGTTGTTGTGTTACGCCACTGGCTTCGAAAGGGCAAGTAAAGTAGAGCTGACTATTAGAGCGGGCGATTAATCGATTACTTAGGCACAAAATGTCCTTTTTTTGTAATCAATTAATCGTTGAAATCATTTTTCAAGCAACAATTTGGTGTCTACAGCTTCGGTTTTGGTTCCAAATGTGAATGTTTTCTGTTGTTTTTAGTTTTCTGCTACTATAAACTGAATCTCTTTGTGTTTTGGACTGTGATTTTCTGCTTTTTCAGCCTTTTTATTTTTATGCCTTTTTCAGCTTTTATGTGAAGTTTCTTCTTAAGTTTTTCAGCTTTCTAGCTTTTTTCTTATGTTTTTTCTTGCTTTTTCTGAAGATTTGTGTCTTTCTGAAATTTATTTATATAAAAAACTTCTGAACAGACATTTGCAGACGTCCCTTGAAATTCTATTTTGTTTTGGATTAATTAAACTTTTAATTGAGATAATAATCTGCAGATTAATCAGAAATCACAAATACTCCACTATAAGTTAAAGTCCTGCACTGAAAATACTTTCGTATAATCAGTAAAATTAATTTTAAGTATTAAACTGTGATTTTTGTACATATCCTTATATATATATATATCCTTATATCTGATATAATTAGATTATTCTGATTCATTCATTAATGTAAAAGCAGGATTTCACTGTTGGAGCTGATTAATAATCATTTATTTATGATTATTTTCTCCATTAATCCGTCAATTAATCCTTCAAAATGCTTGTTTAGTCCAAATATTACAAACACATTCAAATTATTAAAATCAGTCAAAGGAACCATGAAATGTTTTTACATGAAAAATGACTTCAGTTAATTGATTAATTGACTTTAATAAAACATATTTTATAAAGTCTTCTGAGAGCTGTAAATGTAGAAACGTACAATCGTTCCCCCTGAGATATCGTGGAGAATCAAGTCAAGTACATTTACCTCAAACTTGTGTTTAGTGAGTTATATTCCACCTATTATTTAGAATTTATTTCTGCCAGGAAGGTGACGTCCATGTTTGACGTTCAAGTTTTCAGCTTTTTTCTGGGCTTAACAATCACATTTTATCTCATGAAATTAAAATATTTAAATTTCAAGACGATATATTCGGCTAATAATTTAGAAAATGATCACTTCAGCCTGAATAGCAGAGAAGATTGTGCGGACAGACGAATGGATTATAATCCTTACTGGTGGATTAATCACCTCAAGTCTTTTCCAGTATCGTCAGTATTGTTTCTGCTTTTTTAAACGATATATAAGATCTTTGATTGTTGAGTCTCAAAGCGTCCGTCGCTCTGATTGCCTGCTTTAATTCGGGCCCTGGTGGATTCTCACAAACGGCATCAGGAGCACCAGGAAGAACCA
>NW_023339774.1:21950787-21956156 GCF_004916995.1 Morone saxatilis | reverse complement strand
GAACCAGAGGAACCTGATTGTTTCACAGATTATCTGTCTCATGTTCTCCTGTCAGGATATAATGAAAGATTCAGTTTATAAAAGTTACCTGCTGCAGCTTTAAACTGTTTATTATAACAGTTTTATTGGTTTAGGAGTTAATGGATGAACAGTGGAGCAGTTCCATGAGTCTCCACTGGGAGGCAGTAGTTATATATTATAGTATATTCAATTAATAATATATTATATTAAAGTGTATTCTCACAGAAAACTGTAGAAAACATTAATAAAAATAAAACATAAAAGACAAAAAGAAATTGTTGCTCTAGTTAAAACATTTTCTCCTCCTCTCTATTTATTTCCTCTGTGCGCGTGTGTGCGTGCGTGCGTGTGTGCGTGCCCGTGCGGTGTGATGATGCCTCCTCCTGACGTCCAGGTGCTTTGAGCCCGAGGAAGCGCAGGAGACTCACCGATGGACTGAACCGCTGGACGGACACACGCAGGAGAAAGACCTGCGGAGCGGAGCAGTGAGGTAAAGCTCTGTGTGCGTGTGCGTGTGCGTGTGTGGAGTGTGATGCGGGGCGTGCGGGTTTGACACGCCATAAACAACAGGAAATAAACACAAGCGGGATAATCCTTCTCCTCCTCCTCCTCCTCCTCCTCACTTCAGAGTAAACACCTTCGGGTTTGTGTCTCCGGAGCTCGCGTCTGTTCGGCGGTCAGGTTGTAGTGAGAGAGCCCGGAGCTGGAGCTCGGTTAGCGGGGCTTTGTGTCAACTTCTCCCCGGCGGCGGAGCGCGGTTGGAAACACTCGGGGAAGTTTTTCTGTCGGGACATGTGAGGAAGTAAGAGTGTGTTTTTAACTTTTCTTCAGCAACGTTTTTGTTTTTGGTAAGAGAGTCTGAACTAATGTTTGTAGTTGGAGAAAGTTTGGGATTGATGCAGGGGCGGATCGATACATGGGGTGGCCAAAGGGTGGCAGGAATATATGATGATTTAAAAACAATTATATATCAATAGTTGCTTGGAAAAACCTTAAAATGAAGATAATTGAGCTATAAAGCACATCATTATAGCATATTAGTAAAGTATTTAATCTAAATATAAGGTGGCATTAGACATTTATTTACTAATATGAGATATTTTTTTATTAAATTGAGTCTAAAATGTGTCTAGAACACTTATTAATTAAGTTTAATCGTAATTAATGTGGTTCAATTTGACAGAATTTGGGACTGAACTGTGGTGGCAAAGTAATTTTATATTTTGGATTTTAGTGTTTAAAATTAACTTTTTGGCTGCCAACAGCAGAAAAACTGAGGAAATGAACCAACCAAAAATAGAATTTTTTTACCAGCCATAAAACTGCATCATGCATTATTATGTATGAATTAAAATACATTTTATCTAAAAAAAAGAAATGTGTGCTCTGTGCTCCAATCACAGTTAAGCAACTGGTTAAAATAAAAATAAAAATGAATTGTGAGCTAGCTTCACCTGATAGCTAATGTTAGCATTTTAGTTAGTTAATTTAGGATGTGACGACTTTAAATGAGAGTTGGACCCTAATTATCAACCTAATAGTCCCAATAAAGCTCATCAAAGATGGTATTGATCTCTCCTTTTTTTTAGCCTATATTTGGTTATATTTTGGCAAAGTGGAATTAAAAGTGTGCCGAATTAGCAATCGGCAGCTCCTGTTGGCGATTTGCCCAACTGTCACTGGATTACTTTGATACTGAAGAAAACTTAAAAACATGATAAATCTAAAGCAAGTTCTGAACCTGTTCTAAGTGGACTCATGGCAGCATTTCTGGCTCCCACCGAGCGGAGCGAGAAATGCTGCGTTCCCGTAAAGACGCCGCAGATGTCGGTGTGATATCATTCCCGTATGCCGAGCATGTGGCGAGCTGTCTGTGCCACGGGCGTGACTCACCCGCTGCTTATAGAGGGGTCTCCCTCACCAAACCACATGTATTAGATCGGGTTACCTGCCTCGACATCTGAGCCCTGAGAGGCAACTTTGACCAGTAATTTAGCCTGTATTTGTTTTTTAAACTCAATGAGACACTTTGAACACAGTCGGCACATTGCGCCGTCTCGTATTTTTACATCCAAACATGATCAAATATACGTTTACACCGTAGTTACCCGCACACAGGTACACACGGGAACTCGGGAACTCGCCATAAAGAGCTGATCGGTATGGATATGGGGAGTAATTAATCAATATATTTGCCACAGAGTTCATTGTTCTTAAACACGATTGGTATTTATAAAACGAAATGTTTCCTTCATTTCCAGTCTTTGTGCTACACTAAGTTAGCCAGCTGCTAGTGGTAGCTTTATACTTTAGATACAGATATGTGAGTAATCGCAACGGTATGAGATTATTATTATATTATTATTATTATATAGGTTTTTGGGGTTGAAATGCTTTATTATGTCACAAAATATAACGTCGTATATATTTTTAATAACGATAATGCTGTCGTGGTTCTATTACACCGCTGAAACCTGAGCAGTGGTTTAAACCTTCTCATCTCAATAATCATATTTCCCAAAATGTCGAACTTTTCCTTGTAATTATTCTGTTTTATAGCTTCATAACGTTCATCGGCTACAACTGCTTTTCTTTAATCGATTTAGAGTTCGGTTCCGGGTCCAGCAGAAGTCCGTCGGTCCTCCCCCGCCCCCTCGCCGTCCTCAGACACCGAGACGCTCAGAGTGTCCTGCCAAAGAACACAAGGGCACCGCCGCATGTCGGCCATTAGCCACCGCTCTCCCGGCGCTGCGTGTAAACTGTACAGCACATATGCAAACAGACATTCACACAGTCAGACTCTCCCGCCTCTGAGGGGTTTTTTCAGCGTGTTGGAAAATAATTGGCGAGAGAGCAGCTGAGGACTGCGTGAGATGGCTGATTTCCATCTCTTCCTCTGTTCAACAGTCGCTCTCTCTCTCTTTCTGTCTGTGAACCAGAAAACCGCTCGTATTGTTGTTTGGGGTAAAAAGTTCATTACTTTATTTTTGGAGTTCTGCTTTTTTACGCCGGGATCTATAAATAGCAGGGAGGTTTGTGCGCGTGGGTGAAGTCGGGGTGGAGATTTGCTGTCATCCTGGAAAAAGATCAAACTGTGGCGTTAAATCAAACCTACAGATAACAGCACACACACACACACACACACACACACACATTGTTTCATGCAATCTCACAGTCTCAGTTTGGCCTAAAATTCCCTTTTTTTTGTTTTACGCCAACATGCTGAGTGTGCTCGTCTGCGAGGGCTCTAAATTTAAACCGATGTTGTTGATCCTTGTGCTGTTTTCCTGAAGCGAGCGAGGCTCACAGGCAGCGTGACTCAGACTCCAGATATTCCTGTAATGCTCTCCGGCCGGCGTGTCGCTGCTCGCTGCTCGCTGCTGATGATGATCCTGATAGCGTTTATTATCAAAGTGTTTTTTCTGGTGGCAACAAACACGTCAATTATGAGTTCATGACAGAAGCTGTCAGTTTGTATTCGTTCATTCCAACCGCAGGAAACTGAGAAGGACAGAGAAGAGGTGGAAATTATAGCTTATTAGAGCTGCGATCAATCATTATCGTCAATATTGAGCTGCTATTTTCTCCATTAATCGAACAGTTCCTTTAGTTTATAAAACGACAGAGCATCACAAGTTTCTGGAGCCAAACAACAAAAACAAACATTATTTTAAAGACCTTTTTCACCTTTTCTTAAATATGAAATCATAGGATAAACTGAGGCTAACAATAAGCTAACAAGCTAATGGGCCTCCAGTAAAAGTCAGCAGTAATTATTTATGATTAGAAAAACTGTAACATAATTATTTCTGGATACTTACTTTCATACTTGTCAGTATTTAGAAGAGACAAGAGGACTTTTAGACTAGATTGTTTTTTCCAGTCTTTGTGCTAAGCTAAGTTAGCCAGCTGCCAGCATTAGCGTTATTAGTAGCATACAGTAATGTGAGTGGTTGCAACTTCACTTCTTTATGATTTGATGTTTACATTCTGCTAACAATCTGAGGCTAGTTCTTTAGTTTATGAAACAGAAATAAACACTATTCAAAAGACCTTTTTCACAGCAGCCATTTTAACAAGAACTAGTAGGGTAAACACAGGTGTTACCAATGATACTAATTAAGGTTTCGTTATGCATGGCGTTAATGTACAAAGTCCTCAATGATTAAACTAGGATCACTATAAATCAATCAATCGTCCCTTGTGCTTAAAGTTAAAATATTCAGTTCCTCCTGTTGGTTTGATGGTTGTTTTAAATAGTAATAGTAATATTTTTGGCTTTTGGACATTTATAAACGTCAACCTTGGACATGTTTTACTATTTTATCAACCAAATAATAATGAAAACAATCATTTCTTGCCTCCTTCCTCTCATATAACAAACATCTTTAATGATGAATGAGGGAGATAAAGAAACTGTAACACCGCAGTCATTCTCTCCCTTTTTGTTCTCCGAGAGCACACCTGTGTCATCGTCTTACGTCTTTGCGAATCCCAATTTCATTCTCCATTTCACCCCGTGCGCCTGAGGGCCGCCACCTCCTGAAAGCAAGCAGCGCCTGCTACTGCGATGACGCCGGAAAAGCTGCCAAGCAAACCTGCCGTGTGTGTTTGTTTGTGTGCGTCTGTCTCAGCGTGTGTGAACATCCAGTTAACTCGGCGACCCGAGCTCTTAAGCTCCACTTCAGGAGCGAGACACGGGTCACATGGCGCGCACACACATGCACCTGTAGGCGCACAGGTCCATCTTTAATCTGTATGACACATATTCCTGTGTGCTCCTTTATGCTTGTGCTTTCACGCCCCGCGGCACACGACAGATTAACAAAAGGTTTGTTGACTGCTTAATATCACCTCCCTCTTTTCTTCTCCTCCTCACGCTAATGAAAGGGCGATGGGCTTTAATGCGAGGGTCTGAGGGAGAGGTTAGAGGAGGTGGGAGCTTTTTAGTTGAACTAGAAAGTGTGTTTGTGTGTGTGCTGGTGTTTTCCACATGGTCGAGAATTCATCATGCACTTTAGTCATACACACATGGTTTATGAGCAGCCGGCACACTGTGATACCTGGAGCCAATGTGGAAGTGTCTTAAAGGGAAATCTCTGTCACTGCAGTGTTTGCTGAAAATCTATGAATGTGCAAATTTAGTTTCATTTCTAAAGTTTTCCTGCCGGACACAAGATGACTCCTTCTTCACCCCGTTAACATTAAAATGCAGATAAACACTGGAGCTGTGTTATTTAGAGCAGAAAACAAGCTTCGTCTTTATGTTATTATTTTGTTGTGAGAGACACGGAGAGTCACTCATTAGTCAAAAAATGAACTAATGATGAGGTGGTGAAGCAGTGAGG
>NW_023339774.1:21948631-21950687 GCF_004916995.1 Morone saxatilis | reverse complement strand
GTGTGTGTGTCTGTTTGTGTGTGAGCCACTGGAGGAAAATAAAGAGGAGGAAGAGAAGTAACTTAAGGCTGAGTAACCAAGTCTTAGTTCCCCACAACCTCCTCCTCCTCTTCTCCTTCTTCTTATTCTTCTATCTCGTCACAGTGGAGGAGTTGGTGTATTTAAAGGAGTTGAGTCCTGCTAAATTTTTTGTAGTAATTTAATATTAATTTTTAGGATTTAGGAAATAAACCATTACAGATGCACTTTAAAAAGAAAACAGTAATGTTCCAGCAGCTGTATTGCCAAAAACAATACAGTAAAATAACAGAAAATAACTGTAAAAATACAGTAATTACAGTAACTTCTTAAAAAGTTTTCAAGCTTTAATTCTTTACATAACATTTTTTAGCTTTTTAATGTTTAATTAAAGCTTTTTATACTGTAAAAACAATTAAAATACCTTTAAATTAGCTGTTTTCACTGATAAAAACTGTATTTTGTCAGTTTACCAATGCTTATACGCTGATAATAAAACATTTATTCAACATTTTTGTTGTTAAAACTTCCATAATTATACAAGATATCTGTCAATTAACAAACAAATCCATGTAACATTACAGTTAATTTTACATAATGTAGAACATGCACGAGGCTCAAAATGCAAAATCACTAAACAATAAAAGGAGGTATTAATGTTAGTAATGTGGACTATATGGAATCTAATAATAACTTTATTTATACTGCACCATATTGCTTTACAGTGTGGCATTAAAAACTAATCCCAGTGAATAAAAAATGTCATTAAAACAAAAAATTAGATAAAATACACACACACATCTCACAGAATAGAGTAAAACTTAATACATGAACTAAAAGCTCGACTAAATATGTTGGTCTTCGGTTGACTTTTAAAAAGGGAAAGAGTGTGTGATTTATAGGATATAACTGTTCATAAAGTGTTTATAAATTAATATATACACCTGATGATGAAACAAAGTCAGAGGATCACCAAAGTTATTATGGGTTCATCCAGAAGTCTTTTCAGTAAAAACCTACAATGTCGACCTCATGGTGGCGCTAGAGAAGTCAGAGGGTCATCAGCAGTTGGTAGGGTTCATCCTCTGGAGGTCGGGGATATCTGTACTGAATTTAATGACAATAAAGTCAGTAATTGTTGAGATATTCCTATAATAGCCAAATGTTTGAGGTAAAGTCTGAGGATCACAGTAGGGTTCATCCTCTGGGGACTACAGGCGAGAGTTCACTACACCACACACACCAGTTCGAGTCCATAATGTTTCCTAACCAGTTTAAAAACTCCTGGTAGTACGTTTGAAACGCTGGAGCACACATGGACTTATCATCTAATGTGGTGGAGGAGGAGACCACCCACGGAAAACAGGCCAGTGGAAGCAACTGAAAAAGGAAGAATCAATGGAAAAGTAAAGCAACGAGGGTGGAGGTGTGGATGGAGTCGGGATGAGGAGGAGGAGGGGGTCTGGTATGATTATTATGGCACCCCTCCCTCCTCAGCTGTCTCCAGGAAGCTGTTCAAACCACCTGCCACCACACACACACACACACACCCCGACACACACATTCCTGGCCAAGTAGCAGAATATTTACTCAACTACTGAGCTCAAGTACGGATTCAAGGTAGTTTTACATCTTTGTGCTTCTGGAAATGATTCAAATGAAACTAAAGGAGAAGTTACGAGAGGAAAATGTGGACTACGTGTTGTGGCCGATGGCGTTAGCTTGTGTTGCTCACTGTTAGACGCTGTAGGGAAGTGAAGAGAGAACCAATATATCCGACCCTGTCCTCCGTCTGTCTCGGAGGTTGTGTTCACTGGGAGGCTGCTGAGCCCCGTTACATTAGCAGTAAGCTTATGGCAGCTACATTAGCAGCAAAATATGATCCAGTTTCACCCAAATCACTGATAAAGTTGTGTGTCAGTGAGCTCGCCATGCTGTTAGCTAGCCAACTAACTAATGAATCTTCACTCTGCGTCGCTAAAAAGTTGAAGATTGATTGACAGAAGGAATTGAAATATTGGATTTTGATATAAAAATA
>NW_023339774.1:21948317-21948605 GCF_004916995.1 Morone saxatilis | reverse complement strand
CAAAGAAATTGAGTTTTTGTGAATATTTTGTCAGACTTTGTTAAACGTGGGAACAATATAACTGACAGTTCTTTATTTCCCCTGGACTTTAAATTCCTCAGGTTTCAACTTTAAAGTTGATGATACGTCAGCCGGTTTCTGGCATATAGTCGCTTATTGCAAGTTTAAAGGAACAATCTGAATTCTCCCACTGTATCTCACCCACACCGGCTGTGCTTTTTATTGGGAAAGGAAGTCGTGGGTGTGTGTGCGGCGGTAATGTCGAGTACAGTGTGTGTGTGTGTGTTT
>NW_023339774.1:21948024-21948217 GCF_004916995.1 Morone saxatilis | reverse complement strand
GGAGCACGGGAGCAAAAAATAGCCTTCTACGGCCATCCCTCCGGCAGCCACGCTAGTATTGGTGGCGGCTGCTGCCTCACCCTCTTCCTCCCTCCTTCCTCTCACCCTACCCCTCCTTCCCCCTAAAACCAAACAGGTGGACATGACTGGGATGAGTGGGATAGCTGCACCGAGCCCTGTGTGTGTGTGTGTG
>NW_023339774.1:21946640-21947924 GCF_004916995.1 Morone saxatilis | reverse complement strand
TAAACTGTGTGTGTGTGTGTGAGAGTGTGTGTGAGTGTGTGTGTGTGTGTGTGAACATTAACATTAAACGACAACATCAGACCTCCTGGAATCTGACCGTGTGTGTTCTGTGTCTGTAGGTCTGATGGGTTCAGAGCTGACGAGCACTGTGGTCTCCACTGTGGGTACGACTCCTTTCTGCTCTTCCAGACTGTTACAGAAGGCTTGTGACTGGTTAACATGTTATTATTCAACATCTTATCTTTATATCATGGGGAAGAAACCCCCATGTAAATACAGAGGGCCTCATCAAAAATTTCATTGTGTTTGATCAGGACAGTTAAGATATAATATAATATATCCAAGAAAATAAAGCATTTAGAACCACTGACAGTTAGATGGACCTGCCTGTGCGTGAAGGCTGTTGTCTCACTGTAGGTTGTCGGTGGTGAATCAGAATTAAAAACCACATTTAAACACGAACCTCCGCCTGTGTTTCCTCACCAGGAAATGGCAGCTACAGCAACCACTGCACCTCCCCCGGGCTGCTGTCTCCAGGAGGAGTCTCCAAGAACATGCAGGATAAGAGTCCTCCAATGAGCATGAGCCGTAAGCCAGACCTTCGGACGCTGATGCCCCCCTCCAACAAGTGCAACAACATGCCAACCATTGTGAGTGTGTCTGTCATTGTATCTCTTTATTTTAATGTGTTAATTTCCCTGAAACTTCTATTATTTATACATGGAGACTCATTTAAGTCTGTGCTTTAACGCTGCCCTCCAGTGTGAGGACTTTGATCTGATGTTGGTAAGTAACTCTTTAATTAGGGTTCTGAATGTAGTAGAGTTTTATATTCATGCTTTTACTCCGGTATCAGTGTGTGTAGTCTGTCTGATAGATTTCTCTTTTCTTTGCAGAACCAGAGAATAAATCACTCTCAGAGCGCTCAGACGCTGTCGACTCCTGCCGTGTCCATCACTGCTCAGAATCTACCTGGACAGGGGATGGGCGGGTATCCATCCACACTCTCCTCTTCATATGGCACAGGTGATTACAGCACAGCAGCAACACTGCAACGGGCTCAGACCTCCTTAAAGTCTGCATGAAACAGAAAGCTGAGCGCTCTTACTTCAGGAGATTAATGCGTTTCCTGTGAATACAAGCAGACGACAGAAAATACAGTACCAAGCTCAAATGCTAACAGCAGCTAAAATTACAGTTAACTTAGTCCATCTGGAAACTCCATAAATCACTAACTAATGAATCTTCCCTCTGTGTCGTTAAAAGTTGAAGATTGATTGACGG
>NW_023339774.1:21938404-21946579 GCF_004916995.1 Morone saxatilis | reverse complement strand
ACAATGATTGGATTCTGATATAAATTGTTAAATTTAAGTACAGTATGACTGAGGATGTGATCTAAAAAAGGGTTAAAAAGGCATCTCAGACTTGAATGATGTGTTTGTTTTCTCTCAGAGTTCTCCCTTGGCAACGACCTGTCCTCCCTGTCTGGGTTTGGAAGTTCTGGTCTTGGATCAGTTACAAACTGGCAGCAGCAGCAGATACAGAATCTGCAGCACTCAGCACTCGGACACATGGGGTGAGCATCTATCATAGCGTGTTCAGATTCCTGTTTCTTCAGACGTACATCGAACGGTCCCAGACAGATTTCTTCTTCTAATCTGAGACAAAAAAAGTCTGCACAGGATCTGGTGTCACATCCATCACGACTGGTCAGGTTGTTTGAGGTTTAGAGACCCGACCTCACCCTGTTGTGTTGTCGTTATTTTCATCTTCACAAAGGGAGTCCGCCCAGTCTTTGAACCAGTTTCATTCATCATTTATTTGAACAGTATCATCTCTTCATTGTACAACTGCAGGTTCGCCTTTACGCTGATGACACTGTCCTTTATTCCTGTGCAGATTCTTTTCGTTCAGCTCTACATCTACATTCAACCTCCTCCAAAAAACACCTTCAAAATCTAAAACTGGTCCTAAACTGTAGAAAAACAAAATGGATGTTCTCAAATGCTCCGTCGGTCTGGAGACCCAAATATTTGAGCCTTATAATGCACATTTCTTTTTTTGTAGGCAGACAAATTCGTCCACGCAGGAACGTTTTTCCCCAGAGACTTTTCTTATGTTGGATTTTGGAATTTGTAGCCAGCCTATCTAGAGATACTCTGTAGTACTACAACGATTAAACGAAGGGTTAAAAACTGTAATTAAACACCATGGGGGCCCCTGTGTCTTCTCTTATTTTATGCTTCTATGTTTTTATTTTCTCGCCTTCCAGAAACTTGTGTCAGAACTCGAACTTGAACCTCGTCGGCCACCAGCACCTCCACATCAAGTCCGAGCCGGCTTCGCCTCCCAGGGACCGTGGCATCGGGATGATCGGTGTGGGGCTCGGCGGAGGCGTGACCACAGCCGGATACTCCGTCACAGGCCGGGGCCCCGGCGAGCCGGGTCACTCCCCCGGGGACAGCGCGTCCAGCTGCGGGAGCTCGTACGAAGGCAGCGAGGAGCGTGAGGATCACCACGGGAACGACAGCTTCCTCCTTCGATCTCTGTCCAGTCAGGAGGAGCATCACAGCCCGTCAGTAAAGCGGATGAGGCTATCAGAGGGGTGGGCGACATGATGGGAGCCGGGCTGCAGCCAGAGGGGAGTTAGTAAAGTTACCTTATAGTGTTATTATTATTATTATTATTATTATCATATTCTTCTTGTACTGAGTGGGTGTGCTATATGTGTAATGGTAACATGTACATGAGGGGGAGTCAGACTGCTGTATTTACAACATGTACTGTAGCTGTACACTACAGGAAAGTGATCAGTATTTATCAAACTTCTAACACTCAAAGAGTTCTTCACTGAAACTGAAGCAGTGTAACATTTCTCAGGCGACTTCCCTTCGACTCACAGCGACGAGCCACAATCAGCCAATCAGAGACAAGGATTAACCCAACATCTGCCACAGTGCTCAAAAGATAAACCCTCTCATTTGGTGACATTCGGCAAGAATTATTTAGTATTTTAGTTCATTTTCTCACAGAAAAACACATCAATCTAATATATATATATATTTATGATGTGTAAGAGGCGAGGGCGTGCAAAAGGCTAGAAGAGGAATAAAATATGTTTTATTTTTGCTGTTGTGGCTGCATTAATGAGTAGCATATAACAGCTAAGTTCACCATATCATCCTGATTTTATTGGATTGTTTTTATCTACCAAAAGTGTTTAACGCTGGTAAGAGGCGTCAAATAAATAATAATAATTGGCTGAAATGGAAAGAAATCATACTATAATGTTCAATGATAGCACTGTAGGCTAAATCTGCCCTGTTCTACATTATATACATCACTTCTGATAAATTATTACTGGTGTTTAGTCAGGGTTAGGGTGAAGGTTTTTGTGTCTTTCAGTGAAGTCCAGAATGTTTTAGCAGTTTGATAAATCGGAGTCGAACTCGTACTCAAGCAGCTGGAGAGTCCGTCGGTGTACATGCATCGCTTGTTTTGTGTGTGTGTTCGGGATATAAGTAAATAACAAATATGTTACATGCACATTGACATATGTGCACATGTATGCAAACTAACACAAAAAAGGTAAAAGTGAAGAAGTCTGGTACTCTGAAGCTACTGGTGAGTTCAATAACCTTTTGGAGCCGTGAGAGCAGGCGTCCCGAGGCGAAGCGCTCGGTCCACGCCGTGTTGCAGGTTCAACATATTTGCGCACATTTTAAAAAGAATAAATAAAAAATAGCACATTTATATATGAATGTATGGAAGGTAAAGCGTGGCAAATAAAAAAAGACAGGTAGAAAGAGAGAGGAAGTTCAGCAAGAGAGGGAGAGTAATGAAGCTCTGGTGAGAGAGAAATGGTGGCCGAGGAGGTTTTAGTGTGAGCGAGACGGACGTTTATTTGCAACAGGTTGCAGAGAAAAAGACGCTTTGGACAATTTTCACTTGATGTGAAGACGCTTATCAGAGTTAGTGAATAATTTTCAGAGCTGGGTTAGAAAAAAAATTTGATTTTTTTTAAGCGAATGCAATCCAGATACACAACAGTACGGAAGCAAAGAAAGGCCGAAATTAACCACAAATTTTATTTTTTTGGATTCACATTCTCGTTTACTGCCACAAATACTCAAACATGAATTAAATATAAATTAAAGTCTCCTAAAAACTCTTTTATTATTAATTATATTGATTATAAGTAATTAGTGATGGAAAACTACAAAACAAATCAAAAGAAATAAAGTAAAAAAGCAAGAAAAGTTTATTTAACAGCAACTTTCAACGACTAAAAAATAAAAGGCATTAAGACAAAATATAAAAGACACATTTAAATAGGATTTAAAAGAGATAAATAATAGTTATATAAAAAAATTCCTATAATGGAATAAAACGAGACGTTTTAAGGGATGTTACTAATTGTTGTTTGTAAATTTGTAAGGTTTCAATATTTTACTTTGAAAACTATCAATCTGAATTTTACGTGGATTGAATTTTAAATTTATTTAATTTAATTTAATTTATGATTTTTGATTTTTTTTTTACATATATATTTCAAGTATTCAGAAAAATGTCTTCAATAGTGGTTTCATAATTATAATTTTATTTTATTTTTAGAGCTTTTTGCCTTTATTTGACAGACTTCTCTATAATTGTAGTTAACTTGTGTTCTATACTGATGATTGTTGCTATACAAATAAAAAAAAAAAGAGTTATTATTTTGGCCTTTACTTGCTTCCATACAAAAAGCACCTGTGTCATTTTCCATTTTCAAAACAACTCATCTGTGTTTTTACACATCAAACAACAGTAATAAGTCACATTCGTACTTTGTGGGTGAGAAATAAAACTTCCCTCATGGCCTTGTTACACAGACAGAGTAAGCATGTGCTGATAGCTTAGCAGGATTTAGTGGTCAGAGTGAGGATTGCACTCCTAAAAAGCCATATCCAACCGGACAGTGATGCTTTGCTGCACACAGTTTATAGTGTTATTGTTTTTTTTTTTTTGAATATTCCTTATTATATCAAATTGATATTCTTGGATGTCCGCAGCTCTATTTAATAACAGTACAGAGTGGGGCACGACATTTTCTATCGAACATTCAGGGAGATTAAAGTTCAGCGGGTGTCAGACTCAACATCATATCACGGTGACAATCTGCTGTTTTCAACTCCGGCACAACTCACGTACAGCGTGTGCAGTGGTGGAAGACGTACATTTACTTTAGTACCAATACATCCATTACAAGTTAAAGACCTCCTGCAGACGTGTGTTTAAGACATATATACAGATAGTCTGCATGGAAACAATAATGTGATTTAATTTAAAGTATAATTTTCACATTAAATTCTACCTCATTAAAAAATCCAGGATCTATGAATATGCAAATTCAAACCCACTTTTTATATCTTCAAATAGCTATTTAAAACCAAACTTGGGTGATAAGACGACTTAAAGTGACAGAAACCTTTTGGGAAAACATTTATTTTACCCATCTGCTGACATGGAGGCAGCCACCAGGGGGAGATAGAGAGGTTTCAATGGTTTAAACCTAGACTCTAATTGTTGCTGTTTGACGTCTTTGGGCCTCAAACTGTTTTAAGTGAAACCCCAAAAAACAAAAAGGTTGTGAAATCCTGGAGGGGCGGACAACAACAACAACACATGTTTACAGCTGTCAGATGAATGCAGTGCAGTAAAAAGGACAAGAAGGATCAGATCATTAAATGAAAATGCTCACATTAAAGTAGAAACAGGAGTAAGTTCCCTTCCACCGCTGTATGTCGGCTGTAACTCGATATTGTGGACAGTCATTTGTGCCTTGTACCTAAAACTGGATCTGACACCCCGCCACAATAAGAGTCTGAACAGACTGAAGCTGACCGTTGTTTTGTTTTATTTTAGAGGCAGAGAGGTGGCTGGGGGTTGTTCACATTTGAATATTTTGGTTTAAAAACTGTATATTTGGAGCTCGGACCCTCGGCCGCGGTCCTCTGTGTCTGTTTGTGCCCCGTTTGCTGTAAATCCAGCGACTAAAATTCACCCATTAGAACCCCTCTAGCTGTTGTAGTTGAAAGCGGGCAGAGCCCAGATATGTTTTCTTTTATGATGATGTCTCCGGGTTGGTCGGCTTCCAGCTCAGATTTCCTGCGCGCCCCCCCGCCCGACTCGTCAGTACAGCAGAGGCGGAGGACAGGAGGGCCAGGAGCTCGTCCTCAGGCTGCAGGCGGAGTGTAAACTAACCAAAGTGTGAAATACCCTGTTTATTTGTGTTTTTGGTTTGATTCTTTAATGAGTAACTGCCTGGACTTTGTCAAATCTGTCATCGACTTACCTCAAATGCCCCTGATGAAATTATTTGTATTTGGCGACATCGGTTGAATGTCCTCTGTACTGTAAACGGGCTGTATTCCCCCCTCTTTATGTGCACTAGTGCTTCTAATAAACACCAGTTAAATATTCTAAAGAGATTGTTAGCGGCATAAGCTGGCCTTTGTCGCCACTTGGAGACAATGTTTCTCAGAAGAAAAAAGACGAGTGCACCTCTGTCGTCGCGGTCAGAGATCATGTACAGCGATTCCCTCACTCAGAAATGTGGTAGTATTTGTATTTTGCAGAAAAAAATATACAAAAATATACGGGCTCTGTTACAAACGTCTCTGTGTGGTTTGTCTTCTTTGCTCCTTCAGCTTTGTGTTTTTATTAAAGGCTGCACATACACAGCGTCTAATAAGCCCCGCCCCCTCAGTCAACTTCCTGCTTTCCTGCTCTTAGATATGCTATATGCTAAGCTAATCTATGCAGAAAACACAACCACATTTTGAAGATGGTTAAAAGATAAAAAAGAGAGAACATATTAAAAACATATTAAGTTAGCTGATGTTTCCAAAACACACGCTAACTAGCTAAAAAAATCGACATTAATTGTTAGCTGGTTAGTTAGCTAATATTATAGTAAACACAACTTATAATATTTGGCCTTTTTTCTAGTTTCAAGGCTCATTTCAGTGTTTCAGTGGCTGATCTTTATGCTAGTTTTAATAATTCTAGGCAAGAGAAATAGTTTTCTCCCATAGGCAGAGTGTTTCTGCTCAAAAGACAATTTGATTATATTAAAGAATATTTAGTTTGTTTTTAGACGGGTTGTTTCTGCAGTTTAGACCCTTCAACAGTTTGTTCTTTAGTTTCCAAATAACGACGGAGAAGAAAAAGACAAAAGTGATTCAATGAAAGCAGGTCGAATAAAGTCCTCATGGTTGTCACTGTGGAAATATGAAATAAAACAAATGCTGGTTCCCTTTTTATGAGGTTGAATTGTGTTAAAAGCAGATCATTTATGTACTTATATATATTATAATATATATATATATTATAATTTATATCTGACATTTGAAAGGGTTTCTTTTTGTGTCTTATTCCCTTCATTTTCCTGAGTTTGTCCTTTTTTCCTTTCAGTCATATTGGCACACATCATGCCGTCTGTTGCAGCTGTAGACCACCAGGGGGCGCCACAGACCTGTTGCATTACAGCTGCTCAAGTTGCTTATAAAGACATTATAATAACAGAAATATTACATAAGTTAGAGAATAATATGTACATTATATTACTTTATTATATATAAGACATTTCAAATATATATATTCCAGTATATAACAGTAATAAATACAAATGAGGACTAATGAACTGAGGGCTGTAATTAACTGTATTATGTCACAGGAATGAAACTAATGATTAAGTTCATTATTGACAAATCAGACAGTTCATTTTCATGATAAAGTGATTAATTGATAAAAAGAGTTCCTGAATTTTGAAAAATAAATGTCAGGACAAAAAGTCCCAAATTTACTTTTACTTAAGTCAAACAAAAGCAGAAACTACAAGATTTTTGCTATTATTGCCTGAAAAAATACTTAAAACTGTTAATTAATTAACATTTGTTGACATGACATTATTATGAGATTTATGATAATTTAACATATATTTACATTTTATTTGTTGTCATTGAAACTGTTTCTTTATATCCAAACTATTCAATATCCACTTGTAAACTTTAGTGACAATTTAATGATTGATTAATGATGGACGGACTATCAATGAGTCCATCAGGCTCTGTGTGCTGCCACCTGCTGGTGAATCAGCTGCTGCTGTGACAAGTGAAAACATTTGGATTCAATTTTACATATCTAACGAATTAATTCACTGATGTAAAACTTAAACTCAACCATCAGCTGAAAGTCCAAAACCAAAGCACCTCAAAGCAGGGACGGTTCTTTATTTCGACTTTAATTTGAAGGCTTGTAGAGAAACATTTCTTCAGGGTTAGTTTACTTTGCAGCAAATGGATTTTTATTTTGAAATAAGACATTTTCTGACTATGATTTATAAATAAAACGGGTCATTTTTTGTGTTTTTTATTTCCAAAAGTAAAAAAAGAAGTCCCATTTCCCGGTTTTGGTTTTCTCATTTCAAAACAAAAGCCCTTCAGACCTCCATTCACATTCGTTTTATTAAGACCATTAGAACTTGAACAGGATTTTGCTGCTGGTTCGGAGGAACAAGAGGGTTTAAAGTACAAACATCTCATAAATTCTGTCTCACAGCTTCGACGAGGACGCAGACAGCTCGTGTTTATTTTCGGCCGTCTGGGTAACGTCCATAGATTGTTGGCTGGCCCTCGGCTCATGAACAGGATGCCAAAATAAAGGGCGAAAGGTTTCAGCAGTTTCTGAAGCCCTGACTCCTGAAGGCAGCGACTCACAGAGAGACTGAGCACAATAATAAAGACCAGTGTTTGTGCCTGTTTACATTTTATTCACACGTGTTTTGATTTGATGGAAATGAAGCTTTTTTTATGTTGCTGTTTGGAAACAGCTGATCCACACACAGCCACCAAACCTGAGCTGTGTTTAGAAGTCGTCAAGGACACCCTGTGAACTGGCCCTCTGCCCAGATGCCTGTGAAGTACCTTGTGTGTGTGTGTGTGTTTGTGTGTGTGTGTGTCTGTGTGATATGCATATGTAACTTGAACAAACACTTTTAGCCGTCCCAAGGCTAACGCATGACTTCAGTAAATATGAGCTATGTACATATCCAGAGGTGGAAGAAGTATCAGTAAACAGTGTGTAAACTCTGGAGCTGTGTTTCTATATGGAGTTGATTCAATCAATAATCTATAATCAATCCAACAATATTCAAACTCAGAGAAATCTGTCATTTTATTTAGGTAACGCTGTGTTTCACCAGTCGCCTGTCGATGGCGTCATATCCCTGAAGCCACATTTTTACCATCCACTCTTTAAATCTTGGTGCTTTTTATATAAATAGAAAAAAAATGATGAGATAAAAAAGTCCATATTTGGTGGCTCTGATTGGTTGTTTTCATTCGGGCCCAGTGGATTCTTGTAAATCCCGTTAGGAGAACCAGGAGGAACCAGAGGAAGCTGATTTATTCACAGACTATCTGTCTCGTGTTCGACTGTCAGGATATAATGAAAGTTTCAGTGAATAT
>NW_023339774.1:21933268-21938379 GCF_004916995.1 Morone saxatilis | reverse complement strand
GAAATAATATCAACTTCAAATTCAAATTTTATAATTTGTAAATAGCGCCCAAAATCATAACAGAAGTTAATCTCAGGGAACACTTTTCAAATAGAGCAAGCGGTCTAAGACCAAAAGCGAACTCTCCTTTTTAACATTCTACAGACCCCAACAAGTACACAAAAGCACATCAAGAGCAAGCACTTGGCGATGCGGGGCTCCATTTCCTGCGATCGGAATCAAAGGAAAAAACAGCCTTTTAACAGGAGCCAGAAAACCCTAAAAGGGACAGACCCTTCCCGGCCTCTAAAGTGAGAGCATATGGTCATTACCTGTAACCCGACCCCATTGGGGGAGGGGATGAGCGAGAGAGGGAGAAGAGAGAGGGGGAGACCAGCAGGGAGAAGATGCAGCAACCAACTACCACACCAATAGAATATGACTGATGATGAACATGAAGAAGATGATGAAGACGACAACCAGCAACGTGGGGGACAAATGAGCGCAGAGGAAACCAGAGCAACAATAGTAACTCGTATATAATAATCATTAACTAATAAATTAACTAATCAAATCAATAATAATATCAGGTGAGATATTAAACAATAGGCAGTCACCCAGGAAACATGGCAGGAGGCTCCACCAGGAATCCATGAGAACCTGACAGGACCGATAAAGCCAAAAGAAAACTCCGGGGAAAAAGACGAAGTTAGTAAACATTGACATTAATGGACAATGAAATGAAGTGCAGAAAAAACAGAGAAGAGGAGGAAAAAAGGAGGAGCCTGCAGTGCATCAATTGAGGAGATCCGCACCGACAGCCTTTAAAGGTACAAATAAATACAGTGTACGAAATAAAAGTCACAAAGCAGGTTCCCTGCGCCATGCAAAAAACATATAACTTTAAAAAAATAGTAAGTAGTACTCATGGATCAAAATCTCTTAACATTTAAGTATATTAATAACCATTATTGACGTCCCATTATGTAGTATCGTCCAGCTTTAATGTATGTGCACACAGCGAGGTTGAGGTGGAGCCTTTTGTATCAAACTTTAAATCATTGAAGCTATTTTCCCCTAAAAATGTAAAACTCTGAGAACGCCCTGAGAATAAACAAAGAGGCAAGTTAACAAGCGCTGACACAGACAAACAAAACCGGTTGGTGTCTGGTATTATGTAAGACAAAACAAAATCCCAGCACTAAAAAATTACTAGGCAACCAGGATTTTTATAATCATATCATGCACAGAAAACTCCTGGAGCCGGGACACCGAATACTTCTGATGAGTTGGTGATAAACCATGAGGCCTGTGTCCGGCAGCACTCAAATCCACACCAAAACAAACTCTTTTCAAGTTAGGACCGGCCATTAAGAAAAATAACAACATATTGAATTAACTGAATGCGGTGATTAAATCAAACAGTATCACACATAACTACAACACTACCAATCATAAACTAAAACAACTCAAAATATCGACACTCTTTAAAACAAAGTTAAGAAAAACTTTATTCGTAGATCTGGCATTCTCTTCATATTCTTTTGCCCACACAGTACTTAAAAAAAGTAAATCCGAACTACAATTACCTGTAATTACTGTTAAAAAAGATCCAGCAAAACCCCTAAATCCAAAGTATCCATTAAAGTAACTTGCGAAATTTAGTTAACTTTTGGAATTAACTCCCAACAACTAAAATAACTGCAAGAATAAAAGATCAAGAACTATCCAACTAATAAGTATTGTAAAAAGATAAGATCTAAGCGTGTTTTTCTATAGAAAACAAACCAAGACAAAATGTGACTATTAAAAAGCCAAATGGAACTTACCCCCTCACCTTTAGGGATGTGGTCGAGTAGGACAAAGCCCAGAAATAAAAGAAAACTGTTGAAGTGCCTCCAAAAAAAACCCGTGAGCTTCAAGCCCTTTAATGTTGGCCTTTGTCTCCGGAGGGTCAGACTCCCATCACACCCAAAGAAGTCCTGGTCCTGATCCGTGTCTGTCTGTCTGTCTGTGCACATTTCACATCTTCTGTCCCTTGTAAGCCCCTGTGTTCATCCAGTCTCAAACCAGTTTCTGTTATAATCCAAGCAACCGGGCGCCTGTATAGAAGAAGCAAAAACACTTATTGCCTCACGTGACGCAATTCCCAATTCACTCGGTGCCGTGTGTCGGAAAGGGTTTTTATGTTCTCCCGGTATGTGAAGAGCGAGTAGGGGGGGGGGGGGGGGGGGGCGGGGGGGCGGGGAGGGGGGGGGGGGGGGAGGGGGGGGGGGGGGGAGGGGGCACACTGTGCTAATTATGAGTCAACGAGTAACAACTTCAGAGCTAAAACAAAAGACGATCCCTTAAATAAAAACGTGAATAATAAAAAACTTCCAATGCGTAAGTAAGAAATCCCCATTTGTCATACCCAGCGGTTTGTGTGAAATGTGGCGGAGGACTTTTCCAAACCTGTGCACGAGAGTCGTGGCAAGAGATGAAATACTCCTGTCCTGCTTGCTTATTCCATAGCAGAGACGGTTATGTGCAGCCCTATAACAAGTTTCAAGTACAGCAAGAAGTAATAAGGTAACTAACTACACGGCTTCAATTTTGTGGTCCAAAAAAACTTATAACCAAAAAAGTAAAAGTCCTTTCTGAATGAAGGCCTCCAATCCAACAATCCCCCACAAACACAATAGACGCATTTTATTCACCAGCCAGCACTTCTTTGACATGAAAACAGTGAGACAGTTAAAGTTCCGCAATAAAAACTTAAGTTTAAAGGCTCCAAACTGACTTAAATCTCTTAAAAAAAGAGTGGCAGTGTGTAAATTTTGCACCTGGGATCAAAACATTAAAATGAGTGTGGGAGGAGTGCCCGGTTAGCTCAGTGGGCGACGGGTCCTTGATTGCAAAAAAAAACACAAGGTCCCTCGAATCCGACTGCCTTGCCCTTTGCTAGCGTGTCATCCCCCTACAGCTCCTGGCCCCTTTCCCTGCTCTGTCTTCCAGCGTCATATAAATAACAAGCGCCATAAAGACCTAAACCATACAAATAAACATAAAAAATGAAAAATAATACTATGAACAAAACATTAACATGAAGTGAAGTTGATCAGGTGGTGAACACTGTGGGAATCAATGGGAACGTACTGTTTTAAACACCAACACAAATTTGGCGTCCAATTAGCAGTGCGCTTGCTCCCAGGCTGCCACTGAGTTTGGGTGGGAAAACGATCTCTGCCCCTTCTTCACTTGCTCACTGACTACTTCTTCTTCCTGTGTTCTTATGACATGCAGTTTCTTTTTCCTTCATTTTCTAGTCTGAGTCTCTAACCTATACTGCTATGAATAACTTGTAGGATCTGTGGTTATTTTAAAAAGCTCATTTAATAATGTACTAAATATATCCTGTATCCTATATCTACTTATATCTGTGTGAGTCAAGGAAACAGTTTTTATTTTATTGTTGCTTTTTGAGTCATAAAATGGGATGACATTGCATTTAAATTAGTGTCATTTTGAGAATGTCCTCCGAAAAAGAACGACAGCATCAAACGTGTCCAGAAACAACATCCGGTACATTCAAGCATAGATATAGAAACATGGATTCCTCATTGGCCACAGCTTTACGTCTGCACGGTCGCCATATTTCGGAGGTCAAGATCTGCTAGTTAACAATACTGAGAGATTCAGACTGCACTACAAAATCTACTGTAACTCGCTTAATTCTGAACCAATTTTAATGAAATTTGGTTTCAATTACTAGGGGTGGATCTAATCAGCTTGAACATTAACCTTGGAATAGCCATAAGTTCCACTGGGACATGCTGGCTCCGATCTATGAACATGCAAGTGTTTTTATTGTAATCATGATGACTTTAACAAAGCAGTCATTTTAACCAAAACCACAATGTTCTTCTGTCTTTTATTCGTCAGTCAGTTTAGAGATCATCTAATGTTGCGAGGCAGCTGGACTCGTAATCTTGAAATTACGTGAGAATTCTTCTCCAGGCTTCAAGCTAGGTGCTTGTGTCCAAACCACAGTGGTTCAGAGCAATCAGGGTCCTATGTGGAACCACTGGCAGCTACGGCATGAACTACAGACATGGGTTAACGCTAGGTGTGAGAAGTGATCATCCACTTGTGGTGAAGCAGTGTGGAATCATGGGAGTTGTTGTCTTCAACACATTGCCGTCATTGGAAGCAGATTCTCTTGAGCCCAATTATCCACAGAGGTCTCCTCCTCTCCAAAACAAACGGACCCGCTGATTAAAACCGCTAAAAACACTGAATAAAGCAGTTCCACCTTAAAAATCACTGCTTCTCCCACGCTGTTGGACAGACAAAGGACGTCCCGGAGGGGCTGCGAGCCGAGCTGCTGCTAACGTTAGCTCAGCTTGTCTCCTGAATAACTTAAGATCCAGACGTTCGATGACTAAAATTCCTTCATCCGGTTCAAAAATCTAGAGTTAAAAAGCACCAAGATCGTAAACAGTGGATTGGTAAAAACTGTGGCTTCAGACTGGAATAAAAAGGTACTCAACTCAAACTACATACAGAACATAGATTAGAGTTTATACACATTTCAATGCAGAAATGTGTACATATTATAGCTTTAATACATGTTTGGAGGGGGTCTTTAACTACTAAAATGTCAAAAACTTTAATTATATAGAAAAAAAAACAGTGCAAGCGGTTAAGTATTTTATAAAATAAACGTTTTATTTTATCAAAAGTTGATCATGACAGCAGTAAGATCATGACAATAATATATAATGCACAGAAATGGAATAAACAGCAACAGCGTATATGAAAAACTAGTGCAAAAAAATCACAAATACAAAAATATATTGCACTTTGAAGTTTTAGGTGGAAGAAGTTTGAACAACATTCTCAATTTGATATATTCATACATCTGTAAACATTTATCTGTTACACTTTTTGTCATTCTTATCGCGAGCACGAAAGCTTCTTTAAAAACATCCAGAGGAAAACATCTACAGCGAGAGAAGCTTCAGTTCGGAGCAGAAAACCAACAGGCGACTTGTGGTACTTTATCTTGGTTGGTCAGAGTTGTGCTTTTTTTATTCTCTAGAACCTGTTTATACCTGGTCATTTAAAACCAAACACACACTCTCTCTCTC
>NW_023339774.1:21932299-21933237 GCF_004916995.1 Morone saxatilis | reverse complement strand
CACACACACACATTCACACACAATTTGAGCTTTAGTTTAAGTGCTCGAGGTGGTCGTATTTATCAGAAACATCTTTTTTATTATCTGTCTCCTCTGTGTTGCTTTGTTTTGCAGGAGGAGACCACCTGAAGTCCGGAGCTCAAACTTTAACCAAAGATAGCTTTTGTCCTGTTTTAAATGTGCCATTTAGGTTAAAGAGGACAGAATCTACTGTAGCATATAGGCCTGCGGCAATCTGCAGAATATAAAACCCACCAATAGAAAAACAGTAATAACGGTATGTGCAAAATTCACTGTGAGGCAGAAGGAGGCGTCCTCTGACCGCTCGGGAGCCATCTTTGTTTTCTGCCTCATCAGAGTCATACAGTGGCGTCGGAGAGGATCCGGCATGCCTCGAAATCCCTGGTCCATGTGTCAATGGTCACCGAATACTCTGTCAGCTGACGCTCCCGGGGTCGGGGAGGGTCTGGCCGTGTTTATGGTGATATATAATCTGGTGAGAAGCTGGCTGTGTAGGGCCTGGAGCTGAGGGTGACGGCGTCGTGTT
This sequence comes from Morone saxatilis, assembly GCF_004916995.1. Classification (NCBI taxonomy): domain Eukaryota; kingdom Metazoa; phylum Chordata; class Actinopteri; family Moronidae; genus Morone; species Morone saxatilis. Next base: position 21,932,690 of record NW_023339774.1, on the reverse strand, counting down.
TGTGCAGAAGCCTCAGCGGGACGGACACGTGTCGGGTCTCCTGACGTCCGCGGCCCCGCACACCTCCACGGGGTCGGGGTAAGGGTCGACCTGAGGGGGGGGCAGAGACAGTTTACAGACTGCTGATGGAGGGGTAAATAAAAAGCCTCAAAGAGTGAAGAACAGAACAGAAACTCTGTTGTGATAGAAATACAGAACCTTTGGACTGATCAAATGTCCCGATAAATTCCACATGAAGTCAAACGTTTGTGTTTTTATCACGTATGTCAGAATCTGTCCCAACAACAGTTTTTTTTAGGCATTTCAGGATTTCTTAATTGTATTTTCCTGAATACTAAAGTATCACTATCCAATGAAACGTTTTCTCTCTACGGCCTCACTGATTACTGTA
>NW_023339774.1:21928251-21932278 GCF_004916995.1 Morone saxatilis | reverse complement strand
CTGTACAAAAGCACAACTTTATAATGAAACTAGCTGGCTACCATTTCACTCTGTAGCAAGTTAGCTAACGTGCTAGCTCATTAATTGTCTAATAGAACAACGGCTAATCGTCAGGAACAAGAAAACAATGAATGTATCATAAAAGAATCCTATAAAGTCTGATTGTTAATAATTACAATAAACATAATACAGACAGAGAATTGTTTAAAAAGTTCATTTGGATGTGACAGTGTTGTCTGTACCTCTGAGTAGAGCGGCGGCGGCAGATATCTGAACTCTGTGATGTAGGTCAGCAGAGATCCCTGGTCCTCTGCCTCCCCGTCCGACCGATCGCAGCCCCGCAGACAGTCCCGTCTCTGAGACTCGGATATCGCCAGGTCGCTGTAATTCGGCGGCGCTGCAATAAACAGACGAGCGTAAGACGTCGTGTTCGTTAATAAGCGATGAAAGGTGCGTTCAGTGTTGGCTGTGCGTACCCTCCGGCCTCTCCTGCAGGCCCAGCCAGCTCAGCGTGCTGCAGTTGCTGCTGATGCTGGAGGTCCGGGTGGCGCAGGTGTGCAGCGGTATGGTCCCGATCACCAACGGCAACGACAGAGACAGATTCAACCCGCCGGGAACGTCCACGTACACCTGCAGGAAGAGGAGGGACAACACGGGTCTTAGTGGGAGTCGGGACAATGCAGCTCCCTGAAACATCTCTAACACCTACTTATTTTAATATATATTAATAATTTTTTTTTTTTTAGGAGATTTTCTCTTCACCCAGCAGATTATTAATTCATGTTTAGTTATTAGTGTTCTTGTGTTACTAAAAGGTTATTAGCATAGTTGTTGTGTTACTTTATTATTATTATTATTTATCATTAGTCAGAAGGATAATTGATTTTATGATTGACTGACAGACATTCTGTGATTCTGTGATAGTTCTGGTTCTCAGTGGTTCTGGTTCTCAGTGGTTCTGGTTCTCAGTGGTTCTGGTTCTCAGTGGTTCTGGGTCAGACTCACCACGAGGGCGTACTCCACTCTGATGATGGGGCAGTCCAGGATGGAGGGGGACACCGGGGGGATCTTGAGCAGTTTGCCCTCCCAGCTCTGGCTCTTCCCCTGAGGCAGCGGGTCCCCCCTCAGGTTGGACACCAGCTGCTGGATCTGCTTGCCTTTGCCCTTTGCGAAGAAGGTCTGGGTCTGGTACAGAGCCGCCTTCGGCACCACGACGCGGGACGAACAGTTCTCCACCTCGGCAAAGATCTGGATCGACTCACCTTAGAGAGAAGGGAAGAAGAGATCAGTCTGTCAGACTGAGAGAGAGAGCTGGAATAAGTGACACAGTAAAGAAGAAAAGGAGGAGTGAGGAGGAGAAGGAGGGGGAAGAGGAGGTCTGGCTCACCTGGAGTGTAGCCCTTTCGCTCTATCTTGGCACTGAGGGAGATCGGACCCGAAGCACAGAACCAGCAGCACAGAGTTTTCTCCTTGGTACCGGCCTGAGGAGCCTGAAGGAGACACAGTAAAGACACTTGTTCAATGAAAGAGGAGGACCACGCCCCCAATTATGCATAACTTTAACTTCTATTTTCTATTTATTTTTATTTTGCTGTATTATTTTTTGTTTTCAGTTAGTTTCCAGAGAGTTTCTAGTTTTTATTGCTTAAAAATGTTTCGTTTTAGTTCATTTTTAATTAGTTTTAGTGTTTTTTTTTTAAATAACAGTCTCAATAAACATCGCCATCGTCTCTACAGCTAATTAATAATAACTGTAGAGATGATAACTGTATGAGGGGTGAATTTATATATAACTCACTGTTTATTATTATATTAAAGCTTACAGTTAAGCATAATTAAGAAACTCAGTTTAATAGTGATGTCTCTCTATGATGTACAAAAACAAACAACACCATCAGTGAGAAGTATTTCTATATTCTTAATGCCCGGGTCGGATTCCCCTTAAAATCAATAAACAAGGCAGTGGAAACTTTAACTTTAACTTAAACAAGTATCTGATGTTTTTATTGAATGCAAGACTCCTTTGAGTCATATTTGTTGCTGTTTCCCTCTTGTTTCCAGTCTTTATGCTAAGCTAAACTAGGTGGTATCAACCGTCTCATCCTCCAGAAAGCTGATCAGAGAGTTTCCCAGCGCCTACCAGCAGCAGCGGCGTGTTGATGTCGATGTGCTCGAACACAATGAACTCTTTCTTCACTTTGACGGGGAGCAGCCAGGGACGGTGCAGTTCGGCTTTCACCCAGTACCTCACGCTGCCGTGCTTCCCTTCAAAGGAAGTGGCGAGGGCCCTGATGGACGGGAGGAAGGGCGGCGGGAAAGAAAAAGAGCATTAGGAAGTGTGGGTGGTCTGTGCTTGTGTAATGAGTCTTCACTGTAGGGCAGCGGTACCAGTACGGTGATGTTACAGTACAACATCAAAGAACTACAGTATATCAGTGAAATGTACTTTAAGTGTTAAATGTTCCTGAGACTGATTATTATATATGACATTAATACACTGTAAAAACAATCTTATTACATATATAATAACATAATAACTGACTTTACAGTATTAATTACAGTAATTTTCTATTATTAAAATACAGTTTTTAGTTTTAATTTTACATCAAATCCTATTTTTGGGCTTTTTAATGTTTAACTAAAGATATTTACACTGTAAAACCAATGAAATGATCTATAAATACAGGTGAACACTGCTATAATACAAATAATCAGGCTTAAATTTACAGAGGAGTGCGGTTATTATTTGATTTTTCTTATTTTAATCTGAATTTTAAATGTCATAGAACTGTAATAAAAGTCATTATCTGTGAAGTTACAGTAATTATTGCTGTTTTCACTGATTAAAAACTGTATTTTGACAGTTTACCAATGCTTATACACTGATAAACAACATTTATTCAACATGTTTGTTAACGCCATTTGTAAACTTCCATAATTATATAAAATATTTGTCAGTTACAAAACATTGTAAAATATTGGAGGAAAAGTCAAATACTCGAGGAAAGTACCATAACTTTACTCTATACGAGTAAACATACTCACATCTGAGGCAGGTTGAAACTGAAAGCAAACTCGTGTAAGCCGGTGTGCAGAACAGTCAGACCTTCCTCCGGACACTCCTCGTCTGAAAGAGAAACCCACGCTGTTAAATATCACACAACTCACTCGTCACTTCACCTCAGAGGATTTATTTACAACTGTAACAGGAAACATTCATTTTATCTGCAGACGTTTGAGCACCATCGATTAGTCGATTTTCATAATCGATTCAGTTGTTTTTGTCTGCTGGTCGGACAAAAACAACCAAATAAAGACGTCATCTTGCTCTTTAAAAATATTTTTTTTTAGCTTCCTCTGGCTCCTCCTGGTGGCTCCTAACAGTGTCTGCAGGAGTTCGCCGGGCCTGAACGAAAACAACCAATCAGAGAAAGATAGTTGATTGTTGAGTCTCATTCTCAGACGCTTTGGGTTGGTGGCTTAAAGCTCGAAAACCCAAAGCAGCTGAGAATGAGACTCAACAATCAACTATCTTTCTCTGACTGGAGCACAGAGGAACCCGATTCTTTCACACATTATCGGTCTTGTGTACTAATACCAGGATTCAGTGAAAGTTTCAGCTAATACGACATAAAGTTATATTTTATTAAAGTCTCCTACTGCAGCTTCACCAGAGCTCTTCTACACACAGAGAATAATCACATTAAAAGTCAAAGAACCGACACACACACTCGTTTGATTTGAGGAGAACTGTTGGCGAGCTATTAAAAGATGTAGTAGCGAGGAGCCGCTGAAGGCAACACGCCCTGTGGGAGAAAGAACATGACCTCTATTCACTTCCTCATTTCTTCTGTTATTGTTTGTGTTTTAAACGTCTCCAATCAACCCGTCTGAACTTCAGCTTCCTGCCACCTCAGCAGCCTGCATCTCTGCTGTCTGTCTGTCTGTCTGTCTGTCTGTCTGTGTTGGTGTGAGAGCTGTCATAAACAGCTTGCATTTGTGTGTTCGTGTGTGTGTGTTTGTGTGT
>NW_023339774.1:21917325-21928214 GCF_004916995.1 Morone saxatilis | reverse complement strand
TGTGTGTGTGTGTGTGTGACCGGCAACACAGAGCGAGCAGGAGTAGACCGGTATGAACCAGACTGAGCAGCTTCCTTCAGCTGGAAACTCCAACGCACGCATTACAACTCGGCTCCTGATTGGCAGAGAACGTGACACGAATTACAGGCCGGGCTCCGATTGGTGCAGCCCCGACAAGCCCCTGCCCACATTAGTACAGCCATGTGGTGTGTTGCATGAGAGTAGGTGGGGGAGGAGGAAGGGGTGAGGAAGGGTGTTGCACACTAACTGTGAACTCCAGGTAGAGTCTCAATGACAGAAATGATGAGAGGAAAAGTTTCACATTCAGGTTGTTTTATGACTCGAACATTAATAAATTAAATATAAAATCGTGTTTTTCTTTCCTTCCCTTTTTAATGCAACAGAAATGTATTTAATGATACATTTTAGACTCAGTGATCGGCTAAAGTCCAGTTAAAAAACACTTGTATTTGGATAAAATGTCTAAAGGTTTTGAAATAAAACAATTTCCACGGATGCTTTTGGTTCAAATATCTTCGTTTTGGTGCTTTTCAAAGCAAATGTTTAATATATGAGATTGTTAAATCGGTTCATATTTCTGCCATTTCTTTCTTCTTCTTTCTGTTTTTGTGAATGGAGTCTGGTGGACAGAACGTATAAATAGTATATATATAATATATACATAACGGCGGTTCAAGTTGAAACAGCTTCCCTTTAAGTACAGCCTCCACTCCTGGATGTTTCCCCCGACCACGAGATCCATTTAGGAGAAGTTCCTGAGCTTTCGATCGAAGCACATGGTCTTCCTCAGCAGGTGGAGTTTAGCTACGTAAACTCGTCCTCGTCGGGTTGAAGAATGAACTTTTATTAGCGCTGCAATTCGAGTCGTCATTAAAGTCTTTTTGATCTGAAGACGTTGCGTTGGCCTTTAGGAAACTGTGACACATTTTAACTATTTTCTAACGTTTTAAACGAAGAATTCGAGAAATCTTTTAGAGCTAATCTGGTGGAAAATGAGTCCTCATGGTCCACTTTTCTCTTCCCAATAGTTCCTGTTTGGAGCCGCGACGGCAGAGTTTTTTAATTATTGATTTGACGCCCGCTCAAATGATTCAGTTTTTATTTCCATTAGAAATATTGTAGTATTTTGACAGTTTTTGACCTCCTTAGTTATTATTATTATGAGTGGAGACTGTACTTAAAGGGAAGCTGTTAATCGCTCTATTCACCAGACTCCATTCACAAAAATACTAATTTAACGCTGCAGAGCACTGGTCTACCACAGCCTCCACGGGTTGGTTAGTTTGTGTTGTTGTGTGACTTTGGTGTTTGGTGAAGAAGTGGCAGAAATATGAGCCCATTCAATCACAAACAATCTCATATATCAAATATTTGCTTTGAAAAGCCTCAAAATGAAAATATTTGAACTCAAAAACATTATTCTGGCTCATTAGTGAAGCAATGAATAGAAATTAAGAAATTGTTTTATTTCAGACATTTTTCCAAATACGTTTTCTTTCATTGAACTTAAACCTATAAATTAAAATAATTTAATTCCTTACACACATTATTTGTTAAATGAATGTGAATGAATGTGTTAAACTGGGGTGGCCACCCTCTTGATCCGCTCCTGCTGCCCTAAGAGTGACGTTATCTGACAACACCGACATCCAGTAAAAACCTGCAACACTTTCCCACATAATCTCACTTCCTCTTGACCTCTGACCCCCACTGACACTGCCTCAAACCAGGGAAGTATGCTCAGACTGCAGATAATGAAGTCGATGATGTCTTTATTTCACATCAGTTCAACTCAAACTGTTTAAACGTGTTAAGTCCAACAAATTAAGCATTAAAAAACATTTGATTTGTGTAACTTAAATAGTTTATCACCTTCACTTATCTTTCAATAATTGATTATAGATCAAAAGAAAAACTTTTTCTAACAGTTAAACACGGATTGACCAAATAAAGTGTTAAATTTACTTTATATTACCTGTAAACAATTTTAAAATGAATCGATTATTAATAATTGGTAGCTAATTAATATTTTGGGGCTTTTATTTTTTAAAGAAAGCCCACTTAAAGAAGTAAATGAAATCACTAATCCTTAAAAATACACGTTTAAGTCCAAACTACTTTAATGTTTGAGTTTAATTCAGGAGACTCCAACTGCTCTTTTATTAAGATTTACACAACTGAAGCTTCACGGTCATAAATAATATTAAATGTACACACAGGAGGAGGAAGAGGAGGAGGAGGAGGAGGAGGAAGAGGAGGCAGCAGATGCAGGTGACAGTCTGACCCACATTATGTGGATGTAACAGAGTCTCTCATTTACATCAAACTGTATTCTTTCGCTTATTTGCATCAAGTTTTTACAAACATCACACAGGTGGGAGGCCTTTAACCAGCAGCTGACACACACACACACACACACACACACACACACACACACACAGTCAGCGGGTCCTCCCCTCCCCTCTCTCCCTCTCCTCCCCTCCTCCCCTCTCTGGCAGTTTCTGAACAGGTTTGAACCGCTTCTAACAAAGGGAGTTGGCTGTCTGCTGCTTCAGGATGTAATCAGCACAAAATGGAGATCGCTCTCGGACCACAGTTTAACTGAAACTGAATAAAAACCTGATCAAGATCTTTCTGTTCGGTGCGACTCCATTTCCTCTTTTTGCTCATAGTGTTTTCATACACGGGTTGCAACTTTTTCTCCCTCTCCCTCTCCTCTCCTCTCTCCCTCCTCCTGCAGCAGAACCGAGGATGCACCCTGCAGCACAACTCTTATTAAACCCTCCGTCGGGCTGGTTCGGGTCTAAACTGCCGGGTTTTTGCGGGGTGCTGGACTGAAGAGGGGCTGCGGAGAGTTTCGCATCCCCGATCAGCTGTTGCATCAGCACCACTGCGCGTGTGTGTGTCTCTGATGGGGCTTTTGTTTTGACACATGACTCCTGTGTGAATAAAGTTTGGACCTTACCTCTCTCCTCTCCGATCAGGGTGTCGTATGGTGCAGGTACTCCACCTCCTCGGTGTAGTTCTGGGTGTAAGCCGTGTTGGCTCCGGCGTTCCTCGACTCCGTCCAGCGGACCTTGGCGACTCCTCTCGCCGTTATTCCAAGCTCTTCCCCGCACATCCCCGGCGACCTCCACCACCACCCGGCCCGACACCAGGTCCCGCCGGAGACACGGGCAGGTTGTTTCGTTCAGGCTGTCGAAGTAAACCCCAAGGCCCTGACTTTGCCCAGCACATGATGGTGGCGGTGATCTGCAGAAGCCCCGGGAGGAAGAGAAATAATAAAGTCTGTGGAGTTGTGCGTTAGAGCATGGGGCACAAATGCATGCGCGCTAGCCCGGGTGCCCAGCGCACGGCCGGGTCTGCGACCGGGTCCGTGGTGGCTCATCTGTGGGTGAGACTCAGCTGATGGGTCGCTGCAGCTCCCCCGCTTCTCCTCCCGTGCGCTGGAGTCTCTCTCTCCGTCTCTCGCTGCCTGCAGCCGCTGCGCTCTTAAAGCCTCTGTGCGCAAAAATAAACCTCACTGAGCATGTGCGCCACAGACCGGCCGGCCCGCTCACACACACTCACACACACACAGAGAGACAGACACACACACACACACACACAACACACACACACACACAGACAGACAGACACACACACACACCACACACACACACACACACACACACACACACACCACACGTCTTCACTTTCTTTATAAAAAACAAAGATTATCAATAATTTCCCAAAAGTTTTCTGAAAATCAAATTTAGTGTCAGTGGAAGAAGGTAACTGAGTACATTTACTCGATTACTGTACAAGTTTGTGGTGCATGTACTTTAGTATTCCTATATAAGGGAAAGTACTCTGAATACTTCCTCTATCACTTAAAGTAACTAGTAACTGTTTTAAAATAAATGTAGTTCAGTAGAAGTATAAATAATAATAAACAGTAATTTAAGTAAATGTACTCAGTTACTTTCCTCCACTGGCACCAATATAGATTTTCAGGAAACTTTTGGAAAATTATTGATTATCTTTGTTTTTCATTTTCAGTGTTCAGACTTTTACTGTAAAATACTCTCAGCATTGTACTCGAGTATTTCCATATCATAATAAATACATGAATAAAGTGTATTACTATTTATACTTCTACTTATAGTTACTCTCAGTTATGGAGGAAGTTTTCAGGTTCCATATAAAAAACAAAGATTATCAATAAATTGGCAAAAAGTTTCCTGAAATTAATCTAATTTGGTGTCAGTGGAGGAAAGTAACTGAGTACATTTACTCAACTACTGTACAAGTTAATGTACTTTAGTGTTTCCATATCATGCTATAAAATATCAATAAATAAATAAAGAACATTTGTTATTATTTATACTTCAGCACAGTTTAAGTTTGTGCCTCATTTGCATATTTAAACATAACATTTTAGAAAACTTGAAGTAGAAAAATGAACTTTAAGTAAACAACTAATTAATTAAATATAACTAATTAATTAAATCCTGCTTGAACATGAACTCAGAGCTGAAGTGTAAGAAACAAACAACAGCTCCAACATCTTGGATTCAGACAGCTAATAACCAATAAACTTCACTTTGATCATTTTAATATAATAAAGTTTAAATATTTAAGTTACAGAGAGTTTAAAACATACAAGCGTATTAAAGTTATGGAGTTAAATGTGGCTGCTGCAAGGAATTGTGGGACGACATCACCTCCTTTCATATATAAAGCACCTTTCTCCTGTGAATATAGTTTGTGTTCAGTTAAATAATAATCTGACATTTAATTTAGTTTTCTTCACATAAATGAACCAAATGCTGAGATATCGACCCACTGTGTGTATTTTAAAGTTTATTACACTCAAATCAAGAAGATTTGGCGAGCTCTAGAGGGGACCCTGACCCTCAGGTTGGGAACCGCTGGTAGAAAGTGTCTTCATCAGTAAACCCAACTCTTCTGGAAGCAGATTAGACTCTGATTCCTGTTTCACTTTAACATGCTGTCATTTATCTTTATACACAAAGAGTCAAGGTTGAACAGTTGAAAGAGTTCAGACATAAAACAACACAATTAAAAGTTAAAGGTCCAGAGTGAAACATTGAAGGAGATCTATTGGCAGAAATATAAGATTCATATAGTTTAAATTATAATCACTTGGAAATAGGAATATTGAGAAGTCTGTTGATATAAATTGATATAGAGAAGATTTAATAATTAGAAGCATAGAAAATAAAGAGAATAAATAAAAACTATAAAAAAGAAAGTGTAACTGATATATAATGTGTAATATAAATGTAGTGATACATTAGAATATACAGTATGAACATTGTGTTTATTGATAAATAATGAACATCATAAATATTATTAATATTAAATGAGCATCAGAGAAATAAAATGTTTGAATTGTCTGAGTCTGCAACAGAAAACCACCTCCAGATGTTTTCCAGATGTTTTCCAGGAGTCAGACGTCGTCGCTCTGCTGCAGCTGTGGAGAGGATCCGAGTGGACGGCGCCCCCTGCTGGACGAAACCCTGCAGCACACTCCTCAGACACAGGTCAAAGGTCAGTGATCAGACTGTGAGCTGGATATGATCTGGATTATTTCAGACTTTAAATATGATTCATATATTATTTATCTAATTATAATTATTAAAATAAATATATTTCATGTCTTCATGTTTATATGGTGACTCTGTTAATGTCAATAATGTTAATACAAATCTAACAACCTCAGCCAGGAAGAGTTTTTATTCCAATTCAGGAGTGAAAAATAAGTTAATTTTATGCTTTAAAAACAGTTTTCAGCTCTAAATTAAACAAAATGTTATTTATTACTATTTATTTTTTTATTTATTTATTATTTCTCTTATTACTCACTGCACTTCACTTACAACAGTAATTAGTTACACTAATAGTTGTTTTACCTTTCTGGTAAACACAATTCGTGAGTGAATTGTTCTTCTCCCTAAAACTGTGACTTATGATGATTAAAGTTGCAGTCGGGTACATTTAAGTGTATTTTAGGCTCAATAATCAATAATCTTTCTCTGCTCTGATTGGTTGTTTTTATCTGGTGGATTCTTGTTAATCCCATCAGGAGAAACCAGCTGATTATCTCAGTCTCATGTTCTGTCAGGATAAAGTGAAAGTTTTAGTGAATGTGACAATAAATATGTTTATAAAAGTTAACAGTTTAGTTTGTTAAAATCAAAGTAATTAAATATTTCTGTCAGTTTCCTCCACCATTACAAAAACTAGTCAGTATATTAAACTCATATTCAGCATTTCCCCAAACTTATTTAAAATGTGTGAACAGAATTTATCTGAATAAAGTCACTTAAATCTTTTTTCTTCCACTAAAGCAAATTATTACATTACCTGTTAAAACAGCTGATAGACGATTAAAAAACTATTTACGATTAATCAATTAATAAAATGGTAGCCAATTTATTTTGGGGTTGATATTTTATAATCATATAAAGTCAACTTAAAGAAAATGAGTCAAGGAAACAAACTGGAATTAAATTACCAAAACCTAAAATACGACATTATTTATTACTTCAGCCATTTTTAAGTTGAGTTTAATAAATAATAATAATATTAATATGAATCAAATGTTTTTGGAAGGATTAAATTATGTTAACTTACTTCTGTAGTTAGTTTTTATAGTGTCTGCACTGTAATGTGTTATTATTTGTTATTTTAACATCAAAAACGTTAAGTAAACATTAAAAAACATTGTTGTTTAAGTAGCTTCAGTAATTTTACACTGATTTAATTCTGTAATTGTTTGCACAGTGAAAACAAAATATCCAGTAAAAAGTACCAGAATGTTTTTTTTTTTTTAAATTTAGTTAGTTTCACTTAAACTTTCCGATGTTTTCAGTTCAAACTATTTTCTTTGAGTTAAATGAACGTTTCTGGTTTTACAGTGAATAATAACAACAGACAGTAGATCTGTGTACAAATATATTTTCTCAGACAAACGTTACACGGTCGTTACAGTCGGTCCTGCATTCGACTTCATTACAGTCGCAGAAGTTAGTCAACGGCAGCAAAACACCCATAATGCAACAGGAAACAGACAATGTGCAAAATGACAGAAATCAATGAGAGTAAACAGAACGCAGCTTCACATTCAGGATCCATAAAATGCACTTTGCATATAATTTATGTTCAGTCATGCAGAAACACTTCGACACACACAGACGACGGCCCACGGACATGCAGGGAATCACATCCCGAAAACCGAGATCATAAAACCTCGGACGTTAACTCTGATTGTTCACACCGACGTTCGCAGGAAATCAGAGACTGAAAGTGAATAAAAATAAATAAACTTCAGGCTGAAATATTAAGATTTTGTCTCCTTGGATCATATAGTTTATAAGTTTATCTTTATGGAAGATTTAAAATGCCAAAACAAACAAAAAAAGAAAAATAAAGAGTAAAATAAAACACATTGTTATATGTTTTTTTTACTGTGTCATAATAAAATAAAAAACACGTTAAAAGGACAATAATGTAGCTTCTTGTCTTTAATAACTGGTTTTGTATTTTGATATTGTTGTTTAAAGTCAAACTTTATCTCATTGTTTTGACTTTTTATCATAATAACACTGCACCTTTAAGACAAATACAGATAGCTGTAATTGGAACAATAATGTGTCAGTCAGTGGAGCCTTAGTTAGTATCATTGGTAACTTTAACCTACTGTTTCATGTTAAAACGGCTGCTGTGAAAAAGGTCTATTGTGAGATGTGATGAGGCCTCATTCAGAAAGACTTTCTTGTGTTTTAAGACACATTTGACCATAAAATGAAGCCGTATTAGTTACTAATTACTTCTGTATTTTAGTATTATAGTTTAAAGTCAAACTTTACCTTATAGGTTTGATTTTTAATCTCATAAATTCATAAAATCACCAAACTTGTGTTATTGTTTTGATGTGAGAGAAATGACTTATTGTACGTTTAAACTCAAAATAATATTAAATAAAAAACTAAATCCATGTTCACGTGTCGTGTGGATCTGACCAAATCTATTGTTTCCTATGAGGTAATATTTACCTGTGCGTGTGTGTGTGTGTGTGTGTGTGATACATGGAGTAACAGAGGCAGCAATACCATGCAACTCTACCTTTAAAGTAACATCAGACACTGACGATACATCGAGTTCAAACCGACTCCATGCAACAGTTTCATACATGCACACGCGTGTACATTCAGAACGGACAGCATTACATCGTCCTGCGTCTGGTTTCAACAAATAAAACCGATTTTTAAAAAAACAAGCTTTTCTTTACAAGATTTAGAAAATAAATCTTTCCACAGTAACAAAACAGAAACAACTCAACAAGATACAACTTCTCATAATAATGAAAATATAGCAGAAATATATAAATAACATAGTTTACAGAGTTTACAGGAGAGAGAGTGGGCGAGAGCCGGCAGCTAACTCGGGTTTGTCCTCTTGCGTTTGCTAGGACTTTGTCCGGGGTCGACCTTCAGCTCATGGTACTGCATCTGTCAACACACATAGACACACACACATGATGACAGGTTCTGTCTCTAATTAAACAGGAAACCGTGGCGCTGCTGCAGACTGTATTTGCTCACTGCAGCCATATTGTTTGCTTAAGAGCACTAATACGGGACAACAAACAGCGTCGGTTGTTTACATTAACTCCTGCATAACCTACTTACAAATTTAATGTTTTCTTTTGTCGTGTTGTTTTTCCAGGTTTTCCAGGATGCGTGGGAACCCTGAGGAACCCAGGATTCATGTTCTAGGTTGACTATATAATGTTCTACATCGCTGTGTGCAGGTCTATAAAGGGACTGCAGATGAGAATTAGCTTTAAGCTTTAAGCAACACTTGTGTTTAATGAACCTTAAAAGTAAAAAATGAATAAATAAAAATGCAAAAACAAGAAGAAAGAAACACTCAACGTCGCCTCCGTCGTTCAACGCTGAAATAAACTCACCACTTGAACGTCAGACGGCACTCTGGAAAGAAAGTCAAGAAGCTCGTTGTTGTCGATCATGTACGGATCGCGAAGCTTCTTGGTGAATTTATTCACACCTGCGGAAGAGAAGACGTCAGTTTATAGAATGAATATGGATTATTATTATTATATTATTCTCTGTGTGACTCACCCCACGCCAGCACAAGGTATCGAAGAGGAATGAGGTAGAGCAGAACTGTGGCCGAACATAAGGCAGTGATCGCCAACCAGCTTAGAAAAGGCACTGTCCAGTTAACGGTGCTGCGGAGGAAGAAGAGCACAAATAAACTGAGATACTGTATCTCTGTATGTCCTAGCAGTGGCTAACAGCGGCACCAGTGGCCGTTCAGTGAACTGCAGTCAGCGTCCAACAGCGACAAACACTGAACACTGTAAAATAACTGACAATCAGAACGTGACATCCTTTCACCCTCATCTCTACATAGAAAAACAGAGAAATCAGTAAGGGAACAACTCGTTTGTTAAGTTACGTTACAACCTGTTCACACGCTGGCAATAAAAAGTGATTAATACTTAAATGCTTCACATATGGAACCTTTTACACAGTAAATCCAACTGAAACTGTGCAAGAGGGGATAAAAATATGAATTTGACGAGCCGCTCTCTGTGATACTCACTTCTTTATCCTCTCTCCGTGTGACGCCACCTCATCCAGAGCGTTCTGTACGCTGATGAACACGTCCTGGATGGCGTACAGTTTATCCATGAAGCCTCTGTGCTCGGACTCCTGACAGCAACGAGGGATCAGAGCTTCAGTACGTTCAATAAAACATTAATACCGGCGACATGTTAGAGCGGTTCTGACGCTACCTTGTCCTCTTTATCATCTTCTTCGTCTTCCCATTCAAACATGGCGTCCATGGTCTGCAGCAGGAGGGGAAAGCGGTAAAACGTTTAACTGCTTGAAAGACAGACGTTTGTATTGAATAATGAGTTTTTCCTGGTTTTCTCACCATGTCCGCTGTTTCCCGGCTCGAGGAGAAGAAGTAGTTCCAGACGAGCAGCAGCAGCAGAGCCAGAGGAAGCATGTAGAGCTCGAAGTTCCACACAACCACCACAAACAGCTGGAAAGGACATCAAACATCACACATTGTCCTGCTGTATCAATCCTAAACCCTCTCATGATTAAGATTAAGATTAGGTTTTTCTGTTTGCTGGTGGAGGAAGGATTTAGATCTTTAGCACAAATACAAACAAAGTAAAAATACTCAATTCAAAATCCTTCTTAAACGTACTACAAGGAGTTTAAAATTGTCTCTATATCAGTGGTTCCCAATCTTTTTTCCTAACAGGATCCTTTTTCTATCATTTAGTAAATTAAGTGACATATTTTATAGATATTTAATATTATATTCAATGTATAATAATAACAGTGAACACAATAACTGCAGGAAGTTTGTTTAATCAGGCTTACATTTACAACAGAGTGCTGTTATTATTAGATTTGGATGAGTTTTCCTGATATTTTTAGCAACTTTTTATACAAGTCTGTACAAGTTTTCTGACAGATTCAGTGTTTTGTTCTCATTCTTATATCAGATCCTAAGTTGTTTTCTAAAGCCGGACGATGCTGTTAATCAGAGACTGAAGGATCTGTGAGTATAGTTCAGATCTTTAAAGTTTAGATCTTAAATAATAATCCAAACTTCTTTAGAACTTCTTCTTTGATTTTTTAACAGAAATGAGGAAAATGCTGAGATATGGGCTGACGGTGTGTATGTTCAACCACTGATCTGCATAAATAAACCTAACCTAATTATATATAGTTGTTTCTTAAAGGGGAACTTGGCAACTTTTTCAGCTTAATAAACCCGTTTAGAAATCATTTGGATGGTTAAATGGCCTG
>NW_023339774.1:21903422-21917300 GCF_004916995.1 Morone saxatilis | reverse complement strand
TGCTCCTCTTCCTTGTTTTTGCGGGCCGTTTGCGGGGTTTTTCTTTTTTCTCTTTCTTTATGTGCTCCTTTGTCTTTCGCTCGCTGAGGTTTTCTTTGTTTGGCGCCTTGTGTTCCTGGTCGTGTTTTCTCTGCTCCTTCTGTTTCGGGAGTCTCTTCTCTTGTGGCTTTTCTGGCTGATGGTTCTTTTCTGTGGGTGCGGCCTTGCTTTCCGTTTTTTTGTTGTTTTTTGGGCCCTTTTCCGGCCTGGCCTTGCCCGGCTGTTCTTATCCCGTTTCGTCTCTGTGGTGTTTTGTGTTCGGCGGCGTGCGCGGCGGTGTTCCTTCTTGTTTTGGTGGAGTGTGCCGAGCTGCGTTTGGTCTGCTTTTTGGTGGGGCTGCTAGGCTTCGGGCGGGCGTTCCACTTTTTTTTTTTTCCGCGTCGGCTCGTTTTGCTTTTTTGTCGCGCCTTTGTTTTGTGTCCCTTGGTTGCCTTTCCGCTTTTCCTGTTCGGCCTTCCTCCGCCCCCTCCCTCCATGGCGTCCCTGGCTGGGTGTGGGCTTGTGCTTGCTGTTTCGTGGCGGCCGGGCTGTCGGTAGCCATCTGTTGCCCTTGTATTTCTTCTGCGGTGTTTGCCGTGGGTCTGTTTGCTTTCTGTTCAGTTGCCTTTTTCCTCTGTGCCTTTTCTGTTCGGTCCGGGCGTGTCCGGGTGATGGCGGCTTCCTGTGCCTTCCCTGCTGTGGGGTGGGTCCTCTCGGGCTGCTCCGGGGGTTCGGGGGCCCCCCTGGTGGACGTGCCCCACAGCCCGTGTTCTTCGTATGTTGTCTCTGTAGCCGTTGTAACGGAGGCCTCAATTCTTCTGAATGAGTCAGGGGAATGTGATATAATAAATATAAGTATCATTATAATCTCTATAATTAATCGATATTTATAATATAATAATATGTTTCATTATAATCTCTATAATAAATGATATATATAATATGTATTCATTATAATCCTCTTAATAATGATATATAATATATAATATGTTTCCATTATATCTCATAATAAATGAACATAACTTAATAATATGTTTATCATTATAATTTCTCTTTATATAAGAATGTGGTCTGTCGCACTGAGTCGTGGTGGAGTCCAACCACCACTGGAAGCGTCCACTAACCTCACTCCACCGTTCTTTCTGACCTTTTGCTTTTGTGTGGTTTTAGGATTTCCTGCCGCTGCACAGTTCCAATCCTCCGACCTCTGGGGCTTTATTTTTATGCTCGTTGACCTTTGACCCCCGTGCGCTTTATTTAGTCGTAAACCAGTCTGGGAAACTGACGGGGATTTTCCCCAACTTGTTGCATGTACATTTGGTGTGTCTCTGTGTGTTATGGGGGAAATCAGCACGGCACATTTTGCACTTTTCTGTCAGTTCAAAGTTGGATACTCCTCGTGAGATAATCTACCTCTGAAACTATTAACATTTGATTTTATGTTATTATTATTCTACAGTTTATTTAATAAGAAGACAGATCCAGTGAACCAATAGACAGGCTATCTGATGCTAGTATCATGGTGATTTATAAGTGGATGCTAATTCACAGTCATCCGTCACTAGAAAGCCTTTTATGAAAAATCTTCACAGCTTGAGTCAACAATCAATTATCTTTCTACGCTCTGATTGCGTTGTTTTCATTCATTAGCAGCACGAGGAGGAAACCTGATGTGTTCACAGATTATCTTGTCTCTACTGTTCAGGATAAAGTGAAGAGTTTCATTAAATATCTTACAAAAAATTAACATCATAAAAATGACTACTGGCAGCTTTATAAATTATTAAATATTAATAAAAAATTACAAAATTATCCTGTGAATTACATCTAAATGTAAAATAATGTCAAAACTCTGTACTGTAAATAATCATAAAATTACTTGATATATTTAAAGAAAAATTTTAAAAGATTTAAAAGATTAAAACAAATTTACATAATCTTATAATTTTTTGCAGATATTATTTAATAGATTAACGTTAAATTCAAGTTTAATACTGTTAACATTTCTATTAATTATGTAAAATCAGTGGACATAATGAACCAGTAAAAAAGTATAGTTGCTGTAATTCTTAATGATTAGTTTAGTTAACTGACAGATATGTTGTATAATGATGGGAAGTTGACCATAAATGTTTGTTTACGTGTATAAGCATTGGTTAAACTCCATAATACAGGTTTTTATCCAGGTGTAAACAGCAATAATTACTGTCATTTCACAGATAATGACTTTTATTACAGTTCTATAACTTTAACATTCACATTAAAATAATAAACAATCATTTTTTCTGTTATACTTGGTATTCTATTCGTTTGCCCAGCGCTGTGATTATTAATACTAAAGTTCTTTACATTAACACAGAATTGTCTCATATATTGAATTTGCTTCTGAACTGTGAAGAAAATTCCAGGAGAACTGATTATAATCATTGATTTAATAAACGATGATTTGATCTCTGTTAACAAAATACATTTCTGTCTGTTCATCATTGCTGTGGGAGCCAGGAGCGACCGTCGCCCCCCCCTACAGGCAGAGTGAGACTGGCTCCAGGTCAGCAGCTGGAGTCGAAGTGGATGCTGCTCTGCGAGAAGATTCCTTATTAGTGCTCATTTACAGCTTTTTTACCTTGAGCTTGTAACATGGTTGAAGTGTCCCTCCACCTCTACAGCTGGATGGTTGACGGTCTCATTTAAAGTCATGATGATGGACATTTTTGGGCTTTCATCATCTGGAGAAAACATTAGTTGGGAATAACTACAGAACCTCATTAGAAATCTATCTGACACATTTAACCTGCAAGTTTCCTGTGATTTGAAATGCCACCTGGTCATATTGTGATTTCAATAATACAAAGTAAAAGTGCTCTTTATGCAGAATGACTCATTACATTTTTTATATATGGATGTAATAATAAATCATAATGTAATAATATATAATAGTTAATAATAAATCATAATGTAATAATATATAATAATATATATTTAAATCATAATGTAATAATATATCATAATGTAATCATATATAATAATGTAATAATAAATCATAATGTAATGATATATAATAATGTAATAATATATAATAATGTAATAATATATAATAATGTAGTAATATAATATAATGTATAATATATAATAATGTAGTAATATATAATAATGTAATAATAAATCTAATGTAATATATATAATAATGTAATATAAATCATAATGTAATGATAATATAATAATGTAATAATAAATCATAATGTAATAATATATAATAATGTAGTAATATATAATAATGTAATAATATATAATAATGTAGTAATATATAATAATGTATAATAAATCATAATGTAATAATATATATAATGTAGTAATATATAATAATGTAATAATAAATCATAATGGTAATAATATATAATAATGTAATAATAAATTATAACACTCTGGTTAATGTGCAATACTCTTTTTAAGGATTCAGTTATTAATAATGTATTCATTATTCATAACCCTTTATCTGTCATATACTGCAGCATACATACACATACATCTATATATTGTCATATATTTGATTATAATGAACATACTTTAGACTCTTATTATATTTCTGTGTTGTATATAGTTGTTAGATAATGTAATATAATACATATTTTAACGTTATTATAATTTACCTTGTAATGTAACCAACTGTAATGAATGTAGTGAAATAAAGTATAAGCAGTATAAAATGTAAATGTAAAGACTTTATGCAAATGAGCTCATGACGTCGACCAATAGGAGTCGTTTTCGAGTCTGACCGGAAACGGAAGTGCGCTGTTGTTGTTGTTAGAGGAGGAGGAGGGTTAGTGTTAGTGCTCCGACAGAAACAGCAGAGTGAGCAGATGGAGTACCAGCTGATAATGGCGGTGTCCGGGTTCCCCAGTCTGTACGACTCCACCTGTGTGACGTACCGGGACCTGAACATCCGGAGCGACTCCTGGAGGCGGGTCGCCCACATCGTCGGTGTCCCCGGTGAGAGCCTCCGGGCGGAAACACTGCGGAGCACATCCACCGTGGATCGTTAGACCCTTTATTGATTCATTGATTTATTTCAACCGTTTATCAACAAAACATCAAAACAATACGAGTCCGTCGGTCAATGTCTTCCGACTACCTGTGTCTCTCAAACAGACGCACATTGGTTCCTACTGAAACCTTTGAAAACGGCTCGATGTGAGTTAAATTAATGAAGATCATCATTAAAACTTAAAATAACTTTATTATAACGATTAAATCAACAATTTCCTTCTTGAGAAGATCAAAACAATACAGGTCCGTCTCTCAATACCTTCCGACTATCCTTTTATCTCAACCCGCCGCACATTGGTTCCTACTGAAGGGCTGAAATCAGGATTCATTAACTAGTTTAATCAAACGTTACTCAGACAGGAGCAGATAGCAGGGTGGAAGAAGTACTCGGATACTTTACTGGAGTAAAAGCAGCGTTAAAAGCACAAAAGTAGTTCCAGTCAAGATCAAGATCTGATCTTTTTTCCCAGTGGAGTCTAAACTTTAAAAAAGACAATTTCTTTTAGTTTTTCTTCACAGAAATGAACAAAAAGCTGACATAAAGACCTATTGTGTTTATTTTTTAGTTTTTTTGCACCCCTTAAACACAAGAAGGTCTCAAACCCCCCTGTGAAGCTTTGGCGACCCCTAGTGGTCCAGACCCCCAGGTTGGGAACCACTGCTATAGAGGAATCAGTATTAAACTGAGGCTGTTTCATAACCAGTAAAAACCTTCTTGTAGAACATTTAAGGACTGAATGTACTTATTAAACCCCCCCCCCCACCACCACCACTGGATGTGACGCTCACAGTGTTGTAGATGACATCGATCTCCAGGTAGATGACTCCTTTGGTTGGACCGGTCAGCTCTTTATTCTTCAGCACGTAGCTCTTCTGCTCGCCGTTACGGATCTGACACAAAGACACAGTCAGAGTCCAACTTACTGCCTATATGTTACCTATGTCCTGTATTTATGTGCTACTGATGTCTTTGTTTAAATATTTTAAAATGAATTTGATGATTTAAAGGAGCAATACTCTGTTTACACCCTTTAAACGCCAGTATCTGGATATCTTTGTACTCTTTAGCTTTGTAGTTTCTTTCTGGTCGCACTCACATGTAATAAAGGAAGAGCCACTTTCCCCAGGAAGTCTGCACTCCTGTCCCTGTCCTCGTCAAACACTGTCACCTCCAACACCGAGTGAATGTCTTTCACATTACTGAGGAGAGAGAGGAGGGAGGGAGGAGAGGAGGGATGACGGTGAGCACTGACAGTATACAGTGAGTCTTCAACCTGCATTCTGTGTAAAGGCCAGCTGGGGGCATCGTCTGTATGTATGTATATTAGTGATGCACTGGTATCACTTTATTTAGACCAAATATAAATAGTAACTAGTAATGTAAGTACTTATATTTGGGTACTTACTGATACACTTCCCACTCTTCTTAAGAAATCATTTTCCAGGACCTTTCCAGGTCTCTTTTTTGACAACATAGAACAGCACTTGCTCACAAACGCTCATATGATTTACCGATAGGCCTCGTAGGTGATTGGACACTTAGTGTTTTGTGGCTGATCTCAGTAAACTGACTACAGTTTACTACAGTTTTGCTTGAATTCTTCTGCGTCAAATCAAGTAGAATTTACTTTATTTTACAGAACATTCATCCTCTATAAGAGCGGTGTCTGCTGTAGTGCAAAAATATAAATATAATAAAATAAATATAAATATTTCCGTATTTATTGTGACTTCATATGAAGAGATAGTTTAAACTGCTATGAAAAAATAATAATCTTTTGGGCCAGATTATAATATATTTGTGACATCCTGTAACGGAGCGGAGGAGAGTTGATGGAGGGTGTCTCAGTGTTATCTTTAGGTGGCCAATCTGAGTGAGGGATAAGGTCATTATCTGGTCATTTTAATCAATTTCCAGGTGTTTCCATGACTAGAAAACTAGTCTCTAAACTTCCACGTTTTCCAGGCTATGTGGGAAAGTACTGAATACTATATGAATATATATATGAATACAAATACTAGTTTTATTTTCATCATATGTTCCTCAGTTTCTGATTGTTAATGTTGTAAAAGCTGCTTAAAATATCTCCAAACTGCTGACGTTGCTCCTCAACTAACGAGAAGTTACGTAACATGAGCACAGTACTGATAGTGGTATCATTGCAGCCCCCTAAGAGTATACCAGTACAATGAAAGGTAACCAGGGTGATAAATGTACACAGAGTGATCAACAAAGCGATATGAAGTAGAGATAAACAAACACTCACAAGGTGAAGACTTTGTTCCACTCTGGATTGAGGTTCTTGTAAACAGTGTGTGTCTGTAGTCTGTCGTTATTCAGCTCCAACACACAGAACGGATCACTCTTACCTGGAAAACATGAGTGACACTTAACATTACTCTCAGAATGAGATACAGTAAGTATAAAGAACATTAGAGGAGTATAAAGTACATTAGAGAAGTATAAAGTACATTAAAGGAGTATAAAGTACATTAAAGGAGTATAAAGTACAGTACAGGAGGTATGAGCACTGTGAGGATTGTATTTTGATTACCAGTTACGTCTGCAGCCATGAGTCCTTCGGCTCTCATCACCTTCACCTGCACGATGCCCACGTCTCTGAAGTTAGAGAAGGACTTCAACAAACTCTGGATAAGGAAAACAGAAAGATGTTATTCATGCCGCAGTGTTTTGTTCCATGTGACTAACTCTTCCCTGTGTGGTCCCCTGTGTGAGACCCCGCCTGGCTCACTTCCTGGCTCCCGAAACTTGTTAAAAACCCTCTTTGATCAGCTGGAAAATGCTTCGCTGTAAAGCTGGAAACAGTTTTCTGAGCTCATTAAGTTTTTAGACGTATGTGGTTCTAATAGGGTGGTTAAAAAATACAGCAACATACACATAATGCAGCAGTTATTAATCCAAAAACAGTTTATATAATAGCAAAACAATGTTGCTTTTACTATTCATACTTTATGTGAATTTTGCTGATAATATTGAAATACTTTTACTTAAATGTTCCATATGTAAGATTCAGTATCATTTAACAGTCTGCAGTTCACTGAGCGCTTACGTATCGTTTGAGTATCTCCCTGCGCTCCTGCGGGTCGTCCAGCGGTGTGACGGACAGGTCGGCGATGGAGACAGCAGCAGAGGCCGTCAGCGTGACCAGCAGAACCACGTAGCCCCGGGACTCCTCCAGCGGCAGCTCAAGGTGATGAGTTTGCTCTTTAGCCAGAGTGGAAAGATCTAGCTGGCATCTGGAAGACGAACACAGGACGTAAATTCAGCTCATCAACCACATGTGTACAGTAGTGGAGTGTAACTAGTTACTAAAGTACAAGTCTGAGGTACTTTACTTAGTGACAGCTTTAGTTAAAAAAACATTCAAATGTAAAAGCTAGTCGACAGAAAATTAATTGTTCTGTTTTCATTCTTTTTTGATCAACATTTTTCATGCATCCCCATTTATATCAACAAATATAAATTAAATATGAGTAACACTGCTCTGTATAACAGAACAAAGTTCAAACTAACAAAAAACTGAATATTATAACCTCATAAAATAGGTGTTAATGTAGGACTGCATTCGTTTTAACAATTACATTTTAAGTATCTTGAAATGATTCATATGCCTAAAATCTGTACAACCTCAGCTAAAAGGTTATATAAGTCAATAAACCATGATAATTGCTTTTAGAGGGTTAAATATATATTTATATATTTGTCCACTGTGTTTTCTCTGCCTGTCTTACACTGTGTGTCGTGGATTGCTGTAAATTATTTAATACGTGACTGAGTGAGTGCTCATTTGACATTATATACGAAACCAAACCAAACCGCAGTGACTGGTTTAAACTCTTCATTAACCAAGTTTCACCTGTCGTCCCTTGTGACTAACCCGAAAGGGAAAACACATCTGAGAGTGAAACATACAGATGTTCGCTGAAAGGTTTCAGTATGAGAAATGAATCATAAGATGGCCTCCACAGTGTTCTCCACCACCAACATCTAAACACAGAACGAGAGAATATATTTTGAAAGAACACTGTTCATCCCTCTGGTAGAGTCAGTAATCTATAACAAGGAGCTCTGAAGCTGGAGGTTCATGGTGGAATGACACCACACTCACACATGTTAGGGTTCTACTTCATTTCATTACCTACATCATTGTTACACATAATAGTGCTTAATGTAGAATGAGGTTCTACGTTCTTTAGAAAGTTCTTGTGATCAATGAAAAGGTTTTAGAGGTCCTGTAGTATGCCCTAGGGGTTACTGATGAGGTTCTACATCCTTTAGGAGATCCTTGTGGTAACTGAAAATGTTCTAGAGGTCCTTCAGAATGTCTTAGTGGTCACTGATGAGGTTCTGGTGATCATTGAGGGGGTTCAAGTGGTCCTTCAGGAGGTCCTTGTGGCCACTGAGGAGGTTCTAAATCCTTTAGGAGACCATTGGGGTCACTGAAAAGGTTCTACAATTCATTTACAAGATCCTAATAATCATTGAGGATGTTCTGGTGGTCCTTCAGGAGGTCATAGTGGTCATGAAGAAGGTTTTATGTCCTATAAGAGAGTCTAGTGGTTACTGAGGAGGTTCTACATTCTGAATCCTCATTCAGTGGTTTTAGTGGTTATTGAACATTGAACAATGTGTAGTTCCTCTAAGATCATAAGGTCATTTAAAAAGTTTGAGAAGATCTTTAGGATATTAAATGAGTACTTTAGAAAGTGATGGTCATTGAGGACAGTAAATTGTTATTTAAATGGTTCCTAATGGTCATTGAGGAAGTTCTAGTGAACACAGAACACAATTTATGTTTGGTTTAACAACTCTTATTATTTTACTAATGAGACAATCTGACCGTCCAATGAAGTCGTCCCTCCTCCCAGTGTCTCTGTCCCACACTGTGATCTCCAACACTCCTCCTGTCTCTTCGTACAGATGAAGGTCAAACTGTTCCCTCCACTGTGGATTCAGGGTCTTTGGCACTGTCTGCTCACACAAAAACAAATGAGAAACATGCTCTTAATTTGAAGGAGAACAAGTTACATCTTCAAACATGAGCGTCTCTCCTGAGGAAACCAGAGATAAAGAGTAACTGAATACATTTACTGAAGTAATGTTGTTGAGTACTTTACTTCTACTACCATACTCAAGTATTTCCATCATCAACTCTGCTACAATTCAGAGGAAAATATTGTACTTTTTACTCTATTACATGTGTTTGATAACTTGAATTACTCTGCAGATTCTGATTATTACAAAACACAATCAACAAATACATTCTAATTAATCAATACACCTTTATTGATCCCCTGGGGGTTATTCACAAGCTACCCAGCGTTACACAAAGTAACATATGTAAAATATCTAGATTTCAAGATAAATTAAAATTAGACACATTAATGCATCAATAATTAAGAAGAAGAAGAAGAAGATATACTTTATTAATCCCCTAGGGGAAATTGTTCTTTTCACTCTTTTTTTATACACAACACACACTGGCCTGAAATACACTACTTCATGCACATGTGGACATGCAAAGGGGAGAGATGGTGGAGTGATGGGGCTGCCGCGTTACCAGGGCCTCATGAGCAGGTTTGGGGTTAGGTTGCCTTGCTCAAGGCACCTCGGCAGTGCACAGGAGGTGAAACTGGCACCTCCTCCAGCTACCAGTCCACACTATTATTATATATATAATTATATATTTTT
The DNA here is from genome assembly GCF_004916995.1 of Morone saxatilis. NCBI lineage: Eukaryota > Metazoa > Chordata > Actinopteri > Moronidae > Morone > Morone saxatilis. The sequence goes on along the minus strand of NW_023339774.1, from coordinate 21,907,525 downwards.
TGGATATTCTATCAGTCCTTTAAGAGTTTTAGTGAGCATTATAGCGTTCTACAGTTCCTTCAAAAAGTTCTAGTGGTCATTGAGAAGGTTCTAGAGGTCCTTTAGTTTGCCCTTAGGGTTATTCAGAAGGTTCTTCATCCTTTAGGGGATCCTTGTGATCACTGAGGAGGTTCTACACCCATAGGTCATTCAGGAGGCAATAGTGGGCACTGAGGAAGTAATGGAGTTGTCTTAAGAGGTCCTAGTTATCATTGACAAGGTTCTACATCCTTTGGGAGGTTCTAGTGGTCACTGTGGAGGTTCTAGTGGTTCTTTGATATGCCCTAGGGGCTTATTGAAGAGGTTCTACGTCATTTGGGAGATCCTTGTGACCATTGAAGAGGTTCTACGTCTTTTAGAAGGTTCTTGTGGTTATTGAAAAGATTCAAGAGGTCCTTCACAACATCTTAGTAATCATTAAAGAGGTTCTACAGTTCCTTTATGAGATCTTAGTAATCATTGAGGATGTTCTACATCCTTTGGGAGGTTCTAGGGGTTATTGAGGAGGTTCTATATCATTTAAGAGATCCTTGTGATGACTGAAAAGTTCTACGTCCTTTAGAAGGTTCTCGAAAGATTTTATAGTCCTTCAGGAGGCTGTAGTGGTCACTGAGAAGGACACTTGGTACTTTAGGATATTCTCTGAGTCCTTAAGGAGAATAACGTGATATATTTACATGTTAATTAAAAATGTCGATGCTAACATTCAGTAACATATTGAGTATTTCTACACTGTGGTATATTTTACTTGAGTACTTCCTCCACCACTACTGACCGGAACCAGAACCGAGGTCAGCGTTAGCCTACCTTGCTCCTGTACTTCTGGGGTCCCAGTCTGAACTTGACGTATGGGTCGCTCAGACCGTTGGGGTCCATGGGAATCAGGTTCCGGCCTTCGATCAGCGCGATGCTGACGATCCCTCTCCAGAGCTGGGATTTCCGATGCAGCTCTGAGAGACGCACTGACTGCTGCTGCTGGTCCATACACACAGATACAAACACTGAACATTATGTGTCAAATGTGAGGAAGAAGACGAACAGCATGCAGGGCCCTGCTCTTCGTATGTTAGCTTGATTTAGATGTCTAGAATTGGACCTGAGCCCAGATTTCACTGCTTCAAATCTGTCTTAAACTATCGATCTGGAACTGTTGTCAGATTGGAGTTGAATGGATCCTTTCTTTGGAGCCATGTTGAGAAATTATATAATCATATTTTCAGATGAAATTGCTGATGTTGAAAGATGTTGGAAGAACTGAACGGGATAAATGAGATGATAAAGGAACAATGGGACAACTTCAGTGGATACAGAGTTTGATGGTTTTGTACAGCAGCTCTATAATTGTATAATTATACATCATTGTATCCAAATATCTGATGTTTTTATGTTAGTGTCTGTTGGTTTCCTGCATGTTCTTTGTTTCTATTGTTGCTGGATATTCTGAAGCACTAATTGTGTAACTTAAAATCCACGCCTATAGATGATAAGATAGTCGGGGTGTGAACTGCTGTTCTCACCACAAATAATTTTCCCCCATTAAACTGACATTAACATTAATTTAGCCCTTAAATAACAGTTAAAATCAAGTAGAATTTATTTTATTCCACAGAAAATTAATATTCTCACATATCAGCCTATTAAAATAAGAGGTAGAAAGTCTTTGTTGTACATATAATTAACAATAGTAACCACAACAAATGTGAATGTGATCATTAATAACAGACTGTACATGTGACCGTCTACAGCTGTTTTTTCCACTGCAAGTGGTGTGAACGGCTGTAGACTGGGGTTTTAATTGAAGGTTCACGGTAGTTAATTCCAGGATATTTGGTCAAAATTAGTCTCTAAATGTCCAGGGGAACCCTGCAGATTCTCTCCAATACACAGCCATATCAAAGAGCTGGGACTGAACAAAAATAGATACAAAACAAACAAAATAACATAGAAATGACTGCAATTATGACTGTATTTGAGTCATTTGAGCTAGACTTTTCCTTTAAGATAACTTCAGTTGAAAAGAACAAATCAACTTTTAGAAGAACAGGGCCAGTGGATGGAAAGGAGCTACAGCAACAATCAACATCTAAGGAGCTCCAAACACAACGTGTGCAACGTCTGTTTGACGCCATAAAAAATATCTGAGATGAACATGAACAAAAAGAGACAGAGAGGTGATCAGTGTGAAGGTTTTAGTGACAGTTAATGGAAAGCGGCACAAACACACAATGATGATGATGATGATGTTTTTTTTTACCTTAGTGGATCGTTTCCAGGACCTCCTGAGCAGCATAGTCTGAATATCACATTAAAATACATTAATTCAGCTGCAGGGTGGGAAAAGACTAATGGTTTAACTGGCTGCAAACAAAAAACAACCTTAAATACAGAATACAATGCACAGCAGGAGTACTGCAGCCACTAGGAGGCGCTATAGGACGGCTTTATTTCTAACTACAAGCAGCTAAAACAAGTGATGGAGGGGAGGCGTACGGCTTAACTTCAGTTCAGCTCCATTAATAAAAAGAGAGAAACACTCCACCGGTGCTGAATATTCATCGTCACGACCTCACGGGCTCATTAGCTTTGATCCATCTGAGCTCTTCAGTGTCGTCGCTCTCCTGAATCTGCTTTCTGTTGCTGTTTGCTGACTCATTTCACATCTTTAATCCTCTTTTCTCTTTCTCTGTGTCTTCCTCTCTGACTGCAGCCTATAATTCATTTATGTGCTGAATAAAACATGAACGAGACAGACTGTGGTTCATATCTTAGTGCTGAGGACAACTTCAGAGTCCCTCTTCTGACAGATACTGATCAGGGATATATATATATAAGCCCCACCCCTTTTTGCTCTGTGCTCCAATCACAGTTGAGCAAGCCTCGGTCAACTTCCTCCCTTCCCATACTGAGATATGCTACATGCTAAGATAATCTATGTTGAAAAGACAACCACAGATAAAAGAGAACTAATAACCTAGTTAATCTACATCAGACAGTAAAATTGTGTTCACACATACTCTCTCAAAACTTTAACGTGGTAAATTCAAACCACATAAATTCAGATAATTTTCTAAGTAAAATGCGTAAATGCAATCAATTCAATGGTACTTAAAATTCAATATTAAAGGATATAAAGTCTGAATATCTCTGCCGGTGAGTTTCTGAATGTCTGGAGTTCCCCTTTAAGTATTCAGTAGTTTTCACAATTAGTTATTCACAGTTGCTTCTGATCGATGCCACGTTGACGTCAGTGGTGAGGAGACTCTTTATCATATTTCATGTTTATTTCAAGACCTGCTGAGAGACGATGAAGCCAAAACAGAACTGAAACCAACAACAGCTAAAAGACTAACTATTATATAATATTATTGATCCTCACTGGACGAAGAGGTGGAGGGGAATGGGTCTATCGGGGGAGAAGCTAGAGTCTGATCACCGCTACACTCACTTTGTTCACGTACGGCTTCCACCGATACGCCTTAACCTCCCTCCGCTGCAGGAAACAGCACAAACACTCATCATTACCGACGAAAACTAAAGTAGAACTCACAGAGAAAGAGTTCGTGTTCTCACATGTGTGTTTGTAATCTGGTAGAGCTGAAATAATTAGTTTGTTAATGGATTAGTAAAGAGATTCCCAACCTTTTGTCTACCTGTGACCCTCAGTGACTGGTTGCATTCACTGCGTCTATTTTATAGGCAGTTTCTGTACTTTTTAACTAACCCTAACTACAACCATAACTAAATTCTAAAATTACACTAAACAACTAAATGTAAAAACTACTACATTGCAAATCTGTAATTATTTTTTGCATTTACTGTTAAATTCAAGTTTAATACTGTTAATCCATTTCTAAAATTATGTAAAATCAGTGACTATTAATTATTAGTTAAACATAAGTATTTGTTGTGTAATTTTACATGGATTTGTTTGCTAATTGACAGATATTTTGCATAACTCTGGAAGTTTTCACAACAGAAACATTGAAATACAGTTTATCAGTGTATAAGCATTGGTAAACTGTCAAAATACAGTTTTTATTAGTGAAAACAGCAATAATTACTGT
>NW_023339774.1:21902944-21903407 GCF_004916995.1 Morone saxatilis | reverse complement strand
CACAGATAATGACTTTTATTACAGTTCTATAACTTTTAAAATTCTGATTAAAATAATAAAAATCCAATAATAACAGCACTCTGCTTATTTGTATTATAGCAGAGTTAACTTGTATGGGGGTCCTGAAGGTACCAGATCAACTGATTACTGGACAGAAAAGCAGACACTGAAGCGAGAGTTGTAATCAGCAGAGATACAAACCGTTGAGTCTCGTCGCTCCTCTACGGGACTGTCTTTCGGGGTCAGGGTGACGGCCAGCTCCAGGGTGCCCAGGTCCTGATCAGGGTGGTGAGGGTCCTTCAGTGCCAGCGTTACAGGTATCATCCTGTAACACACAGGTAGGACAGGTGTAAATACTGCACTCACTGCAATGTTAACCATCCACTGTTTAGACATTGGTGCTTTTTAACTCCAGATTTGAACCGGATGAAGGATTTTAGTCATCGGATGTCTGGATCTTAAG
>NW_023339774.1:21899820-21902844 GCF_004916995.1 Morone saxatilis | reverse complement strand
CTGCTTCACCACCTCATCAGACTTAATCTTTGGTTATTGTTTCGACCCCCTAGTGGCAGACTTGTCATAGTGCACATTTAAAATGTCCATACATGAGCTATTATGACAGTGTGGCACTGTATCTGAATCTATCAGACTGACCTCTGCTGCTCTAGAGACTCCAGGTAGAGGTAAGCAGAACCCATGAAGTCATCTTGAAGGCCAAAGTCATAGTCAAACACCTGCAACAAAACAGAACTGCACTGACTCTTTTGTTCATTAAGAATTCATGTGGGAAAGCTTTGTTCTGTCTGTCTGTGTGTGTGTGTGTGTGTGTGTCTTTACCTTCACATACAGAGGTTCACTCAGACAATCCACTACTAGAGTCGTTTTCTCCTCCCACACTGGGTTCAGGTTTTTGTGGATGGTTTTGCTTCTGAACACCTCTTTACCAGCGAGCTTGAACTTCACATAGGGATCACTGCTGCCTAAAAACAACAAGTAAAGTTTCTCAGATCCATAAAATCAAACACAGAAAAAGAAAAAAAAGACAGTAACTCTACCTCCTCTGTCTCGGACGGCCAGATTGTTTCCTCTCTTCAGCTCAATCTCCAGCTTGTACATCCCTGAGCTGTGGATGGATCTCTCAGGCGGGACCCCTGAGGAGCACGGAGCACCCTTACCCTGTCAGGAAAAGGACGCATTAATCACAAACTGCACGACATGAAATCAGTCCCTCTGTCATCGCAAGTAAACTCACCAACATTATTAAGAGAAATAAATGCTGCGATAAGCTGCCGCTGAAGCGAAGCCTTTACTTCCTCAGTGGTGTCTGCACACTGACTGAAGTGTAGAATTCAGCTCGGTAACTTGTCTCTGGGGTGACCACTAACAGGAAATTACACGAGAGTAGTTTCCTCCCATCCGACCAGAGTGTTGTTGAGTTGATATTTTTTTCATTCTTGTATATGCCTCGATTTCACAGCATCGCCTCTGCTGTGGCAGAGCAGAAACTGAACGTAACAGACCAACTGTAGAGCGTTAGGGCCTAACAATGCCCCATTACCACAAAGAGACACAAAACAACTACAAAGAGACTCAAAACAACCACAAAGAGACTCAAAACAACTACAAAGAGACACAAAATGAAAACAAAGAGATGCGAAACAAACACAGAGATGCAGAATAACCAAAACAAGACGCAAAACAACTAAAAAGAGAAATAAAACAACTACAAAGAGACAAAAAATGACCATAAAGGTAAATCTGAATAAACATGTTTTGGGTTATGGGACCAAACATAACTATATATTATCATATTCCTCACTTTAAATAGTTTAAATACATAGATTTATATAAATAATTTACTCTGCACTGGTGTGGACACTGCCTCACACTTTCCCCCCTTTTTAATCCGGGGTTTCTTTATTTTGTTAAAACTGAACTGTCGACATTTACAAGGAGCCAAAAACAAACTAAGGCCAGACCGTTGAGACACCAACATGATAAATCAATATGTTAAATTAAACACCACAAAGTCTGCAGCCATCAGTTGTGCTAAATATACTAGATTATATTGATCCTCAAATGTTAAAATAAGTATAATGAAAATATGCTCCTGCTCGTATGTGAGCAACAGTTAATCAAACATTGAGCTCATAGATCATTTTAAATGTAAGTGAACTACTCTTTTTGGGATTCTGCTTCCTGTCAACAACACTTACAGAGATCTCTGATCAATACTTCTATCATGTGATGATACACGAGGGCCGCACTTAAATGGCTGTGAGATTATGAAAAGAGGCTTCAGTTTACTGTGTGCATTACAGTTCAGACGTCCAGAGACTACTTTAATACTTTTAAAATATTCCCAGAAGAGACGCAAAACAACCACAAAGAGACAAAAACAATGACCAAGAAACATGAAACTACAAAGAGATGCAAAATTACCGTAAAGAAACATGTTAAAAAAGGTAAATCTGAATGAATATGTGTGTATGTACAGTAGTCTGCTTTTATATCCTGATGTCATCCTCAGATTCCAGGACCAACTAAACAAGATCCTCTTTGTGCTGTGGTTGTCTGTTAGAAGCTGACAACAAAAGACACACAAAGAGACAGAAAAGGTCAACAAAGAGATGCAAAACTACAACAAAAAGACCATCAAAAGACTCAAAACGGCCACAGAGATGTGACAGGGACACAACAAACAGATGTATAACGACCACAAAGAGACTAAAAACAACAAAAAGTCTCAAAACAGAGACAAAAAACAACCAGAGGGAGACTAGAAACAACTACAAAGAAACAAAAAACAACCACAAAGTGATGCAAAACAACAAAAAGCCTCAAAACAATCAGACAGAGAAGCAAAACAACTACAAAGAGATACAAAACTACAAAGAGACACAAAACTACCAGAAAAAGACTAGAAACAACTACAAAGAATAAAAATAATTACAAAGAAACAAAAAACAACCCCAAAGAAACTCAGAATGACAGGAAACTGATGCAAATAACCACAAAGACCAAAAACAACCACAAATAGATATAAAATGCCTAAGAAAAGTCAAAACCAGAACAAGAAACACAAAACTACAAAGAGATGACCATAAAGAAACATGTTAAATCTGAATGAACATGTCCAGTGTTCTGCTTTTATATCCTCATGTGACTGAAACCTCAGATTACAGGGGGAGATAAACAAGAGCAAACATAACCGGCCACAGTAATGGAAAAAGAACATGTCAGGGCACATCAGGACATTCATTTACTCTGCACTGGTGTGGACGCTGCCTCACACTTTTTCCTCTTTTTAATCCGGTTTCTTTATTTTGTTGAATCTTGTTGTCGACACGTGAACACAAAGCAACAACTAACCCGCTTTGTACAGTAATCAGTGAGCTCTGTTAGCTAACTAATGAATCTTCACTCCGAGTCGCTAAAAGTTGAAGATTTGACAGGTGAATGTCAGGATATTATTGGTTGAAATCAATGGTTAGTTCATGCTGACGTAAGCACGTCACATTTAGTTTCACAGGAAGA
>NW_023339774.1:21897740-21899801 GCF_004916995.1 Morone saxatilis | reverse complement strand
TGATTGGATTCTGATATAAAAACACAAAGAAATGTACACACATTGTTAAATATGGAAACAATATAACTGAGGTTGTGATTTTAAAGGGTTCAAATTACTTTAAGGTGGAACTGCTGTATTCAGTGTTTATAGCAGGTCTGTTTGTTTTGAAGAGGAGGAGACATCTGTGTTTGGACAACATGTCTCTCATAACTACATTTGATCCAACATCTCCAGTCACAATTACACAATTTGCCAAGTGAAGCTGACGCCTCTTATGAAAGCACAACCTCTAAAGCGCCATATCTCGACCAGGAATCCGTTGCACACATGATGAAACTCAGATGTGTTTCCTGAGGCTGAACGTTTGCCAAGTTTTGCTCTGCCATTTTGCAACCAGCGGAAATTCAACAGGGCAATAACTGAAAACAAGGAGGGTAGTTAAAATAAGTGACACCATCCTGTGCAGGAGGCCCGAGTGAGTCTGGCTTGGATGTGTGGAGAGGTTGTGTCTCTGTCCTCAGATGGATGGAGGATGTGGGCTAAGTCCAGTTCAGACACGGTGATGTTAAATAAGGAGATAAAGTCGATAAAGTTGCTGCTGGTTTAAAGAGCGAGAGAGGTGTTCCAGGTCAGCTTCACATAACGGAAAACACCGACATATTATCATCTTATAAAACAGTTTCTGCTAACATTAGCGGCTGTTTGGGCCACAGCCGCTCAGTTAAAAGCCCAACGAGGTGTCCATTATCAGGAATTAAAGACTTGGAGTCCATTAATTTCTGATAATAGACACCTCATTGGTCATTATCGTGTTTATATCACGGTCGTTTTCCAAAGAAAAGAAACAGTAAGATCAATATTTTATACATTTTTAGAATAACTCTGTTTCCCTGATAACAGCTGAGGTCCTTCCTAATACCTGGAGAAATCATTGCCATCCCATAATGTTCTAATGTAATGGAAACGTTGTTCACTGCTCCAGTAAATAGGACAAACCATAGATATGACTTGGCTCAGAGAGAGCTAACACTACGCTACGAGACAGGGAGCTAACGTAATGCTACGAGCTAGGAATCAGGAGTTAACGGACCCCCAGCTGCCAATCAGAATCGAGTATTCACCGTGGTATAAGAGAAAGATAAACAGCAGGTTAGCAAGAGGAAACAGTTGTTATTGTTCTTCTGTTTGCCAGCTCTAATGGTTCTAATGAGGCCAGGAAGTTTTAACGCTCTGCAAACTGCAAACTGCAAACATGGTCGACCTCAGACTAAGAGACTGTATCTGTGTGGGTTTCACATGAAAACATCCGGGAGTGTCACGTTGCAGTAGGGTTTTCCTGCTTCATCGTGGTGTCTGATCACCTTGGCAGGTATGAATAGGGGAACCAAGATGCAGCCAAACCCGCCACAAAGCCGGTCGAAGGCTGACTCAGGGAGTTTACACTGTGGGAGTAACCCGGCTTACTGAAGATTAAAGGTCAGGAAGCAACGGGCTGAGAAAAGCATCAGATCACTCACAATCCCATCAGCTGTACTCTAATTTTAGCGTTGTTTATTTATATTTAAACATCTGTGAACGCAGCCAGGACTTTATATTTATCTATCAGGGTTTGATGATGATACAAGCTAAAATGATTGTTTTTGTCTCTGGAGTCTGATGGAGAGTGAATAAAGGATTTATTTCCACCAAACCAGAGTTGGTGATAGTTGGAAACACTAACAGACGGTTTTAATTATTCTGTTTCTGTTCCCTTTGAATGAAGTTACGATCATCTGAAGGTAAAATTGAGTGTTTTTGTCCTCTGGAGTCTGGTGGAGAGTGATAAAGTGATTATTACGGGCTGTTTGTGGTTATAACTAAGGTCTATATCTTCTGTAGGGATCCTTTTCATAATGCTGTCAGACAGCTGACAATAACAACCTGAGTCTGTCAGTGGCAGAAACCAACTACTGTTAGTGGAACAAACAACACTACTGTTAGTTAGGAGTTGATGATTGTTTGAGACTTACACTGAATTCTGGTTTAATATTTGTTTCAGTCCAGTTTTCAGTTTTTTTAGGATTAGCTGCTACCGTTTTG
>NW_023339774.1:21896113-21897640 GCF_004916995.1 Morone saxatilis | reverse complement strand
TCTCTCTCTCTCTCTCTCTCTCATTCTCTCTCTCTCTCTGCCTCACACACATACACACACACACACACACACACACACACAGGGCTTAAGGGCTCCATGTAACAAGCTACCAGTGTTCAGATAAGCCCATTTAGCGCAGTGCTGGTCTAATTGAATTTGTCTGCTCCAGACTGAAATGAGTGTGATTTGTGAGGTGTGTGTGTGTGTGTGTGTGTGTGTCAAACTGGAGTGTAATTTGAGCCCTCCAGAGATGGCGGCTGTAGGAGGGAGGGATGGAGCTGGCAGCGAGGCTCTGCGTTCGTCCATCTTCCGTTCACCTCCCGTCATTTCCTCTCCTCCTCTATGAATCAGCTCCTTTCCTCTGTTTCCTCTTACGGTACGAGCTGTTATCCTGACAGTCTGTGATACAGTCTGTTGTGTTTAATCAGGGTTTGATGTTAGAAGTTGGGTCTAAAAGTCAGAATGTGTTTAGGTGGTTTTATCCAACAGCCACAACATCTGAAGTGAACACAGAGGATGAATGTTTGAACCATAACCTTTGTCTCCGCTACAGAAACACCAGCTAACTGCTAAAGTCTGATAAGGTTGTCTGACATTGACTGCTGGTAGTTATTAGTTTAATAGATTAGATTAATGCCAGTCGCCATGACCATTATAACACAAACTCAAGCAGCTGATCTAATTAGTCACTGCAGAGGTGATCACGATCACGGTAGATGTCAGCCTTTATAATGCAACACATTCCCAGCTGTAGACGTCCTGATCCTGATCAGAGTCTGGGTCAAACACAGGGGGCGTGGTGAGTAATGAGACGTCAGATGTAACGTGCTCAGGGATGTTACAGGGACGTTAATCAGATCATACTGGTGCTCTGTACGGCCTTTAATTCATCTTACACTCACAGATACTGTCTCTCTCTTTGTGTTCAGATTTGTGCCTCTAAGCGTGGCACATGACTCTTCGTTATGACACACTTCTGTGGCTTTAATCCCGTGTCATTTAATCCTACTCTTTCTGAGACCCGCCTACATGTACACAGTGGTGGATCTTTTACTTAAGATCAGTGTATAAATACCTAAAATGCGTTACAGCATAAAATCATGCTAAAAGCAGCTGTAAGCGCTTAAGGGCCGCCCTCTTTGTGGAGTTCTCTCTCCTGATTGGAATAAGTGGGAAACCAGGAAGTGTATTCGGTCTTCACTGCAGAAAGGGAGGGACTGTGAGACTCTAAAAACACTCTCTGACCAGTACTGGGTTGATTTCCTCTGTATTTTTATAAAACATTAAACATTAATCAAACTACAGATATGGGATCCTGTGAATTTACAATGTCGAAAGCAAAATAACAAAAAAAAATCTGTAAATTCGCTGTTTATTTAATAGATTAAACTGTTAAATTCAACTTTAATACTGTTAATCCATTTTTAAAATTATGTAAAATTAGTGACTATTAAAAGTAACATGGATTTGATTGTTAATTGACAGATATCTTGTATAATTATGAAAGTTTTCACAACAGAAACATTG
>NW_023339774.1:21891628-21896061 GCF_004916995.1 Morone saxatilis | reverse complement strand
AGCATTGGTAAACTGTCCAAATACAGTTTTTAATCAGTGAAAACAATTACTGTAACTTCACAGATAATGACTTTTATTACTATTCTATAACTTTTAAAATTCAGATAAAAATCAGAAAATCAAATAATAACAGCACTCTTCTGTACATTTAAGCCTGATTATTTGTATTATAGCAGAGTTGCATTGGTTTTACAGTGTAAATATCTTTAATTAAACATTAAAAACACAAATAATTATAAAGATTTTATGTTAAATTAAAGCTAAATTACTGTATTCTTACGAGTCAGTTATTTTATTTTGTTTTTTTTGGCGCCAAAGCTTGTTTTTACAGTGCACTTCACACATCACACACAGGCCGATGGCGCTCACCGACAGCAGGCGTCCACATGTGGTGGCGAAGGAGTCATCGCAAGAGGCGCAGTGAAGTAACCCTCGAATCGCTAGACGGGACTCTGCCACCGGGGATTCTCTCAGGAACAGATCCAGGGTTCGAGGAGGACGCCGGGGGATGATGCAGACGAAGCGAGGTGGGTGGAGGAAGGTGGGGAGAGGGTTTAACATAGAGAGACTATGTGGGAGACATGGTGGAGGGAGAGAGACTGAGGATGCTTCCAGGTTGGCAAGAAAAACAAAACCGTGTCCTCGAGATCAAAACAAGTAACAGAAGAAAACAGCGAATGTGAGAGCAGCAGAAGGTAGAGCTGAATAAAGGAAGGAGCAACAGGTGAGGAGGAGGAGGAAGAGGAGGAAGTATAATCCCTCTCCAGTGGAGTAATCCTGACTGACAGGCTGCATGAGAGGACAGGAGAGACGTTTTCTAAGGTCACCGACAGATTTAAAGGTCCAGAGTGAAACACTGAGGAGGATCTACAGTCAGAACTATAATATTTATATAGTTTCCATTAGTTTATAATCACCTGAATGTAGGAATAATTGTGTTTTTGTTACTATTGAATGAGATGTTTTTATCTACGGAGGGAGCAGGTCCTCTTCTACCGCCATGTTTCTACAGTACAAACCAAACACTGACTCTAGACGGAGCAGGTCGTGTTTTTCGTGGCGAAGGTGAAGCGAGTGAGCAAATCTGAAACTCCACCACTAGATGGCACTAAAGCCACACCACAGTGGAGCTGCAGCAAATACCAAAACCTCAAACAGTGACTTTAAAACTAGACAAACACTCCACAGCATCGAGAGGAGATACAAGTAAAAGTGACATTAAAACATCTAAAGATTTTACCCGTGTACCAAAATATCTCTATAATATATAATACATACAGAAATATCTCTGTAACACAACGTCCTCTGATTACAGCAGTACCTGAATCTCAGACTCTCTGCGTCCTGTAAAAGAGTGGCTCTCCGCTAACGTCAGAGGAAATTGTTAAGAAATATAATAAGATTAATTAAATTGGACACGAGATGAGAGGACACGTCTGATTCAGCTCAACACGTGATCCAATCTCTCGTTCACTTCCTGGTTATTAATCAGAGCGACAAGTCGAGATGTCTGCAGAGATTAATAAACAAGAGCTCTGACTCATCCTGTGGCCTGAATATCAAATTCATAAACAGCATAATACAGCATTAATACTGTATATAAACTATAAATACTATATAAATACAGTAAAAAAATTTACAACTGTATTTTGAAAATATACTGTATAAATAATACAGTTTATGTTCTGTATTTATATAGTATACAAATGTATACATACAGTATTTATACTGATTATATAGAGTATAAACCCAGTACATATATACAGTATAAATATAGTATGAATACAGTATAAATATAGTATAAATACAGTATAAATACAGCCTATTAATACAGTATAAATAGACAGTATAAATATAGTATACAGTATAAATAATGGATGAGTGAGCAGTGTTGTCCTGGGGGAAACCTACTCACTTAGATGTCACAGTGTCTGTTTCTGCTGAATCTCAGCAGGAAGAAGAAAATGAGTTTGCAGGATTCATTGTGTGGAAGTATGAATGAGAGAGGAGGAGGTAGCGGAGGCCCACAGTGACTGACTGTGGAGGGAGCTCGTACTCTGAGGGAGTGGCCTGCAATTACAGGAACTGAGTCTGACAGGCGTCCGATGAGATAAAGAGGGTCAGCGTGGTGGAGCAGATCCATCCTGCAGGGCCCTCGTGTACGTACAGATACAGTGACTGAGTGTGTCTCCACCTGTACGGGTTATATTTCAGCCTTTATGGAGGTTTTACTCGCTCTGTGTGAACGACGTGAAACCCGAACAGGGAGTCAGAGCTACGGGTCATTATTCCACAGATCAGAAGGAGGTTATCGGACTCACTGTGATTTGTTATCAGGGTCGTATTGATGAGGTGGGGAGGGGGGGCTGTAATGGCTATTGAGGATGTGTCACTAACTGAGTTCCATCTGTGCAGAGCGGCTGACTCATGTGCTTCAAGTCGAATAGTAAACCTGTTTATCTACGCAAGACAAATAGCTGCGAGGTTCGATGGGAGCTATCTGTCTTTCTTTGTGTGTGTTTGTGTGTGTATGTGTGTGTGTGTGTGTGTGTTTGTGTTTGCATTCACTCACTCAGCCGTTAAACTGTTTCAGGCTGTTGGTTCATCAATATTGTGATATTGTTCTTGTAAAAATGTCTGAGAATGCTTTTATAATGTGTTGTCATTTCACTACGGCTGGAAAACCAGATATCTTGTATTTTTGTGCTTTTTTAAAATCCAGGTGGAATGCAAAATTACTTTAATCCCTTTAAGATCACACCTTTAGTTATATTGTTCCCATATTTAACAACGTATTCTAAAAACATTCACAAAAACTCAATTTCTTTGTATTTTTATATCAGAATCAATCATTGCATGTCTTCCTGTAAACTAAATGTGACAGTGCTGATTTCACCTGACATCTCACCGTCCAATCATCTGCAACTTTAGCCACACAGAGCGAAGATTCATTATGTATTATATATTCATAATGTAGCTGCTGTTAGCGTTAGCAACTGAACGGGGGCTTCAAGCAGCCTCCCAGTGAACACACCTCCGAGACCAGACAGAGGACCAGTTTGACGACAGCCGGTACCGGAGGTGATTTATGGAGTTTCCTGATGGACTTGATGCTAAAAGAAGCTAACTGTCGCCATTTCCATGTAACCCATTTTTAGTTAAAATAAGAATAAAATTATTATTTGGAAACCGGAATCACTTTTTATTCTAAATGATTATCAAGTTTTAGCAAGTTTCTGATCGATAGAATTTCAGGAGAATGTTGAATCATTTTTCTCTCCTGACTTGGGAAATTGTTTTTCCATGGTTTTCCAGGTTTTCCAGGTTTTCCAGAGCCACCTGTCTATGCTGCCTCAAAAGCTGAAACCTGGCTGCTGTTATGTAGTTTATGTGGCATTTTCAGTCTCAGGTTACCCCAGTAAGTCCAATAAAACAAGTACTATTATATTTGAATTGAATCCAGTTTCAGATTTGTGGAAGAAACAAATCATTAAACTTATTTTTTTATTTTTCTGGAGACTAAAGGTTTAACTTATTTATTTTTATTTAAGCTGTAAAGGCTGAGTTTACACTAATAATGGTAATTAGTAATATAAATACATCATAATTATTTGGAGAAATAAACAAAATGCTTATTTTTTTAAGACAGTCCTAACATTTTTGTTTAGGCCCGGAGGGCCCGTTTGTCTTGCTAAATAATCCCAATTTTTACTAATGTAACAGATCTTAATAAAAGGAAGTAAATTAACTTATCCTACAAAACATTTTGAGTTTGTTCCACTGACTTCATTTTGTCTAAGTCAATTTAATATCATTTCTGACATCCCAAAGCCCCCATTTTATTGTATGTCAGGCTGTTTTTTACAGGTAATGTAACTAATTCAACATTTTGTTAAAGAAGGATGCTTTAAGGACTTCATTCAGTACATTTATTAAATAAGTTTGGAGAAATGCTGCAATGGAGAGTAATAATTACGTTAATTATTACATCATTTACTTTATTGATAAATTTGTTATGTACACTATTTTGTCATGCTTCAATTGCTTGGGAGATTTATTTAAACAGGTTACAAGATCAAACCAGTTTGAGTTGAACTAAACCTCATCAGGTTTTACAGTGCAGACTACAGTCACCAGATTATGGTAACTCAGTTAAATGATAATCCATTACTCCCCGGGCCCTGAATATTACACACTGAACCAAACTTGTTTAAAAAAAAAAGTGTCCAAACATCCAATAACCAATAACAGATCATTGATTACTATTTAAAAGGCAAAACCGCACATTGAACAGAAGGAGGCTCACGGTTGTATCGGTTCCAGCGGCTGCGGCGCTTCTGGGAGCTGTTGCCGCTTCGCCTCCACCGCCGCTGCCGCTGCCGCTTGCGCCGCGGACTGCCTCAGGCAGCTCTCCAGCCACGATTTCTTTTTTT
>NW_023339774.1:21884844-21891528 GCF_004916995.1 Morone saxatilis | reverse complement strand
GATAAGGCGCCAAATTCATAACAGCTACAGTTTATCTCAGGACCTTTTCAAATAGAGCCGGTCCTAAGCCACGAGACACAGAATATTGTATAAACTACTCCAATCATACAAGGAACGCAGAATGGCAGTCGGCTTCAGTGCTCAAGACAGCCCCAAAAAATCACCAGAAGCACTGTCATACATCTGACTGGTTCATCCCAGTCTGAGCCACCATTGTCTTACCATCCCTGAAATAAAATTGAATTGAATTGTGTCACAGGTGAGTCTGGTCTGGGTAAATCCACTCTGGTGAACAGTCTGTTCCTCACTGATCTGCACAAAGACAGAAAACTGCTCAACGCAGAGGGTGAGTGTCCGATATCGCAGTTCTCACTGTAACTGATTATATTGAAAGTTTTAAGTAACACAAACTTCAAAGTTCAAATTAGTGATTTTAACACCAACATAGTTTTTTAAGCTTCAGAAACATTCCTGATTAAGTTGCTACTTTTTTTTTTCACATTACAAAATTAAGTCAATGCCACTTAAAATTACTAAAGCTACTTGATCAAGAATATTTTCTTTTTTGTTGTATTATTTAAATTTCAAGTTCAGTTTCAACAATTTGTTTAAGTTAAATTAACTGTGTAGTCTTAATCAACCAAAAAAAGCTTGTTTTTATTCTACCAATTATTAATTAACAGTTAATTAAAAATAGCCTTTATTGTAGCAAATTGTTTAATTTAATCATAATAAAACATTACTTTTTTCCGACTGTAGTTTGGTTTGCTGTAAACACCTGTGTGTAACACCTGTGTGTAACACCTGTGTGATGTTTCTGACCTGAAGAACGAATCAGTCAGACGGTGGAGATCATGAAGCACACGGTGGACATTGAGGAGAAGGGTGTGAAGCTGAAGCTGACCATCGTGGACACGCCGGGGTTCGGAGACGCCGTCAACAACACTGAGTGGTGAGTGTTTGACACACACACACACACACAGCTCACCTGACCCTCCCTTTCAGCTCTGTATCTCTGTGTTTTCACCCACGTATAAAATAAAAGCTGCAGATCCTCTGTTCAACATGAAAATAAAAGAAAACTGCTGCTTTGCTTCTGTAAAAACACCTCACAAATATATAGTTTCATGTTTTATCAAGACTTCTTCTCACCTGTAACATCCTCCAGGATATTTGTTCATATTAATCAATTTCCAGGTGTTTCCAGGACTGGAAAACTGCCCTCTAATATCCAGGTTTTCCAGGTTTTCCAGGTTTTCCTGGTTTGATCTGCTTTGTCTGCTCAGTCTGTAGTTTCCTTTTGTCTGGAGTATTGATTTGATTTCATTAATTATATTTCACACTCTCACCGCCCCGGTTGTATTGATCTGTTATCGCTCAGTGTTTCTGCCACATAACTCTCTTGCTGGTTGTGGAGCTGTTGTTATCTAATATTGAGGACTGAGGAAAAGGGTTTATATTTAGGCAGTTTTATCAGACAGTAACCTGGTGTCAGCCGTGGCTATATAGCAAAATCTGTCACAGTCCTTTTATTTAATTTTTAATGATAAATAATGATTCTACAGCTTAATAAGAAGAAACAAGCACCTGAAAGTCAGAAGATGCTGATGTGGTTTTTGCTCTTTGTTTGGATTCAGTATCAGTTTTACTTTGAGGGTGCTGTTATTTAATTAACTGGGTGGATTTAATGTGCAGACCTGTGTTGTTTTAATGACCAGAAGAGGAATAAATATCGCTCAGTTTGTGTCCCGCGGTGTGAAAACTGCAGACTTCATCAGTGACACCTTCCTCACCTGCTGTTCATCTGACGCAGGATGATAAAGCTCCACAAACTGAACATCAGCAGCAATAATGCTTGAGCTGCATATTCATCATTAATTTCTCACTTTAAAGTTGAGTTAAATGAGAAGATTAATACCACTCGTGTCTGTGTGCGCCAGGAGGTGGTTAGCCTAGCTTAGCATAAAGACTAGGAGCGGGGGGAAACAGCTAGCCTGTTCAAATATACACGTAGCAACACCTCTAAAGCTTTAGTTTCATTTTTTGATCTGTAATTAAACAGACATATAAAAACAATTGGGTTGTGGTTTGACAGGGATAACTCCCTGCGCTGTTGCTAACTACTAATAAAACTATTAATAACTTTTAGGTAATTTCAACTGTTAATCGTTACTTTTAGCTAACTATTTTAACGGTCTCTGCATTAAAGCAAGTATAAACACACTTCCTAAATTACTGAACTATTCCTTTAAGAGTTTGGTGGGTTTGTAGTAAAATCACATACATATCTGACGGACCTGTTTGTGTTTTGCAGCTGGAGGGCCGTCACCGACTACATCGACCAGCAGTTTGAACACTATTTCAGAGACGAGAGCGGACTCAACAGGAAGAACATCCAGGACAACCGGGTGCACTGCTGCCTCTACTTCATACCGCCGTTTGGACACGGGTAACGCACGCAGTACCGTCTTCAAACACATGAGCTTCGTGTACGTATTAAAGTGCTCAGTGAGGTTTGTGTGCTCCTGCAGGCTTCGTCCCGTTGATATAGAGTTCATGAAGGCCCTGCAGGATAAAGTTAACGTTATTCCTCTCATCGCGAAGGCCGACTGCCTCACTCCCAGTGAGATAAAGAAACTCAAAGAGCGGGTAAGACCACGAAGCAGCTACACGACATATTGATTACATAAGTTATCGACAAGCACCAGATTGAATCAGTATGAGACAGGAGGTAAAGTTTTTCTCAGTTGTAACAACCTTTCTGTCTACACAGCGTCTGGGTTTTTAGTGTTTTAATTTCTATTTTTGCACTGAATTAAACCCACAAAGACTCTGTGTTTGCATAAATACAATAGATGTCTGACTTACTAAAACTGGAAAGAAAACTGTATTTATTATTTATTTGCTCAACTATTTAGTCTCCACTTTCAGCTAATTATTTGAACAATCAATACTTTATGGTTGGAATTGTATGATTTATTTGCTTTTTTTTTTTAAAATGTATGGACTTTCTTAAAGAAATAGTTCAACATTATGAGAAAATGCTTGGTTGCTTTCTTTCAGACGGATGATATCGATCTCATGTCTGGTTAGCAGTTAGATTAGCTTAGCATAAAGACTGGAAAACCTAGCCCCACTCAGTCCAGTTAAATAATACACACCAGCATTTCCTTTAGCTCACTAATAAACAGTTTCATGTTTGTTTAATCCATAAATGAACAGAAAAAAACTACATTTTGTGGCTTTTATGGCAGGTTTCCTCTCTGCTCCTTGTCTTTATGCTAAGCTAGGCTAACCACAGTCCTGATTTCCAGATTTAACAAAACCAATACTGATATGCTGCGAACCTCAGCGTTAGATTTGTGTTGAGTTCATTTTAGGAAGATTCAGACCTTCCTCAGACATTTCAGAGCTTTCTACAGGGCAGCAGTCAGCGGGAGGTTGTTTCCACTGTTGTCCGTCTCTTATGTGTTGTGTTGTCCTTCCAGCTGAGGGAAGAGATAGATAAGTATGGGATAAAGATCTACCAGTTCCCTGACTGCGACTCCGACGAGGACGAGGAGTTCAAGCGGCAGGATAAAGAGCTGAAGGTGAGCTCGATTCTGATCTGATGAGGCTAAATCACACAGTCCATTAATCCTTATTTTTAAAGACAGTAACTAAGTACATTTACTAAAGGACAGTTTGGAGGTTATATAAACAGAATTCACTGCCACTAGATGTCGCACTGAAGCACCAGCATCTGACCAGACTCCATTGAGAAAACTAGTCATTTTACCAAGCAGATAATTGTAAAACAAACTGTATAATAAAACTCACTAAAACCATCTTTGTTCCAACAGTCAGCACCTCTTGTTAGGTCGAACTCAACCCTTAATTTACATAGTTAGGTGCAAAATTATTGGTAAAAGTTGCCAGATCGTTATCGATCCAGATGATCTGACAGCAAGCAATTATGGAAAGGATCACCTACAGAACGATACGAACCTTTAGTTTCAACCACAAACACCGTAAAGATTATACTGATCACTCCAAAGAGACGAAAACACTAATTTACGATTCGTTCATTGTAACTCTCATTAAAAGTGGAACAGAAACAGAATAAAAACCTCAAATTAAAACCGTCCTGTTAGTGTTTCCAACGAATCAACCAAGCTTGGATTTGGTGGACTAACCTTAGAATTCCACACCGACGTAGAAATCGAGATAACAGCAGTAAAAGACCACGTTCAATTAAGAAATTACTACATCAGCCCAATTCTTCTCTCTGATTGATGTTTGGTTTAGTGATAGTGGTGTTTATGTAGGTCATGTAGAGGCATCAGGATTAAACTGAACCTCCTTGTTGTAGGTTTAAAGTGAAACAGGAACTTTAATATTTTGGTTTTACTACTTCAAAGTATCTGAATACTTCCTCTGATACAGGAGAGCACTCCGTTCGCAGTGATCGGCAGCAACACCGTGGTCGAAGCCCGAGGTCAGAGAGTGAGAGGGAGGCTCTACCCGTGGGGCATTGTGGAGGGTAAGAAACTCTCTTTCCATTACCACGACAACAGTAATTTCTCTGCGAGCAGACCAGCCCTGATGTTAATCTGTTTCCTGCGTGCAGTGGAGAACCCGTCCCACTGCGACTTCGTGAAGCTGAGGACCATCCTGATAAGAACCCACATGCACGACCTGAAGGACATCACCAGCGACTGCCACTACGAGAACTACAGAGCCCAGTGCATCCAGACCATGACCAGGTGAAAGCAGGGAGGAGTTAAAGGGTCCAGTGTGTAACATTTATAAATGTAACATTATATTCATAAGTATGTTTTTATTAGTGTATAATCACCTGAATATAAGTATCATTGTGTTTCTGTTACCTTATAATGAGACGTTTTTATCTACAGAGGGAGGGGGTCCTCTTCTACAGAGGACCCCATGTTTCTTTTCCGCAAGTTTCATAACCACCGTAGTTACTCTCACACGCTTGGATGCGAGCTGTATTCAGTTGGTTGCAATCTGCAACTTCACCGCTAGATGATGCTGAATCCTACACACTTTTCTTAATTTTTTTTGTTAGTTTTAAGTGAGGAGACATTTAATATAAAAACAAAAGTAATGACCTGCAACAGCTGCTTCTATTTAATAATTTTTTGCCCTTTTTCCTATTTATTTTTTTTTTGCACGAATAACAAATCCTCCTAAATGTTTCATACTGGACCTTTAACAGGTGATGATATGTCGATGATGTGTTCTCAATTTGTTTCTGCTGCCTCCAAGTAGCTAAAACAAGCCAGCATTTGCAGGTTTAAAGCGTCTATGTGTGGAATTTGAACAATTCATGAACACAGAGTTTGTATTTTTTGTATTTTAAATCTGTAATTTGATGAACAATCAGAGAAAGACAGTTGATTGTTGAGTCTGATTTCCAGGGCGTCAGATACAAATGTTCTGGGAATGAGACTCAATAATCAACTCTCTCTCTCGGCTCTTCGTTCGGGCCTACTGGATTCTTGTAAAAGCCATTAGGAGCACTAGGAGGCGCCAGAGGAATTTATCAACAGATTATCTGTCTCCTGTTCTACTGTAATGCACAGACGGTCTCTGCTCACAGTTTTAACTCTGTGTGAGCTGATTTCTCCACTGCAGTGAAATAAATGAAACCCCACCAGCTTCCTGTTTGTCTCTCAGTAAGATGAATGCAGATAAGCGGGTGGAGAGCCCGATCCCGCTGCTGCCGCTGTCCACGCCGGACGAGGAGACGGAGAAACTCATCAAGAGAAAAGACGAAGAAGTGAGTAGGGAAAAGACTCCTGGATGAATACTGAATAATGTATTGCGGCAGGTGGTTACATAACCAAGCCTCTGATGTCAGATGATGACCCATATGTGTTATTAGGTAACTCTCTCTGTCTCGTCTTTATCTCGTCTGCAGCTGAGGAGGATGCAGCAGATGCTTCAGAAGATGCAGCAGCAGATGCACGAGCAGGACCTGTGACCCCCGACCCCCCCGCTGACCGCCCGCCAACCCCTCGCTGACCTCCTATCAGCGGCCATTTAATGAACGAACACACAGTAGAGACTTTCCACAAAACGTTGTCTCTTTAAGGGACATGCTGCGTATTTCAACCTGATTTAAATGTTTCATAAATTTAGCTTTTTTTTAAAATGCAGTCATTAGCCAAGTGAGTGTAGTTAGGCAATAGAGAGTAGATTGCACTTTGTTACCTTTAGAGCAGTGGTTCCCAACCTTCATCCATCACTGGGTAAACTGATTATATTCAATAAACACAGAACAGCTGATCAACTGAACAATGAACCCACACAGTGAACTCAATAACTGCAGGAAGTTTGTGTAAAACCAGAGATTTTGGTTAATTATTGAGCATTTTTTAAGATTATTTCCCTTCAATATTCATCAGAGACGAGTTTTTCAGATATTTTTAGGAACATTTTATACAATTCTCTGTCTGTATTATGTTTTTATTTTATTTTTAACAACCATACAGACTTAATTAGGCTTCTTTTTTTTTTTTTTTAAGTATATTTTTTGGCCTTTTATTGCCTTTATGATAGTGACAGCTGAAGACAGACAGGAAAGCAGGGCAGAGAGAGGGGATGACACGCAGCAAAGGGCCGCAGGTGGGATTCGAACCCTGGGCCGCTGCAGCAAGGACTAACTGGGAGCCAAGTTTC
>NW_023339774.1:21883852-21884744 GCF_004916995.1 Morone saxatilis | reverse complement strand
GCCAGCGTTTGAAGTTCAGTTTTGTCCAGAAAGGCTGCGAACTGCCTCATGTTTTCTGTCGTTATTCTGTATGCATGTTTAAGGTCTTCTGTGTCCTCTGTCCTGTCTTCATTCTGACAGTTATCAAACAGGAAGTGAACAGGCTGATTCTTTTCATCTTTGGCACACTTAATGTTTGCATCCTCGAGGGTTTTCAGAACATTTTTAGGTTTTCTTCCATCTGAGTGAGTGATGAGGGCAACAATGTTCTTCTCCATATCTTTTCCAAACAGAGACATCACTGAATCAAGTCGGTCACTCAGTCGATTCTCAGTTGCTTTCAGCACCAGACCCACTGCATTGATCTCATGGACTCCGTCCTCTGAGCGGAACAAGTCGAATAATCTTTGTCTGACGATGTCATCTCGCTCGGTCCCCATGGTGCTCCAGTACCCAGGAGTGTCGATGATGGTCAGAGGGAAGGGCAGAGTTTCACCTTCAAAACCAAAGATCTGGTACACGATCACAGCTGATTCCTGACTCTTCTCCTCCTCTACGATCTGAAACCAGACATCGTCCTCCCACTTCACTCCCATGGTGTAGTTGACCAGAGCGTTGATCAGAGTAGATTTTCCTGCTCCTGTTTCACCAACAAGTAAAATGGTTCTGTCTTTCTTGTCCACATTTCTTTCACCAAGTGTTGTTCTTCTCACAGTTCCAATCAACTCTTTCTTTGTTGGTAACTGGTAGCGTCTGGGAGATCCGGACTGGATCAGATTACTTTCTGAGATTATATTGTCATATTTCTCTGATGAGTATTTATTCCTGTAGAAGAAGCAGATCATGTACAACATGTTATATACTATTCATGTTTAAAGCTATAATATGTAACTCTGGCTCTATGTTCTCTATG
>NW_023339774.1:21882511-21883801 GCF_004916995.1 Morone saxatilis | reverse complement strand
TTTAACTCTAGATTTGAACCGGGTGAAGGATTTTAGGCATCGGACGTCTAGATCTTTTAGATTTAAAATTACATATTATACATTTAAAGGCTTCATAAAATTAAATTAAAATTATTTATTAAATTATTTATTAAAATGAAAGTATTTCTGATTCTGATTCTGAAATAAAATTCAAGTAAAAAAAATACTGGTGTTGTAATGGCCATCTTCTAATACTGAGAAGGGATTGCAACTACTCTGAAGGTTTCACTTTGTATGAGATGAAGTAATCATTTATAATTTATGATTAATAATGTCTCTCATTGCTGTGTTTCATTGTTATTCAGTTCAATAGACAGGAAGCCTTTGTGCTGAGTCAGCAGGGTTGGGTAGGAACCACTGACAATATATACTGTATAGTGGACAGAGCTTCCAGGTCTTTGAAGTAAAGCCAGTGCGGAGGTGTCTTAAAGGTCCAGAGTGTAACATTTAGGAGGATCTATTGGTAGAAATGTAATATAATACACAGGTATGTTTTCATTAGTGTATAATCACCTGAAAATAAGAATCATTGTGTCTTTGTCCCCTCAGAATGAGACGTTTTTATTTACAGAGTGAGCGGGTCGTCTTCTGGCGGAGTCCGTCATGTCAAATGTTTCAAGGCTAGATGCCACTAAATCTCACGCACTGGTCCTTTATTTCAACTCTTGTGACATTATGTGGTAAAATGTGATTTAGCAGTATTTGACACCGTAGCTCATTTCAAGAATATAACCGTAAACCCTGAAACACTTTGTGTTGTCGAGGGCGGCGCCTTGTCACTGGGACCAAAGTATCAGAGGATTGTTGCAACACGGACCTTTTCTATATTTATTTTCTATTTTCTATATATATATTATTGATATATAATGTAGTATATTGTACATCATCTTACAGGAATGAAACGTAGAAACATTAGGATTACTCACGTCGCCATGGTAACAGCTTCACAGGAAGTTGAGGATGGATCTCTGGATGAAACAAAAACAAAAAGTCAGCTGTGATGTTGTTAGCAGCTTTTAATAGATTAAACAGCATAGATACCGTATGAGCAAGTACACTATTTCATATGTCTGTCCAACAACTGAGTGGGCGGGGCTTCAACTAGAAGTTGGAATAATTATTGGAAAACTATTTACAAAATTATGCTTATTTGAACTTATTTTCTCTATATATTGTTATAAACTGTAGTATAATGTACATATTTTTACATACTTATAATTTTCTATTGTCTATTATATATATATTTCATGAAATTTGTTTTGCAACTTG
>NW_023339774.1:21880578-21882419 GCF_004916995.1 Morone saxatilis | reverse complement strand
TGATAATAATAATAGATATCTTTATTTTAGTTTTTTTTATCCAATTGCCAATAAAATAAATACATTTTTAGATTTGCTACTGTAGCTCTGATTCAGTCTCAATTTAGGATAAAGTAAAATTCTCTTTTGCAGCCTCTAATTAAAGTACTCTGATCTGAAGTAAAAGTAGTAAACAACAGTGTAAAAGTACTCTATTACAAGTTAAAATCATGTATTCAAAATCTAAATAAAAGTACAAAAGTATCAGCATGACAATACTTAAAGTACCAAAAGTCAAAGTGCAGAATAAAATAAATTAAAATAAAATGCTATATATTATATTATTGGTTTATAATTACTGGCGCATTAAAGTATTGCAGCTGGAGATAATATTTTTAAAAGACATTTCCTGTATTTATTTATTTTAGTTAAGTACACAATATGGTTTTAGGTAGCTTTATTTTTTTATTTTGATTGCAGTTCATTAAAAAAATGTTTACACCTAGTTTTAGTTTAGTTTTAGTCGACCAATAATAACTTCGATATGGTCCTTTAAAGTAGCTGCAGGATATGGTAAAAACTTCACATTTTTTTGACACATATTGCGAAATAATTTACGATTAGTGTGTGAATGATAATTTTTGCATCACTGAAAAAAAAGATTAAATAATATTTTATGTCTGTATTCAACAAACATGTTTTCTTTTGTCATCTTGAAGGTCAGAACATCTCTGCATCTCTACAGCACTTTTTCTCTCACATTTTATCAAAAAATTGCAGCTTCTTGCACTTCGGACTTCGATTTTAATAGTATTTCGATTAATTGTGCGACCCGAGTTTAAAGTTTTGAAAATGAAGATGTTCAGTCCCTCTCTCCAGGGATGCACCGTTTGGGAAATTCTGCACTGATGATGATGCTGAAGGTTTTTTCTTGGTATTTATTCGTCCTTTTGTACCCGAAATCCACATTGATACATTTTTCTGCCTTGCTGCAGCTCAGTCTGTTTCCGGTCTCACCCAGGATGTGAGACTCCGAACTGAAAACACAAATTGATTCGACACATGCATCGGCCACTGATAACGGGATATTAGCTGATCTATCGGTACATCCCTGTTGGATTCTGAATGAAAACAGTTTTATCATTTCAACATTATTCCATCATAAGATATCAGTGAATCACAAGAATGCAAAGTGCACATTAATTTTCTAGTTATTTCAAATGATATCTATCTGCTGATCTGTTTTTTCCAAGTGCTCTTACCTGTGGTTGTCTTCGTGAAGCTCCCTGATGCTGAGGAGGCAGAGCACAGAGCAGCTTTTATACCAGAGGGTGGATGCTCAGTGGTCATATGATTTCACAGAAAGTCTGAGAGAGCTGAGTCACTCCATAGACTGCAGTGAATGCCTAATGTGGTCCTTTTTTTATATATCTTTCACTTTCACCTGCTATTGAAAAAAGGGTGCTTTTGGGGAGATTTCAGAGAAATTATGTGACTTCAACCCATCGAGCTCTCTAAGTTCCATAAGTTGTGGTAAGATCAGCCTTTTCTGATGCTCTGAGGGGGGAAATTCTGGTATTGCTGCAACTTTAAGTTTATTAACTCAAAGAAAAGCATTAATCTATTAATTTGTGTCGAAGTATTAATTGTTAAGGTAACTTTGGTAAATGAAGTGAATTTGTACTAATTCCACTCAGTTAATGGAAGTTCAGACTCACTTTATTGGCCAGATATATGCACACATACAAGGAATTTGACTCCACCATGCCCTAAAGCATACCCTGCTTTATGGTCTGTTTTACTCTCAATGGGACCATCAGTTACTAGATGAACATCATGCTGTATGGAGGAAGACTGAAACT
>NW_023339774.1:21878106-21880478 GCF_004916995.1 Morone saxatilis | reverse complement strand
AGTTTCTTTCAGGAAGTCAGTGAATTGGCAGATTTGGTCTGCTGTTAGGCCCCATGAATTTTTTAAAGCAAACTCAGTTTTCTTTTTTCTCTGTGTGCTCTGGGAGTTGTCGAACATGAAGTAAACCGGCTCATTGTCCTCATCTTTAGCATATTTAATGTTTGCATCTTCTAGAGCTTGAAGAACATTTTCAGGTGGCAGACCATTTGAGTGAGTGATGAGGGCAACAATGTTCTTCTCCATATCTTTTCCAAACAGAGACATCACTGAATCAAAGATGTACCTCAGTCTGTCACTGAGTCGATTCTCAGTCGCTTTCAGCACCAGACCCACTGCATTGATCTCATGGACTCCGTCCTCTGAGCGGAACAAGTCAAATAATCTTTGCCTGACGATGTCGTCTCGCTCAGTCCCCGTGGTTCTCCAGTACCCAGGAGTGTCGATGACGGTCAGAGAGTAGGGCAGAGTTTTATCTTCAAAACCAAAGATGTGGTACACGATCACATCTGATTCCTGACCTCCCTGCTCGTCCTCTACGATCTCGAACCAAACATCGTCCTTCCAGTCCACTCCCATGGTGTAGTTGACCAGAGCGTTGATCAGAGTAGATTTTCCTTCTTCCGTTTCACCCACAAGCAAGATGGTTTTGTTTTTCTTGTTCACATTTCTTTCACCAAGTGTCGTTCTTCTCACAGTAGACACAATATTCTCTTTCTTTGTTGGTAACTGGTAGCATCTGGGAGATCCGGACTGGATCAGATTACTTTTAGAGATTATGTTGTCATATTGCTTTGTTGTATAATTATTCCTGTAAAAGAAGCAGATCATGTACATGTTTAATTTCATGTATATACTTTATTAGACTTCCTTCCTTCGTTCATTTCAAACTTACTTAATGATCTAGCCCCACTGAAAGGATTAAAGCCATATTAAAACTCTGTGTAACTGTGAAATGCAGCTGCCTTATTTGAGCTGGATTTAGTTCCTACCTTGTCTGTGATGTTTATTTCCCTGATGATTGTGTTTTTATTTGTATTTAAATTGTAACTTGTGTGCTGTGTTGCCTAGGAGAAGAGATAGAAGGCAATGGAAGCATTAAAGGCAGCACTATTACTTGATGTTTCCCCATTCAGCATTCTTTAAAATAAATACCTATAACGTTTTATAACACACTGAATGTTTTCTGAAAGTTACATATCATATAACAATAATAAATGTTGATTATTAAGCAGTGCCTGAAATGGGCCTTCTGATTTTGGTCCACGAGTACCCTTACTTCTTACTGAGTACCGCCACCACTGGTGAGCAAGGCCGTACCCACCACTGAGGTCACAGTTGTTTTTTGAGGGGTATACAATAAAAGTTGTAAAATAATTGCCTAAAAATACCTACCTTGGTGCTTTTTTGATGCCCCCAAATTGTCTTAGCAAGTTCAGCTTTCGAACCTTGTGTGTTTTTAAAACCCTGCATACAGTTCTGTTGTGTTTAGGTTTGTGCTGAATTTGGGTACTGGCACCTTTTTTTGGTCCAATTCAGGCGCCATTATTAAGGTTGTTGTGTGCAGTGTGTACTGGGCTATACTACACTGAGTGCTTACAATGATCTCGTACACTTACTTCATTTGAGAACCAGCTGCTGTTAGTTGGTAGTTTGCTCTGGTTCCTGTATGCACTTGTCTTTTCATCTCTTCCAGTTTCTGGACCTTCTCTGTGTCTCCTTTCTTCTCCTTCATCTTCTCAATCAGGAAGTCCAAGTGGACAAGAGTGGACAGTGAATCAGCATTCAGGGCGATCTGCTCCAGTCTGACAACATGCTGGAAGGACTCTTCCAACATCTGATCTTTATCTTTCTGTAGTTCATCCAGATTGCTTATCATATTCTCATAGTCTTCCTTACTCTTTATATACTTTTGTCTCATGTCTTTATCTACCATTTTAACTTTCCTTGTCTTCTCCACATAGATGCGGTCATGCAAATGTTTTGATACCGGACACTGCCTCGGACATACGGTGCAGTGCACATCTGTACTGACCGCAGAGCGTCGTGGACTTTGGGTCATTTTGTATCTGGGGCTCTGACAGGTCATCTCACAGATGGGACAAGAGACGGCTTCTTTATATAACAACCCACAGCCCCACCAACTCCTTTCACCAACGATAGGTTCTTCAGCTTTGTAAACCTGATCAACTTCTTCCTCATTGCTCCTCATGTCATGTTCATGTTTCTGCAGCATTTCCTCAGCCTGTTGGATTTCCTTCTGTTTTACTTCAATTGACTCAACTCTTTCTTGAACTATTTGGATGCAGGTCGTCAGTTTGAGTCGCTCGTTAAGAACGACCACGGTTGTTGCCAGCGTTTGAAGTTCAGTTTTG
>NW_023339774.1:21873608-21878006 GCF_004916995.1 Morone saxatilis | reverse complement strand
TCTGGTGCTGAAAGCGACTGAGAATCAAGTGAGTGACCGACTGAGGGACATCTTTGATTCAGTGACGTCTCTGTTTGGAAAAGATGTGGAGAAGAACGTAGTCGTCTTCATCACTCACTCAGACGGAAGAACACCCGAAAATGCTCTGAAAGCGCTCAAGGATGTGAAGATGAAGTGCGCCAAAGATGAAACGAATCAGCCTGTTCACTTCTTGTTAAATAACTGTCAGAGTGAAGACGGGACAGAGGACACGGTTCATCTTAAATATGCATTTAAAATAAAGAAAGAAATGAGGGAGTTTAAAGCCTTCCTGGAAATAACTGCACCTCTAAAGCGGGAGACAGTTATTCGGGAAGAAGGAAATCGACTGACGGGCCTCATCCAGGACCTGCAGAAGAAGATTGAGGAGATTGAAAATAAACGGGGGAAGATTGTGCTGAACGACAACAATAAAAACAGAGGTTGGCGCGCCACCTACTGCAAAAACTGTAAGAAGAACTGTCACTATCCGTGCAAAGTGTCTTCAGATCTAGGAAAATGTGAGGTCATGAAAGATGGCTGCTGCACTCAATGTGGCTGTGCTGTATCCGATCATGTGAAAGAGAAAGCTCGGCAGACTTCACGAGACGGGGCAAGTGAGAGCCAGTTGACAGAACTTCAGAAGGAAAAAGATCAGTTGTTGGAAGAGTCATTTCAGCTTGTTGACAGACTGGATCGGATCTCCCGCAATGTTAAACCAATGTCCACTTATGTCCATTTGGACTTCCTGATTGAGAAGATGGAGGAGAAAAAAGACGACGAGAAAGTCAACAGACTGAAGGAGATGAAAAGACAAGTGGATGAAAAAACCAGAGACGGATTGCAGATCATGTTAGATAAACTAAAAACAGCCGTGAAGCAGTAATGAAGCAGGCGAAACCATCGACATATATAAAGATGGCTCGGCGTATGGGCGGGACATCGATACAGCGGCGCCAGCCCTGATCACGACGGCACAGACTCTTTCGAGGTCTTTATCAATTTAATTCCATAGAATACCAATACAATGGCTTCATTTTTTTACAAAAATACAAGAAGTGGAGACGCAGCATCCATCTTTTATATGTCGATGGGTAAAAACTCATCATTCCGACCTGTTACCTGTCTTTAAACATCAAATGTGTTATGTTTGCAACCTCTCTAGTATTTAATGGTTGCTGCATCGGTGCCATTTGACCAACCCTGTATCACTCTCACGCCCACCGTCAAAGTCATGTGATGTAGTAAAACTAATAACTGACAGTAGTCAATGTCAGACAACCTTGTCTGACTTTAGCAGTTAGCTAGTGTTTCTGTAGTGGAGACAAAACATTAAAAATGATCCATATTAGCAGTTTGAATTAAACTAAAAGCTCCCTGCACCAAATTACCTGTAAGAAACACCAAAACACCTGGTTTTTGTAATCGTGGTAGGGGATTCGATAAACCTGATGTTCCCAGGTAGATACAAGCCGGTTTCTTGTGTTCAGGTAAGCAGGTTTTTAATCAGGTTTTAACATGTTCTGTTGTGCTTCACAATAGACTTCCAATAGGGAAGGTAACAGCAGAGCTGTCACTTACATATCTGGCCCATTTCTTCTGGTATTTTGGGGCATTTTTAATGGTCCTAATGACTTACTGTTTCTGAGGGTTGATGTATTACATCTATCTATGGCCTCACTGATTACTGCACAAACTTTATAACTCTATTCAGTGATTTTGGTGAAACTGGATCAGATTTTATGGAGAAAATATTTTCCCTCTGACGTCCTCCGGCTGCTCTGCTTCAACTCTTACTACGACTAGCGAAAGTAGCAAACCGCTAATTAACTGCTGCTATCTGTATCTGCCATTAGCGGTGGACAGCACAGAAAACACACAATAACAAACTGACCTTAGATCAGAACAGACTAAAAGAGGCTCATCTGGTGAAATAAAGACATTCAGATGCAGCTTATGACTGAAACTGCAAACAACATTAGATCTCAGTTGTAGAGCTGGGGACCCATATACACAGCGGTCCGGGTTTGAATCCAACCTGCTGCCCTTTGCTGCATGTCATCCCCTCTCTCTGCCCCCTTTCTGTCTCAAGCTGTCTCTGTCAATAAAGGCATAAAAGGCCAAAAAAATAATACTTTAAGGTGTGCTTAAGTTAAGTTTATGCACTACACATGTGGTATCACAGCAGACAAACGTTCTCTTTCTCTCGGAGCGAGGGATGTTGGAAGTGTGAATTAGTTTACTTTAATTATAACCTCCTCTTGCACACAGACAGTGTTTACAAAGGTTAAAACATGTTTACAGATAAAATAACTGATTTATGAATTGAATGAATGTGATAAAACTAAATAAATGAATGTATATAACAAATGTTTATTCTGTGGTATTTTATTTATTAACAGCCATTTTATAATTGGGACATCCAGCATTTTAGATTAGCTAGCATTTTACTGACATTAGCTTTCAGATGTGACAATAACTAACGATTGATGCAGATTAACATTTTTACACACAGTTGTGTTTTTCTTTTGTATTTTTATCTGAGGTTAGCATCAGGTTGTTCTGATGGTTTGAGGACAGAGTGGACAGATATTCATTGTTATTCCCTGCTGGGGTCAAAATGAAAGTTTATTTATTTATATAACATCTCACACACACACACACACAGAGAGAGAGAGAGACGGCATCGTGCCCTCACATATCTGAATTTAGACATCCTGGTAGGAACTCAGTGTTTTGAAGAAAATATCCAACAACAATGCAGTATTGTGTGGCTCTGTGTGGGATGCCACCCACTAATAAACCTTTTAGTGGGAAAAATATATGTAAGTAGAAGAATTTGACTCTGCAGCTGTCAGTGACAACAGAGTGAGTCCGTCTCTAATTTATATTTTCTTAATAAAAAATAAAACTGAAAGAGTAAACTTGTTTTTACCGAGAGCTAACACTATAAAACGTAATTCAGTCAATCATTTAATTAAATAGCTGCAAAATAAACATTTTAATTAATTGATTTAAATAAATTGCAAACATTATTTTAATGAGTTGTGTTGACGTGATGATGTTGATGTGGAAAAACTAGTTGAGACAGTTAAACAAAATTTACACTGTAATGCAATAAGTTATTTTAACTAAAAAAAACTTGAAATTGATTACATTGAAAATTTTAAGTTACACAAATGTTAAAAAAAAGTTTTAAAATATTTTTAATGAAGCAGCTTTTAGTAGTGACACTAACTTTGTTTTAAGTTACAGAAACTTGTTTTAAAGTACTTTTTACTGGATATTTACAAATACAAACAACAATAAAAATGACAAAATTAGGTCAGCGTCACTTAAATCAAGAATATTAAGCCAAGAATAGTATGTTTTAATTTTCAGTTTCAACATTTCTTTTAGGTTAAATTAACTTTTCTGGTTTTACAGTGTAGCCATAATCAACCAAACACCTTGTTTTTAAGTAAGTTGTAATTAAAAATATCTTAGATTGTGGAGAAAAAGCTTCCCTGAACTCAATGTAGTAACATTCATTGAACATAATTATATTATATTATTAATTAGAAATTGTCATAACTCAAAAAGATTGATTATTTTTTACTAAACCAAAACACTGTTTTTGTTTTTGTAGCCACACAGTCAGACCTGCCAATCATGTCCCTGCTTCCTGTTTATCAAACACATCGTAATCAATCACAGAGTGGATACGCCCGAGTGATCAGTGACAGTGGGTGATTTAAACAGACTTGAGCTTTGTCCTGACGGCTACCTGCAGGAGGAGGCGAACAATGACGAGAGCGTGGGACTGGAGGCGGGAGCAGGCCGCCATAACTGACTCTGTTTCCTGTGCGAGCTGCTCTGGTGCTTCAGACAATGAGCGACCTTCACTCCCAATATCACCAAAACGGATTTCTTCTGATCTCAGGGGGGAGCTTTAGGTCCACAGTGACCTCTGCACACCAACCAACTAACACTGCGATCGCTCTTTATGTGTCTATAATGCACACGGTGCTAAAATCTGTTTAAAAGTTCACAGATTTCATGTTTATTTTAAATATTTTTATGGAAATATTAATGCAATTACAAAAAAATCCTGGAATTTGCATGCATAATGTAAAATAACATGGAAAATATTGTAATTATTTATCCTTTACACTGTGATTGTAAATAATGATAAAATGACTGCTTATTTAAAGAAAAATTACCTTTTTTTCCACATAAAAAGATTAAAATACATTTGGAAATCTATAATTAATTAATAATTATTTAATAGAAATTCAGGTTTAATATTCTTTATATGTTTCTAAAATTCTGTGACATTAAAAAAAGTATTTTTGTGTTATGTTACATGGATTTGTTTGTTAACTGACAGATATCTTGTAT
>NW_023339774.1:21870924-21873583 GCF_004916995.1 Morone saxatilis | reverse complement strand
AGCTTTAGGGCAACAGTGAGCCTTGTGCAGCATCAACCAACACTGAAGCACTGGCGATCGCCTCCTTTATGTGTCTATTAATGCAGCACGGTGCGTAGAATCTGTTTAAAATTCACAGTTGTCATGTTTTATTTTAAATCGGTATTTTTATTGGAAATATTAAGTGCAATTACAAAAACAAATCCCTGGAAATGGCATGGCATCAATGGTCAAAATAACAGTGGAAAAAGTATTCGTCTAAGTTATTTATCCTTCTACACTGTGATTGTAAATACGAGATAAAATGACTGCTTATTTTAAAGAAAAAGTACCTTTTTGTGTGTCCACATAACAAAGATTAAAATACCATTTTGGAAATCGATAATTAATTTATAATTATTAAAGAAATTCAGCGTTTAATATTGTTTATATGTTTCTAAAATTCTGTGACATTAAAAAAAGATATCTTTTGTGTTATGTTACATGGTTTGTGTTGTAACTGACCAGAGGTAAGTCTGTGTGATAATTTATCGGAAGTTTTCACACCAAAAATGTGTGGAATAAAATGTTGGTTTGACTTCAGTGTATAAGCATGGGGTAAACTGCCAAATACAGTTTCAGTTTTTATCAGTGAAAACAACAAAAATTACTGTAATTTCACAGATAATGACTTTTATTACAGTTCTATAACTTTTAACATTCACATTAAAATAAGAAAAATCAAATAATAACAGCACTCTGCTGTAAATGTAAGCCTGATTATTTGTATTATGGCAGAGTTCGCCTGTATTTATAGCTCATTGCATTGGTTTTACAGTGTAAATAGCTTTAATTAAACATTAAAAAGACAAAAATGAATGTAAAATTTAAAGCTAGAAACTGTATTTTAATGATTTTATTTACTGTTATATCACAGTCTCTTTAATAAAGCCCACACGGTGCTGCAGCTCGGTCTCTTTAGGCACTCGCGGCTTAGTCATGGCATCAAGCAGCTTTAATGTAATAAACTGGGATTAACCTGAGCCGTTTGGCCTCGAGGTCACAGACCGACATAATAAACCGGAGTTTAGTGGTTTAATCTGCGTTAGCTGACAGTGAACGCCAAGAAATGTCATCAGAGTATCATCATTAGAGAGTCCAGCTTCTATAAAGGACTTTAACAGGAACCGAGCTCATAATGACGTTCATTTTATTGGACGTAATATAACTGTAAGGGATGAACAGGAGGGATGATTACAGCAAGCAAATCGTTTAAATGCTTAAATGGGCACCTGATTACTGTTTATAGACAGACAAATAGAGAATTATATATATTATATGTCTCTCTCCTCTTTATATTTATTAGTAAAAGCTTCAAAGGTTAAATAACAGGAATGCTCAGTGTAATGCAGTCGCAGAAAACAATAAAATAGGCAATACAATATAACAAAGGATATAAAAGAAGCACTTAAGGTAGAAATAAAAAAGAAAAACTCTTAAAAGACACACAGATATATGAACATATATCTAAATATACACTGTAAAAACTGATGAGTCAGTTCAACTCAAACTGTTTAAGTTTAACTGACTCAATAACTTATTACCTTCACTTTTTGAGTTGTGTCTATTTAATGTAAATGTTTAGTCTTGAATGTTTGTGAATTATCAGAATATTTTAGTATTTGCTCTCCTAACATGCACACAAGCTGCAAACACCTGATGACCCACGTTACTAGATCTGATAATGTTCCCAAGAGGTTCTTGTGTTGCCGCAGAATACTTGGCTTTCTCGGTCTTCAAGCGATCCCGTAAATGTCCACTACGATTGAGATCAGGACTCGTTGGTCTTCAATCAGTTCTTGGACAGCTTTGAGGCAAACCAGAGGGTAAAGCCTGTTCTCTGTATTGTAGAGTAATGTTAGCTCTCTGTATCGTAGAGTAATGTTAGCTCTCTGTATCGTAGAGTAATGTTAGCTCTCTGAGAGAAGGGAACTAGAAAAAAAAACTGACGTCTAAAAAACTTTAGACTCTGGCTGAAAAACCCATGGAAATATGAAATAATAATCTTGTCTGTTGTCTTTGACAAGTGACCGTGGTATATGCGGGATAATTCCATTCAAGGTGTCCGTTATCAGGAGTTAATGGACTTCATGGAAGAAACCGTTGTTTATTCATTCCTGATAATGAACACCTTACACACAGTAAGATATGCTGAGATATTTCCAGCATGAACAGAAGGATAAACACAGTGAGACATTATATATACATTATACAATGTAGAGTGAATGAGGGTGATAGTGCACACAAACTATGAGCTCAGTGTGCGTTTGTGGCGTTTCCTCCCCACAGACAGAGATCGGGGTCACACAATGACTCCAGTTAGGAAGCAGGCTAACGCAGGAAGGCCGCAGCACAGCTCCATACAATAGCTCATCACGTGTGCTCCGCGCCAATTCCTCGGCCACCGGCGAGCACACCACCTCGCAGGAGGAAGTGCCATATTGTTGTTAGTTCCCCTGGTGGAGGGACAATGGAGGGGGGGGGGAGAAAACTTCTCACATGGTTTTCTGTGATAGAAACACTCGACCTGTCTCACACAGCAGAATTTACTGAGGCCCAAATCTGAACGATGCCTCCTGTTGGGGAACATTTAACACAAGCTCAGACAGATACTGGTCCCAAATATGGTCACAAACTTTAA
>NW_023339774.1:21855799-21870824 GCF_004916995.1 Morone saxatilis | reverse complement strand
CGCAGCCCCTCCGGGACGTCCTTCTCCAACAGGATGTATTTATGTTACATCTTTAGATTAATTTCCAATAATTGCTACTGTAGATATTATATATTTAGCACATAAACTAAAGAATATTGACACTTCAGTTCTGCTAGCTTCCTCCCTTCTAGCTTTATTGTAGTTATCTCTGATTGGCTCTTAAATGTTTCTCTTACACTTCGCTGTTCGTTGGATTAACTTTCTAAATAAATGTGTTCTTCTAACCCTGTTTGAATTTTAAATAAAAACACGCCCAAACTTTATCCTTCGTTATCAGCGTCCTGTGCAGCGGTGCGAGGGGTTTTCAGTGTTTACTGCACAGAATGTGATGCATGGTGATTAAAGCTGGACCACACCTTCTGTAATTACTCTCAATCTTTCAGCTTTAGTCATTGGGTCTCTCCCTTATATAGACTGAATCAGACCTCTGGTATCTGCCTGGAGGGTCTGGAGGGGGGTTCGCTCATTGACTCATTTGGATGCCGCAGCAGATAAACACCAACAGGGTGGAGGAAGAGCTGGGCTGCCAAGATAAAGTCTTTAATAAACACAACAGGAGCTAATCTGAGCAGAAACACTAAATATTTGTCCTAAAGTGGGGCTCTGAAAAACAACCTGCCCTTCAGTAAAAAAACATTCTTGATCGAGAAGCTTCAGTAATTTTAAGTGACACTGAGTTCATTTTGTAATTTTTATTTGTGCTGTGAAAACAAAACACCCAGTAAAAAGTATTTAATCAGGAATGTTTCTGTAACTTAAAGTTAGTGTCACTAATAAAAGCTGCTTCATCCAGAATCTTTTACAACTTAAATTGAGTTTCTGTAACTTAAAAACTTCAACGTAATCAGCGTCAACTGTTGTTTTTAGTTAAAATAACTCATCACATTACAGTTCACTCAACAAAACTCATTGAAATAATGTTTGCAACTTAAAGGGTTTATCTAAATCAGTTCATTAGAACCATGCATTTAAGTGGTGGGGATAGGTCCACTGAGTGCTGCAGCTTTAAAATCAACCCTAACTGGTAACCAGTGAAGAGAGGCTACAACAGGCCTGATGGAACCAGCTGGAGGTGCAATATGTCTGTTTGGCTGAAGTCCAAAACACAGAGAACTGCAATAGTCTGATTCTGAAGGAATAAAAGAGAGTGGATGAGAGAGAAAGGATCTGATCTGTGAGATGCTCCTCGTTTCATTTTGCTGTCAAATAACGATAATAATCCTAATGACGGATGACCAAGCGTTTGATGATGATGATGGCTTTTTCAGATGAAGGCCAGAGGTAGCGCAGCAGGTGTTGTTGGTCGTCATGGATGTCAACAACATTCCTGCAGAGAAACACAATCAGGTCTCGGTATGGAAAGCTCGTTAAGTCTGGAGCGCGCTCACACGAGCACGCGAGGGGAATGAAGTCATGATGTCACGTAGTAGGTGAGTGGGTCATGAAAACGGCGTTCCTGTTGGCGATGTTAATCACGGCGGGGACTGTGGTCACTGCCGGCAGAATGAAAACAACAGTGTGTGTGTATGTGTGTGTGTCCTCAGAAGCCCAGATGCTTCCTCTCCTCTGTACGGCTGAGTGTTTACAGCTTCCAGCTCTGACTGGTACCGACACTCAGCTCTGGTACACACACACACTGAGATCCACTGGCTGCAGAACAAACTGTATAAAGTCTACATTAAAATCCTTAAAAATAACAGAATCTATAAATTTGCAGATGTATTTGTAAAGTTTTCCTGCCAGACACGAGGAGTTTACAGCTGATGTTAACATGGAGGATCCAAACACTAAAACCACTTGCTGAAGCGATCTGGGATTCGACCTCATATCTTTCGTACTGTAAACACCAATGTGTCCTCGACCACACTGAAGGACGACTCAACCTGTACTCGAAACACATCGTCTGATTGGTTCACTGCGATGACCATAACCGTAATATTGCCAGACTTAAAAAAACGTGCAATTTTATTATTTATAGTTATTGAGTGAGAAGAGACTTTATAAACTTTGTGAAACGTTATCTACGACAAATTGTTCATTATTTGGGCCTTCTTGTAAATTTGGGAAAAGTTATTTCACAATGTGCTAGCTAGATGGCGGTCCAACATGATATCATAACCTCAGTCTGTTAACGCCATAGTTACAACAAATCACCACATTAAAGCTCTAATATGTAACATTTCTTCTTTGAGCTGTGTTCTGTTGTTGTGGTTGTCTGCCAGAAGCTGTCATACATTGACTGTTTTACATTTACTGTTTTTGTAATTCTTTGGATTATATTTGCAGTATCTTGATTAAAAGCTGCAGTATAACAGAACAGTAATGAAATGAATCAATCTGATCTTCATAAACAGTTTTCTGGCTCTGTTTTCTGGCTCTGGAGTGTGTGAAGCTGACTGACAGCTGCAGGGCCACTCGCTGACGTGTCGGCGGCTGGTGGGAGGGCTGAGATGCAGTAGCGTTAGGATGTCCTGTCTCTTATCACTTCCCTGCGACTCCATTGTTCTCCGAGCCACCGGGAATATTCTCCACCTCCTTTTCCACATCAGCTGTTTTTATTATCCACAATGAAATGTCACCTGCTGTAGGCTTTCTGGCGCTCAGAAAGGTGCGAGGCCTTGGCATTTTGTTGAGTTGTGCGTTTGTCCGGTACCAATATTTGGCACGTGGGCCGGCAGTTTGGTTCAAAGATGCCTTTAATGTTGGTCTTAAGTGTTGGTAATATAATGAGTGTGTGTGTGACCTTGTTGATCTGAATTGTCCTGTGCAGCAGAAGAACAGGAGGATTGTGCAGAGCAGCAACAGTGACTCACTCTTTCTTTTACCACAGATGTGTGCGCTCACGTTGCTCAAATGTTGTTTGAAGTGAAATTAATAAACTCGTTAAAAAGATGCTCGTTGTGTCACAGCTGAATCTCTGTTTCGGAAAAGGACAAAACTCTAGCAACTCTGGATCTTTTTCCTTCAAGATTTACAATATTAATTAATTAAACATTATATTCTCTATGGTGTCTCTCTCCCTCTGCCTGTGTTGTATCGCAGGGCTCTCTGTTGGTTTCTTTCCATATCCGGTCTGCTCGGGATGTGCAACTGCTGTTTTTATCATTACGTCGGTGAATTAGGATTATTTCCACCAAACCAGAGTGTGATTGGAAACACTAACAGAGACGGTTTTAATGAGTTTTATTCTGTTTCTGTCTGATTGTTTTGGTCTGAGATGCTGGTGCTCTAGTGCGACATCCAGTGGTGGATTTTCTATATTTAACCTTTAAGGGAGCTCTTTTCTATTATTGAGTAAACTGACTACATTTTATGGATATTTCATATTATATTTACTGCTTTTTCTACAATTTTCTGTCTGTATTATGTATTTTTGTCATACTATTCCAAACTAATAAAGGAATTATGGAGTGGTAGGTGTGGCACAGGTTTGTTTGTTTCCGTGTGTTGATTTGTGTGTTGTTGTTTTTTTTAAGTACCACATTAATGTGTGATTAAACACCTTTATTAGTATGTTTATGTTCCTGTACAGTTGCTTTTAACTGATGAGTTGTTGTTTTCTCACTGTGTGTGTTTGTCACTGCTCCGGGTTGAGCAGGATCGAAGCCTCACACTGACTTCTTTATGAAAATACTTGTTTTTTTATTCTTCTATGGCACATCATAAAGTGTTGTATATATCCCTGCAAAGACGTCTCATTGTTCTATCAGCAGACTGTGTTCAGGTCTTTACTGTGTCCTTATCCTGTGAGATTGAGTTTATATCGTTAATAATAATCTAAACTTTAAAAAATAACAAGAACAAGTTAACCAATACAGCTACATTTGGATGAAAATCTAGTGATTCATTCAGAGTAGAATATAAAATGACTAACTGAGCAGCACCGTGTATCACACACAGTGTAAGTAGCTGCACTCACAGAGCTTTATTGCTTTAACAAGCCGTTGACTCAGACTGGAGGAAATCCCAACACTAGAAAGTCATCAAGCTGCCCTGATAAGAGAGAGAAGCCCTGTGTTATCGAGCCTTTAATGCCCACTGTGCCTCCTCTTCCTCCTCTGACTAATCTCCACCTGTTAGAACAAACAGAGGATGTGACACATTCATGCAGCTCAGAGTCGCAGTCGTCCTGTTGGATCCACTTTCATTATGAGCTACTGATTAGGGTCATTATTGATTAGTCAGTCGAGTATTTTTCAGATGTAATGGATCGTACTGCGAGCAGGAGCGTGTCCAGATTGGGGTGGCATCAAGTATGTGTCTCAGCTTTCCAATCATTCCCAATTTAAACACTGTTTATGGATCCCAGGCTGCACAAAAACCACATTGGATTAGCATAAACTGTCGACCTGTTCGTACCAATCGTTGACATTACTTATGATGGACAGAGCCTTAAACCTGCATTCTCTCTAATGGCCAGCAGGGGGTAGCTCCATTACCATCCAGTCTTATGGAGAAATGATTCGACTTCTCAGTTGAGTTTATGAGCTCCAGTAAACAGTTTCCTGATGAGTTTCTGGTCTCAGTCTCTTAGTTTCAGTCTTCTTCCTTACAGCATGATGTGTCATTTAGGTAAACTGATGGTCCCATTTGAGTCAAACAGACATAAAGCAGGGGATGTTAGGGCGGGGCTACCTTGTGATTGACAGCTCATTCTCAGTGAGTGTCCAGCTCAACGCACAAACTCAGATCAACTGCAAACAGTGCTGATCAGATATGGATCCAGATTCTGTTTGTTGACTAATTTCTCTCCTCAAATTGTTCACTAAAACCATTTTATGTTATCTGGAATACCAGATCCTGTGTGAGCAGGAGAGGCAGCCAAGAGAAGCAGTTCAACTCGCTTTACGTGACCTCTGCTGCGCTCTGATAAACTGCTCATGGTAAACGACCAACAACGCCGACCCCTCAAGGCTTCAAAACAAGAATCACAAATCCCGTTGCGTAGGTTCCCAACTTTGTACCATAGAAACTATTTTATTCAGATATATTTTGTCAGAGGTCAAATAGAGCTCTTTTGAAATGAATATGCCAGTTTTTCCATCTCCAAACATTTGCCTCAGTATGGAACATTATTACCCCCCCTTCCCCAACATGCTTGCAGAAAATGGTTGGTAACCAATGGATGCATTGGATCATCCTAGTTTCATATGATAACCAACATCTTCACTCTAGCTTTAAACAGAGGAAGGATAAATGTGGTGGCGGATCAGAATTGGTTAACTAGTTAAAAAAGCGAGTTGCTAACAAACAAAAGGTTAAAGGGTCCGGTACGCAGAATGCTTTGCTTCTGACCGTTTTCAGTGCTCACGCAGCGCACAACAGGATGCACTCCGCACTAGGACAAGGCGGCCATGTTGAAACGCTCCGTTGTCGCTCCCGCCTCGTGTTGTTGAAAAATTCCTCAAACTCTATTTTTTGTTTTGTACTTAAGTGAACTCAGAGCAGAGATGAGTACAGACCCCACAAACACGTCCTCTACACTTGTGATCGAGGGACGCACCTAGAAAAACAAATACCCCAAAAAATTAATTTTTACAGTGTTTTTATGCGAATAAACTTCCAGAAAAGATTATTTCACACGGTGTTTTGCTTTCTCTGTAAGATCATTCATTGTTTTCCTTGGACGGATTAAAATGCCGATTGGATACTGGAGACTCGCTACGGCCGGATCTGAACCAAAAGGATGTGGCTTGCATTATCTGCTCAGAGCACCGGGGACAACAGGAAGTGGCCGTATCAGGCCGATCCACACGTTGCACAGTTAACTGTTACTTGTACGAGAGTGCGTTATATTATTATTATTATTATTAATTATTATTAGTCACTAGAGAGCTCCTGTAGACCACAGGTTCTCAACCTGGGGTTGGGCCCCCACCAAGGTTCCGGAGGGGTTCACAAGGGCTATCTTGATTTTCAGGTGTGAACAGAAAATATTAAGAATTCGTATTACTCATTTAAAACAGTCATATGATTACCATTTATATACCTCCTGCCAACGTATTAGTTACTAGTTATATTACATTTCTGCTACTTCAACAAAAAGAGTAACTGTGTCCTTTCAGCTGAGATAATTTAAAATCCAGTTTTCTTATCTAATAATGCAAGTAATGTGATGTTTCCATCTTCCATCCATTACAGTTAACTAGAAAGGTAATATTATTAACTAGTGACTGAGTCACAGTTTAGCATCCAAGGAGAAGAAAACACTGGAGTCATTTCACAGAACATAGATTCAGGTTTGGTCAAGACTGCAATATAAAAGGAATATCTGCTGTCAGTCTGATTCTTCAGATCCCACTGAAACTCTGAGTTTTACTCTGAAGGCCCCCCCCCTTCAGCCCCCGCAGCCCCCCTGCCACCGCCTGATTGGCTCACAACTGGTTGGGGGGGTGGCAGTCTGCGCGCTGTGCCAGATAAATGAGCCTCCTCGGAGCGCACCGCACTCAGTGAGCTGGATGCTGAGCGCGCGCACTGACCGCTGATGTGGACGCACAGACTGCAGACTGCCACCCCCCTCTCTCTGTCCTCTGTCTCTCTCACACACACACACACACACAACACCGGACTACCGGACCCCCCTAAACCACGGCGCAATGCTCGCTGCTGTCTGAGTTCTCGGTTTGGCGCTGTGCGTCACGGGCTCGCTCTGGTGATGGTCAGCGTGCGGCTGCCACGTGGAGGTGACCGCGTTCATCAGACTCCAACATCGTGGTGGCGCAGACCGATGTGGGACGGCCTGTGGATGTCCTGCGTGGTGCAGAGCACAGGCCAGATGCAGTGCAAGGTCCACCGACTTCGGTTCTGGCGCTGTCGGGGGACCTGCAGACGGCGCGCCGCCCTCACGGTCATCTCCGCCGTGTCCGGGTGGTCGCGCTCAACGGTGAGGTGCCCGGGGCGCAGTGCACCAAACTGCATCAAGGATGAGGCGGTGAAGGCGAGGGTGGTGAACGCCGGGGGGGTTGATCTACATCGTCAGCGGCTCTTCGTGCTGGTGCCCGCTCTGCTGGATGGCCAACAACATCATAGTGATTCCACGACCCGCAGGTGCCGTGCCCCAAGGACGCGGGAGACTCGGGCGGCGATCTTACATCGCTGGGCCGCCAACCCGC
Organism: Morone saxatilis; assembly: GCF_004916995.1. Classification (NCBI taxonomy): domain Eukaryota; kingdom Metazoa; phylum Chordata; class Actinopteri; family Moronidae; genus Morone; species Morone saxatilis. The sequence goes on along the minus strand of NW_023339774.1, from coordinate 21,863,691 downwards.
GCTGCTGCTGCTGGGGGGGACCCTGCTGTGCTGCTCCTTGTCACAGGGGGTCCGGGGAAACTACCCCATCAAATACGTCCCCACCAAGAGCATCACGGCCAACGGGGAGTTCGACAAGAAGCTTTATGTGTAAACGGAGACTCTGATGAGGGACTGAGGTCCGGATGATCCGGTGGAGAGGATGCTGGGTGCCAAAGGATGCTGCTGGAGCTCCGACTCACTGTGGACTGCGAGTGGGGTTTTCATGTGGGCCTCACTGGGACTCAGACTTGGACTGCAGAGTGGTCAATGTGGACTCACTGTGGACTCAGAGTGGGTTCAAGTAACAAACTCAATTCAGTTCAAAAAGGTTCTTGATGAAGCAGCTTTTATTCTGTTTTCAGTGTCACTTAAAGTTACTGAAGCTTCTCGATCAAGAATCTTTTTAAATTGACAAAAACTGAGTTTGTTTTTATTTGTGCTCCAAACTGTCTGTTGTCTCCTCCAGTGAAGTTTCAGGAGGTTTTGTTAAGCAGCTTTTATTAGTAATTTTAAGTGACACTAACTAAACATTCCTGATTAAGTAACTTTTACTGGGTATTTTGTTTTCACTCTACAAATATAAAGTGTCATTTAAAACTACAAAAAGCTGCTTCAAAGTTAAATGAACTCATCTAGTTTTACAGTGTGCTGATTAAAAAGGTTTTATAGATAAACACTTGTTTAGAGGCTGAACTTTGCTACCAGAGTGTTTTTGAAGCTGTTGTCCTCTGAAGAGCTGCAGAGCTTCAGTGTAAATATGTTGTTTTTCTCCCTGTTGTTCTGCTCGTGAGTTCGATTCCCTCAGTGAACCCGCAGGTGGTTCAGTATGCAATTTGCATCTGCAGCTGCAGCGTTTTTTTACTTCCTGTTGTTGTTGTTTTTCTAGTCTTTTCTAATAATATACATACTTTTCTAATAAAGAAAAAAAAAAAGAAACATTTAACTGTCTGTCCTCATTTAAAGTTACTAAAGCTACTTGATCAAGAATGTTTTTTAACTGACGAAATCGAGTTTGTTTTCCTTAAAATGTTTGATTTAAATCAGTTTTTTGAGTTAAATTAACTCAAATCAACCCAAAAAACTTGTATTTATGCAAACTATTAGGCAGTAATTAAAATACCTTTATTGTAGAGGAACAGCTAATTCCTTGAACTCAATGTAGTTGTCATTGATCAAGTTTTTAGAGTCAGAATCTCAGAGGTGGGAAGTATTTCCAAGTTTCTGAATAGTCCCTTTTTCACAGCAGCCATTCTGACATGAAATAGTCGGGTAAACACAGGCGTTACTTGACTATTTAACGTCAGAATGGCTGCTGTGAGAAAGGTATATTGAGTACAGCTTTCTTCTTCCAGTAACATTAACTTGGCCACAACACTGGATGAGAATACAATAACAACTAGCCAGGAAAACTAATTATTTCCAGGATATTTGGTCATTTTAATCAACTTCCAGGTTTTCCAGGACACGTATGTACACATAGATCAGGATATGTCGTGTGCACGTGTAGTTGTTTGTTTTTGAAATGAAGGCAACAAACAGGAGCCAGAAAATGACGTCAAAATAATCAAGACGTTGTCGCACACACCCTGACGGGGCAGTAAACGGCTGGTGTCTGAACAATGCTCCCCGCAGACATCAGCACAATCAGCAGGGAGCAACTGCAGCGTCAGGAAGCCCAGACCTGGACCAGCGGGGCAATCAGTGCCCTCACGTGGATCAACAAGGCCGGAGAGCGTGCTCAGAGGCACACACCGACACAGAGGAGGGAGAGGAACAGCCGGAGCTCGCCAACGCTGGTTAACGTCCCTGCGTTTCCATGGCAACGCATTCAAAATGAAACAGGAACAGAAACAGGGTCAGGGAACAGAGAACAGAGGGCCCCATACACACACATTTCTCTCATGTTCTCTTACCCAAGTAATACCCCCTCAAACACTAGAGCAGGGCAGGAGTGCAAACACTCGGGGACGTGGGTAATAACTGGAGACAAACACCAGAAGAGAGTAAAGATAGAAAACATCTGGACAAAATGAATGAAAACTGCTCAACACAGAATAATCAGATATTAATATATTGATGATAAATTAATATTTAAGTTCTGTATCTAGAGGAGGATCTTCAGCAGTGAACTCGACGTATTAGATCTTAAAAATGAGAGAAAATGTGTTCGTTTGTCTCCTCCTGAGGCCGAGAACTTCCTTACATAAATGTCTAATTTAGTGAAATAAGACTTGGTTTAACGGATTGTTTTTCCATGTTGAAATAAAATCCATAATTCCTCTGTGGCAGGTTGTGTTTTATTATCATCATCACAATAAATTACATTCAAATATGTACAAGTTATTGAGGCACAAGAGGGTCAGTGAGCTCAAGCACATTAACGCAGACACACCGTTATTTCCTGACTGTCTTTAAACGTCACACATGCTTCATCATCCCGGTACAACCTCTTAGTGTCACACTGAGTGAAGCTGCAGTCAACAACTGAGCACATCCAGAACACAATGCCCATGATCAGTGCGAGTCTGTGTGAGGCAACCGTCGTCGCCCTCGTGCTGGTTCAACCCGCCTCTTCATGCGGAGGCACAAACACCGTCGCGGTTAGGCTCATGAAGTCGCTAAAAAGGGTCGTTCCCCCAAACAAACACAGAATTAAGCAGTGAAATTTAATCCTCGATTTAAGATCGATTTACCATCAATTCTGATTATTATCTATTAAACAGCATCTGCAGATAAAACTGATTCTGAGCTGCTGGTTATGTTGTTTTAAAACTTTTTGATGATCAGCACAAGAAAAATAAGGTCCGTTCAGGAGAGCAGAGATTCCGAGCCGGGATCGTATGAACCAGAAAACATCAAGCACAGGAAGTAATATGTAGTTAACCACGGGCCTAGTTTTTTGTTTATATTTTGGCAAGATTAGTTCCATAAAACAGTCCTAAAGGAAGACCAGGCGAACAGATTTTCACCAATCACGCAGTCCTCTGGTAAAACGTTGAGCCACTAACGTCACCAAACTCACCCCTTGTTTCAGTTGTGAAGATGCAATATTTACCAAGAAGAATAACTGCTAAAAGTTCCCCCGATGTTCTCCTAAAAGTGGAATAAATGGTTTTGTTGTGGTGGAAGCAATTTTCCTTTCCTGTAAATTTCGGAGCCGAAAGAAAAACAAACTGCATCGAAACATGAAAAGAGTTTGGTTTTAACGGGTGATCTGACTCCTATGAAGTGTGTTTTATTATCATCTGTTATCATGTTGCAACTAGTTTGAAATCTGCTGTGAAATCAGATGAAGCCTTCAGGACTGATTAAAGAGTGCGGATGATCATAGGCCAACGACGTTTGCAGTGCACGCGGCTGATTGACAACATTCCCCTCACTGATTCAGCTTTGATACTGAAAGAAAAGTTAAAAACATGATGATTCCTGCAGGCTGTTAGTAAGGATCTTTTTTTTCTATGATTTCGATGCTGAATTTTTGGACGTTTGTTACCTGAAATGTAAATAACTTCATTAATCGAGGACAAAGATCATTCAGTAGATAAACTGTGGTCCACGGTAAGGTGAGGGTCCAGCCAGCTTAAAAAAATGTCGTTAGAAGAAGAACAGACTACCATTACTACATGTTTTAACTACACTTTTTTAAATGGGCCAATTTTAAGGTCTTTGAAGGCACCAAGAAGAAATTCGCTTGACAGGGAAGGCAGCATAAAAACCTAGAACTATCGGTGTGGTCTCCGACACCACCAGGAGAGAATCATGGCCTTTTTTTATTTTTTTATTTTGGTGAACTGAACCCTTTAACACTGGCAACGCACTCCATATGCTCTTAAGGCAGCGGAGAGAGTTTGAGGTTTTTTCGGGGCTTTCTGTGTAATAAATAAAATCCTGAATTGTTCCTTGATGACAGCAGATAACGGAGGTATAATGGACACGTACAATCGTCTGAATTTCTAAATGGGCTTCTGTATTGTCTCGGATATAACAAATTCCAAACAGCTCATATTAAAGTTGATCTTCTCTTTTATGAGCTGATGTCTCCAGGGGTTATCTGATTCGCAGACTGTATTGTATGTCCGTAACTGTACGAAGGCATGACAGCAGCGGGCTTACGACTGGTTATTCCCCTTCAGTAACTGGCCGCAATGACCAGCCTCTGTACTCTCGCTGGTGCCCTCGTAGATCTCCGTGATGCGAGGCGTCGCGGTAGTGCCTCTCTGCGGGCATGTCCGACACGTAACCCATCCCCCCCAGAACCTGGATGGGCCCTGATTTAAAAGAAAGCAAAATAAAGGAAACATTAAACGTTTGTATCTCAATTCTCTGGATCTTTAGCATTTCGTTGTTGGTTTCTTACTGATGGGAGGCAATAACGTGGCGGCTTCAGAACGCAGCGCTAGTTTGGCCATGGCGGCTTTCCTGCAGGAAAACAGAGGCGGTTATATGCCCGTCACTTCTGGCAAGAACTCGTTAGATGAGAGGCGACTGCGTACCCTTTGGTTGAAGGGTTTTCTTTGCATCTCGAAGGAGGGCGACGCCGTTCCAGGTTGAAGGCAGACCGTACGCCCTCTAATCGGCCACCAGCCATGTCCGCCAAGTTTGAACTAAAGGATGTGGAAATACACGATTTAAGTAACAACGGGTCAGAGAACCTGATCAGCCTTTCAGCAGTTAGCTAGTGTTTCTGTAAGTGGAGACCTAAACGTTAACCGAATGATCCATATTCAGCAGTTTGAATCCAACTAAATAGCTGCCCTGCACCAACTCCCTTTTAAAGAATATCAGCATTTTTATTAAACAATTCCTGAAGTGTTCGTACAATACACGTAACTCTAGAAACACGAGCTAAAGGCCGTCATAACATAAATTGTCCACAGTCCTGACTGTCAACTACAGGATCATATCATCCATTAAAGATATTCAGTGTATACTGATCAAGCTATCATCCATAAACGATACCAGTGTATACTGATCAATATCATCCATAAGATATCAGTGTATATGATCAATATCATCCATGAAAAGATACCAGGTGTATATCTGTCATATCATGCCATAAAGATACAGTTGTATATCTGATCAATATGCCATCCATAAGATACAGTGTATACGATCAATATCATACTATAAAGATACAGTGTATACGATGCAATTCATTCCCATAAGATCAGTTGTATGAAGCTCATCAATAGTCCATAAAGGATACAGTGTATAGCTGATAATAGTCCAAAAGATACAGTGTATACTGATCAATAGTCCATAAAGAACAGTGTATATCTGATGCAACTAGTCCATAAAGATAAAATATACTTCTGAAGTCAGAAATCTGTAACAGATTTTTTCGCCTGTTAGCCTAACGGGTAAGCATGGATACCAGTTTGCTGCTTCCTGTCTGGAGGAAGTTTCCCCCCCCGTCGTCTCCCTCAGCGTTCTATCTGAAGGGCGTTTTTGTTGGCCGAGTGTAAAACCAGGAATGTTGAACTGTTCCGGCTGATCCGGCTTTTAATAACTGGTTATAATTTTTATTAATCGTTATTAGAGATGAGTAGTGAGCAGTGAGGTGATGGCTACAGCTGCATTTTTCTACTATTGATGAACAGTGAAGAACCATCCCCGTCCGTCAGCCGTTGCCATGTTCAGCGTTGGTTCTGACTGGCTCAGCCGTTTTTCACCTGGATGGCCCTGCAGTTGCCGATGGGGGGGTCCGAACGCGTGCGTTTTGTGCGTAGTCGGCGCCAGTCCAGAGAAGTCCCCTGAGCGATACCGGCGAGCCTGAGAAGTCGATGCGATCCGTCACCTGTCCAGAGTTTTTGCTGTGTGACACAGACAGAGCTCATTACCCAGCAGCACCGACAACCATTCAAGCCCCAGTGAGGATGAAGTGTCTCAGGTTCAATTAAGGTGGTCAGCGTTTAACAGACACCCTGATCTATAAATATTTGCTCTGACAGACTTTAACAAAAACATGTTAGTTTGATAGAAAACCCCCCAAAAAATCATCATCATGATTTTAATAGTTTCTCAGTGAAAATTTCTGTCACAATAATCACAGTATGAGGTTTTATTTATTGGATAGAAGATAATTAACGACACAAGGTGACTTAAACAGAATAATCTTTGGGGCTGGAGGGAGTGTTGTGTGTGTGTATTATATCTATAGTAAAACATCTTCACTGTTTACTGGAACAGACCAGAGCAGTCTGACTTTATCCTGCAGTTCAAAACCACATTTTAGAGGCTACCTGAACAGAAGGTGAAGCTGTAGTAATCTCCTCTACAACAATGGATTCGTTAATACAAGTCCAGGAATTGACACTGCACCTTCAGGAACTTTTTCACATAGACAGAACTGCACCTGGAGCACGAATTATTGGTTTTACGAACAGACCGAAGAGCCAATAAAGTCACGTGATGCAGTAGTCGAGAAGCGTAGTTGATTCAGGAACTCAATACTCCTGGGAGCGTTTCTCGTGTACAAGCTGGTTGTGAAAAGGTTTTAACCTGAGTACTGAGGTGTTTTTTTTAAATTGGATTCCAGCTCTTATTTTGAAATATTAGTCGTTCTCCACCAGTAAATGATCCTGGGTTTTATAAAAAGGTACCATTGCGATCTTGAACCCGGCTCCCCGGCGGAGCCAGCATGTTGCCCAGCGGCCACCCTTGCAGTCCCTCCAAGGATGAATGTTGGGCGGTGGATGAGGCTCTGATGCCCAACTTATCTTTCCTTTCTTTTGCCGCAGAGAAAGCCCCGGGTGTGGCATGGCGTCAAGGAAACGGGCACTGATTCCGCTGCCACACGGAAGATAAAAGAAACAATGAACGATCCCATTGTTCACAGAACCAACAAATCTTTATCTCGCGTCATCTGAAGCGTTAAAAAAAATTGCCGCGTCATGCTTGTGTTTGAGTTTATTGTCCAGTGTGCGAACACGAAGTGCCGAGGCGTCCAGCTGTTGGTGATCCAGGCTTTGGTTCCGTTCAGCGCCCACAGTCATCGGCCCATCCTGACGAGCTGTTTGGAGACGCGCCGCGTCACTGCCGTATAACCCTGGGAACCAATTCATTCACATCTTTATAAAGGAACCAGTTTCAGTCTGTTGGGATCAGTGGAAGGGTTCTTCAAAGCCTATCAGATGATTTTTACCAGAACCAGGGTTCATTTCACTCTTCCACTAAGACAGTTTTGAGGGCCGGTTTTGGACCCCGTGCTAACCTGGAAACCAGTTGCTTTCAGGTTTTAAACCCAGGGAAGCTCGTCCCAGCGAACGACGTTTTTGGTCTAAAACCAGAACTGTCGGGGTCCTGTTGGCGGCTGGTTATGTATCTAATTAGCAGAATCTAATCATGGTTCTGGGCTGGTGCCGGGTTTTTGGAGTTGGTTCCCTTTTCGCCCCAGCTAAACCAGGAAACGGCAGCTCCGTTCGGTTCAAGCACCTGGTTCTGAACCAAAGCGGCGTGTCAATGTGGTTCCACTGGGTAACGTTAGCTGACCAGCAGGCTTGCTAGTGTAAACCTGGTAACAACAGCTGGCGTTGGACGACGTATACCAGGTGATTGAGGACGCGGGTCTATGTTAGGCTCTCGGCCGTCGAAGAGGCAAACCGGTTCCTTAGAAGGTTCTCCTGTTACACCAGTCGCAGACCTAGCAGCAGCTCTGGGTTTCATGTTGGTTGGAAAGAGGGTAAAGGTAAGAGTTTAGCCTACATCATTGAGCCCAGACATAAAAAACAGAACATTTCTGGCCTTCATCCAATCTGTTCAAATTGGGATTTTTCATTAAACGCTGCCAAATACAGAAACCAGGAGACAGCTAAAACTGATGAACTCGAACTGGAAATTTCAACATTAATTTCTGCAGGATGAGTTTAAAG
>NW_023339774.1:21849753-21855774 GCF_004916995.1 Morone saxatilis | reverse complement strand
AGTGGAAATTTAATCTCGATTTAAGATCGATTTACCATATTCTGATTATTATCTATTAAACATCTGCAGATAAACTGATTCTGAGCTGCTGGTTATGTTGTTACTTGATGATCAGACAGAAAATAAGGTCGTTCAGAAGAGCAGAGATTCGACCCGGGATTGTATGAACCCAGAAAACATCAACACAGGAAGTATATTAGTTACCACGGAGCCTATTTTTGTTTATATTTTGGCAGATTAGTTCCATAAACAGTCCCTAAAGGAAGCAGCGAACAGATTTCACCAATCACAGCAGTCCCTCTGGTAAAACGTTGAGCCATACGTCACCAAACTCACCTCCTTGTTTCAGTTGTGAAGATGCAATATTTACCAAGAAGAATAACTGCTAAAGTTCCCCGATGTTCTCCATAAAAGTGGAATAAACTGGTTTTGTTGTGGTGGAACAATTTTCACTTTCCTGTAATTTCGGAGCCGAAATGGAAAAACAAACTGCATCGCAACATGAAAAGAGTTTGGTTTAAACGGTGATCTGACTCTATGAAGTGTTTTATTATCATCTGTTATCATTTGCAACTTAGTTTGAAAATCTGCTGTGAAATCAGATGAACCTTCAGGACTGATTAAAGAGTGCTGGATGATCCATCAGCACACAGTTTGCAGTGCAGCCGCTGATGACAACTCTCACTGCATCACTTTGATACTGAAGAAAAGTTAAAAACATGATGATTCTGCAGCTGTAAGAAGGATCTTTTTTTCTATGATTTCGATGCTGAATTCTGGACGTTTGTTCACTGAATGTAAATAACTTCATTAATCCGAGACAAAGATCATTCAGGTAGATAAACTGTGGTCACGGTAAGGTGAGGGTCAGCCAGCTAAAACAAATGTGTTAGAAAGAAGACAGACTACATTAACTACACTGTTAACTACACTTTTTAAATGGGCTTTTTAAGGTCTTTGAGCACCAAGAAAGAAATTCCTTTGACAGGGAAGGACACATAAAACCAGAACTATCGGTGTGGCTCGACACCACCAGGAGAGAATATGGCCTTTTTTTATTTTTTATTTAGGTGAACTGAACCTTTAAACTGGCAACGCACTCATATCCTCTTAAGGCAGCGGAGAAGAGTTTGAGGTTATTTCGCTTTCTGTGTAATAAATTAAATCCTGAATTCCCTTGAGACAGCAGATAACGGAGGTATAATGGACACGTACAATCGTCTGAATTTCTAATGAGCTTCTGTATTGTCTCTGATATAAAAATCCACAGCTCATATTAAAGTTGATCTTCTCTTTTATGAGCTGATGTCTCCGGGTTATCTGATTCCAGACCTGTGATTGTATGTCCGTACTGTACCGAAGGCACTGACAGCAGCGCGTCTACGACTGGTATTCCTTCAGTAACTGGCCGGCAATGACCAGCCTCTGGATCTCGCTGGTGCCCTCGTAGATCTCCGTGATGCGAGCGTCGCGGTAGTGCCTCTCTGCGGGCATGTCCGACACGTAACCCATCCCCCCCAGAACCTGGATGGCCTGATTTAAAAGAACAAAATAAAGGAACATTAAACGTTTGTATCTCTTCTCTGGATCTTTACATTCGTTGTTGGTTTCTTACCTGATGGGAGCAAAACGTGGCGGCTTCAGACGCCGCTAGTTTGGCCATGGCGGCTTCCTGCAGGAAAACAGAGGCGGGTTAATGCCCGTCACTCTGCAAGAACTCGTTAAGATGAGAGGCGACTGCGTACCTTGGTGAAGGGTTTCTTTGCATCTCGAAGGAGCGACGCCTTCCAGGTGAGCAGACGAGCGCCCTCTATCGCCACAGCCATGTCCGCCAGTTTGAACTAAAGGATGTGAGAAATACACGATTTAAGTAACCAACGGGTCAGAGAACCTGATCAGCCTTCAGCAGTTAGCTAGTGTTTCTGTAAGTGGAGACCTAAACGTTAACCGAATGATCCATATTCAGCAGTTTGAATCCAACTAAATAGCTGCCCTGCACCAACTCCCTTTTAAAGAATATCAGCATTTTTATTAAACAATTCCTGAAGTGTTCGTACAATACACGTAACTCTAGAAACACGAGCTAAAGGCCGTCATAACATAAATTGTCCACAGTCCTGACTGTCAACTACAGGATCATATCATCCATTAAAGATATTCAGTGTATACTGATCAAGCTATCATCCATAAACGATACCAGTGTATACTGATCAATATCATCCATAAGATATCAGTGTATATGATCAATATCATCCATGAAAAGATACCAGGTGTATATCTGTCATATCATGCCATAAAGATACAGTTGTATATCTGATCAATATGCCATCCATAAGATACAGTGTATACGATCAATATCATACTATAAAGATACAGTGTATACGATGCAATTCATTCCCATAAGATCAGTTGTATGAAGCTCATCAATAGTCCATAAAGGATACAGTGTATAGCTGATAATAGTCCAAAAGATACAGTGTATACTGATCAATAGTCCATAAAGAACAGTGTATATCTGATGCAACTAGTCCATAAAGATAAAATATACACTGATCAATAGTCCATAAAGATAAAATATTCTGAAGTCAGAATCTGAACAGATTTTTTCGCCTGTTACCACGGTAACTACCAGTTTGCTGCTTCCTGTCTGGAGAGAGTTCCCCCCCGTCGTCTCCTCAGCTCCTATCTGAGGGCGTTTTGTTGGCGAGTGTAAAACCAGGATGTGTGAACTGTTCCCGGCTGATCCGGCTTTTATATAACTGGTTATAATTATTATTAATCGTTATTAGAAGATGAGTAGTGACAGTGAGGTGATGGCTACAGCTGCATTTCTACTATTGATGAAACAGTGAAAAACATCCCGTCTCTCAGCCGTTCCATGTTCAGCGTTGGTTCTGACTGCTCAGCCGTTTACCTGGATGGCCTGCAGTTTGCCGATGGGGGCTCCGAACGCCGTGCGTTTGTGTGCGTAGTCGGCGGCGCAGTCCAGAGAAGCCTGAGCGATACCGAGAGCCTGAGAAGCGATGCCGATCCGTCCACTGTCCAGAGTTTGCTGTGTGACACAGACAGAGACTCATTACCCAGCAGCACCGACACATTCAACCCCAGTGAGGATGAAGTGTCTCAGGTTCATTAAGGTGGTCAGCGTTTAACAGACACCCTGATCTATAAATATTGCTCTGACAGATTTAACAAAAACATGTTAGTTTGATACAAACCCCCAAAAAACTCATCATCATGATTTTAATAGTTTCTCAGTGAAATTTCTGTCACAATAATCACAGTATGAGGTTTTATTTATTGATAGAAGATATATAACGACACAAGGTGATTAAACAAGAATAATCTTTGGGGCTGGAGGGAGTGTGTGTGTGTGTGTATTATATCTATAGTAACATCTTCACTGTTTACTGGAACAGACACAGACAGTCTGACTTTATCCTGCAGTTCAAAACCACATTTTAGAGCTAACTGAACAGAAGGTGAAGCTGTAGTTCTCTCTACAACAATGATTGTTAAATAAAGTCCAGGAATTGAACACTGCACCTTCAGGAAACTTTTCACAAAGACAGAACTGCACCTGAGCACCATTATTGTTTTACTGAAACAGGACGAAGAGCCAATAAAGTCACGTGATGAGTAAGTCGAGAAGCGTAGTTGATATTCAGGAAACTCTACTCTGGGACGTTTCCGTGTTAAACTGGTTGTGAAAGGTTTACCTGAGTACTGAGGTGTTTTTTTAAATTGGATTCAGCTCTTATTTTGAAATATTAGCGTCTCCACATAATGAACTGCTTTTAATAAAAAGGTACCATTGCGATCTTGAACCCGGCTCCCCGCGGGCCCAGCATGTTGCCCAGCGGCACCCTGCAGTCCTCCAGGATGATGTTGGCGGTGGATGAGGCTCTGATGCCCAACTTATCTTCCTTCTTGCCCAGAGAAAGCCCCGGGTGTGGCATGGGGATCAGGAACGCACTGATTCCCTGCACACGGAAGATAAAAAGAAACAACGATCCCCATTGTTACAGAACAACAAACTCTTTATCTCCGTCATCTGAACGTTAAAAAAAAATGTGCCGCGTCATGCCTTGTGTTTGAGTTTCTTGTCCGTGGTGGCGAACACGACGGTGGCCGAGGCGTCCCAGCTGTTGGTGATCCAGGCTTTGGTTCCGTTCAGGACCCACTCATCGCCCTCCTGACGAGCTGTTGTGGAGGCCGCGCCCGCGTCACTGCCGTTACCTGGGAACCAATCATTCACTCTTTATAAAGGAACCAGTTTCAGTCTGTGGGATCAGGGAAAGGGTTCTTCAAGCCTATCAGATGTTTTCAGAACCAGGGTTCATTCACTCTTCCACTAAGACAGTTTGAGGGCCGGTTTGGACCCCGTGCCTAACCTGGAACCAGTTCTTCAGGTTTTAACAACCAGGGAAGCTCGTCCCAGCGAACACGTTGCTGGTCTAAAACCAAGAACTGTCGGGGGTCTGTTGCGGCTGGTTATGTATCTATTAGAGAATCTAGATCTGGTTCTGGGCTGGTGCCGGTTTGGAGTTGGTTCACCTTTTCCCACTAACCAGGAACCAGCTCCGTTCCGGTTCAAGCACCTGGTTCTGAACCAAAGCGGGCGTGTCATGTGGTTCCACTGGGTAACGTTAGCTGACCAGCAGCTTGCTAGTGTAAACTTGGTAACAACAGCTGGCGTTGGAGACGTATACAGTGATGAGGACGCGGGTCTATGTTAGAGCTCTACGCCGTCGAAGAGCAAACCGGTTCTTAGAAGGTTCTCATGTTAAACCAGTCCAGACCTAGCAGCAGCTCTGGGTTCATGTTGGTGGAAAGAGGGTAAAGGTACAATATTAGCCTACATTTGAAAAGCCCAGACATAGAAAACAGAACATTTCTGGCTTCATCCATCTGTTCAAATTGGGATTTTTTCATTAAACGCTGCAAATACAGAAACCAGGAGACACTAAAAACTGATGAACTCGACTGGAACTCAACATTATTTCTGCAGATGAGTTTTAAAATGTCAGATCTAATGTTTGTTATCGGTTAATTCATTAATTAAATGTCAGAAAATACAGAAAAATGTCTTCTTAAAACCTTCTACATTGGCTGTTTCTATACAGTTCTACCTGACGTTACCTGGCTCGCTGAGGGCGAAGCAGCCCACCTTCTCTCCGGTGGTGAACGGTGTGATCCACTGCTGTTTCTGTTCTTCGCTACCAAACTTCAATATCGGTCCGATGTAGAGAGACTGGGAACAGAATCACACAGCGGGCGGATGAACTGAGTGTTACACCGTGTTATTCAGAGTATCTACGCTGTCAGACTGTACTCACGTTGTTCACAGAGACCACCACCCCGGTGCTGGCGCAGCCTCTGCTGATTTCCTCCATAGCCAGACTGTACGCCAGATAGTCCATCCCGGCTCCTCCCAGCTCCTCTGGCACCTCTATGGCCATCACCCCCATCGCCCCCAACTCCTGGATCTGAACAGTGGACAGAGCAACCGACAGTCATGTGTTTGACACCTTAAACCTGCAAAAACTGATTATTCTGACCACTGTGGGGCAGCGGTTTGATGCTTACTTACACAGAGCAACATAATCATTCATTTAGGGTCGGGTCAGTCCAGTACTCGCTCTGATTTAGGTCTCTACCAACAGAGGGAAATATCTGCTCCCCTATGTTCACCAGTTCGTCTCCAGCTGTGTCTGTTTGCAGCTTATTTAAAACGACACAGAGTAAAGCTGTCACCTGAGACATGAACAATGAGCTGAAACTCACTAAAGCTCTGGAAAGCGGAGCTGCAGAATCAACTGATAATTCACTACTGGACCATTTACAGTTTAAAAAAAAGCCCAGGATCAACCTACCGTTAGTCTTTACTCTGATTTATTGTGAATCAGTGCTCCATATACCATATATCCATATCACAGCTGTAATTCAGAGTTTGGTGCTGAACCAGAGACAGCGTTCACATCGTCAAACATCTGATTCATAAAGAACCTCTTTGGTTCT
>NW_023339774.1:21840173-21849653 GCF_004916995.1 Morone saxatilis | reverse complement strand
ATATTATATATATAATATAATATAATATAATATATGATATGATCTACATAAACAAACAGACTCCACACAGAGAATATTATACAGTTATTCTTAATGTCTGCAACAGATTCCCCTTGAAATCAATGAAATGAGGCAGCAGCAGTACTGATTTTGTCCACAGGGGGCGCTACAATCAACACAAAAACAAATATAGCACTTTTTACTCCATTACATTTGTAGTTTTTCATCCCCTTCCTGTCCAGTAAAAACATGTCCGACTGTCTGAGAAACTGGAGGATGAAGAGTTCCTTTACTTATTAATCCAGATAAATATAAAATATATAAATGTATAAAACTCTGCTGGATTATCTGTAACAAACGTCTCAGAGGACAAACGTATAAACGTAATCAGGATACCAAAAAAAGGTACTGTAACTGTAAGAAATGTAATCAGATTACAGTTAGATTCAGTAGAAATGGGGATTATTGGCAGAATTACATCAGTTTTTACTTTAAATACACTAATGATGCTAAAATCTTGAACAGTTTCTGTTTCCGTTTGCTTTTCTGAGGATGTTCTGTTGTTTTCTAGAATAAAATCAGTAAATCTTATTGACATTTCTGTCCTCTTGTTTTGCTGTCGAAGGAAATCCAAAACTAACATTCAGAAAGTAACAAACAGGTTCATCTGCATTATTTACCGCTCGGTCGGTTTGTTATGGAAGAACATTTAATTCTATTTCAGAAACTTTATCATTATATGTATAAACTTTATCATATTTATAAAGTTTATCATTATAAAGTTTATCATTATATTGAGATACAGATTTATTTGTCCAGCACTGTTTGCACCAACTGTCCTTGAAGGCAGCACCGGCTCACTGGTTTCATTTAGGTGAAAGGTGAACTTCATCTTCATCATCATCAAGTCACCTTCATCTCAGACTAACAGCTTTAAACAGAAACCTCACAGGAACCAGAACAGCTGTTAAACTCTGTGGCAACCCCTTCGGCTCCTCTTCCTCTCTGATAATCACTAATCGATAAGTTATTGATCGCAGCTGGCCGGCTAACTCATAACCTTATGTAGCCGAGGAGCTAACAGGCGGTTTAGTTCGCTCCTGTTGATATTTCAGTGCGTTTATCTGCGAACACACAGCTAATAAAGATACAGGCGACTCTATCTTCCTTTAAAAGAGCTTGTTTGTCGTTATAATCTGTTTATTTCTCACCTTTCCTCGCAGTGAAAAGAGCCGCCATGTTTCCTCTCGGGCTTGTTATGAAGAGCGGTGCTGCCTTTACGTGCCGTCGGAATTACCGGAGTTCAGGGGGCTGGAGTTCAGGGGGCTGGAGCTCTGTGGAGTGACATTGAGGAGTTAAATGGTGAACTGTTGTGTTTCAGTAACATTTCAGTCTCTATTGTTAGTTTAAGAATGCTTATGTACTTGCTTTTCTAAATAATAAGATAAGATTTGATCGACTTTATTGATCCCAAACCGGTGACGTTGAGGATCTTCCCTGAAAACATGATTTGTAAAATTGTCTCTAAAATATTGACAATTTGCTATTTTTACCTCACATTTCTATTTTTCTGTATTTTCATCATCACGGATCCTGTGTGAATGTATTTATAATTCATGCTTGAGGGGGATTCATCACTAATTCAGTTTCATAAAGATTATTTCACCATTCAAGTATATATCTTAAAACTTCACTCATTTTAAATTTAGTAAAAACAAACTTTCTTGGCTCCTAAATCGTCATTATTCTCTCTTCTAAACGAGTGAGCTCCCATAATACAGTTCTAGTGGTTGCTGAGGACTTTTAGGAGGTGTTGTCCAAGTATTCTCTCAAAATAATTATTTGTTCTGGCATTTTATGGTTAAATGTTGGACATTAATAGATAAAAAATATTAAAATCAGAAATCAGCTGCAGGTTTAAAGTCTATTTGTTCTTTTTCTGTATTTTTTGGATCAAAATACTCAAATACAGCAATGCAACTACATTATCCTACAACTTTTAGGGACCACTTGAAGGCACCAAATTAACAGGAGGTGACATAAACTCAAATGAGTGTTTCAGCTATTTCACTCAGTTTAATTATGATATATTTAGTCATTTTATTAAAAGATGATGCAAATATTTCTGATTTAACCTCCACAAAACAACATTAAACATCCTGTTAAACATATTGATGAAGATTGTCCGTCTGTAGTCCCACAGAGGAGCGACTCAGATACTCCACCACCTCCTGTTTGTTTGTGGAATTGTAACTAAACATATAGTTATATATTAATTAATGTACATTGCTCTGTGTAAGTATACCTTTTGCCTGTTTTAAAATGAGACGTGTAATTTTAAAGGTCCGGTGTGTTATGGAGATATGTTTTCATTAGTGTATAATCACCTGAATATAGGAATCACTGTGTTTTTGTTCCTTTAAAATGAGCTGTTTTTATCCACAGAGGCAGCAGATCCTCTTCTGGTGGAGTCCACAATGTTTCTACAGAAGCCCAGAACAGACAAACCAAACACTGGATCTAAATTGGGGCGTTTTTATAGAGTTTCACAGCCACCGTAGTTTCTCCTACCTTCTCCATGGTTGACTAAAGGATGTTTAGTCGGTTCTAATCTGCAATGTCACCACTAGATGTCACTAAATCCTACACACTGCTCCTTTAAGCCCTTTACAGTTTCACCATTAAGTAGCTTAAAGCAGTGGTTCTCAACCTGGGGGGGGGGGGATAGTTTAATTCCACCATTATTACCTTGACTTATATATCACTTTACTACATTTTACTGTTAGAGAAACTTTAACCTATTTAGAATTTTACGGTCTTTTACTGTCAGGATTTGTCAGTTTTTTGTTAATATTTCTTAATTTTGGTTTTAACACATGTAAGAAATAAATTTTTTAATTTCATATCATATATGATATCCCAGATCTATTCATATTTGGACTTAAAGTAAGTCTGTAACACTATATTGACTATAATTAGTACTATTGGTAAGTCAATGTTTTTATTTTAGGTTTAAAAGAATATAATTTAGTTCAATTTAAATCTAGCTTGCACTCAGTCTATCACAGACACTCTTACAGTGCTAGGTCTGCCTTTAGAGGTGAAAATAAATGAAAAAGTAAACCACCCACACACCATTCATTCCTATACACAAAGAATAAATGTAATCCAGCCACGGAGGTTTCAGGTCTTTCACAACATGTTTATTTTTTAGCACCATAAAAAGTCAGTTAAGGTTGTCCCGTGTGTTTTGCTCTCATTCTGTCTTTCCTTTCGGGATGGAGCGATGATGGTGGAGATTTTGGGGAAGGGTTTGGGCGTTTTGGAGAAATAAAAAGCTGAGAGGGCTGCAGGGGCTACCGCAGCGCCAGGCGGCCGGCAGGCGTCGCTCACTTGCTGGCGGAGGTGAAGGTGAAGCATCCTCTCTGGTGGAACTGCATGTCCCTGATACGACGCATGGACTGGATCTGGGGCTGGAAGGCGCAGAAGTCGTTGTAGTGTCTGTAGTCACCGCACTCGAACAGGTACTGGTAGCCTCTGTATCCGGGGTACTGGTAACCCACCCAGCTGAGAGACAGAGAGAGAGAGTTAGTTCACAGTCCACATAATGCTTTACACCGACTTTAATGTGTTTATGTTGCTCTATTATAGGATGTTTATCATGTGGCTACTCTACTGCGTTCATATTAAAGAATTTCTGAGACTAGAGCTCCTTTAGGAGGTTCTGTGGTCACTGAGGAGGCTGTAAGGGTCATTTATGAGGCTCTACTGGTGCTTAAAGAGCTGTTCTGGAGGCTCGTGGTGGAGCAGTCCGAATCAGTCGATGTGGATTTTACTGTGAGACCTTGAAAGCATAAAAATATAAAGAACTATTTCTGGCTAAAAATACAAATTTGTCAACAAACAAATCATCCCGCAGTCAGCTTTAAGCCTTGTGATGACATGTCACCGTACTCTCTATGAACAACCACATTGTAGTGGAAGTCTGGAGGCCTGTGGCGTCGTCTGAAGCTCCAGTACACAGCCTCTATTTTATTTATATATGGAAAATGAGCAGATTGATTTGCTCCCAGGCTTCTCTCATTAAAAAACACAAGGCTTGATCCTCTACTACTGGATTCATTCATTTCAGTGTGTTTGTGTGTACTCACGATCCTCCGGGCACCCTCACGCTGCCCACTCTGTCGCAGAAGCCGTGCGCCCAGAGGGTGGGCACATCATCCTCCTGGATCTCCATCTTGTTGCCCTTGAAGTCAGAGAGCTCATACAGGCAGATCTTGTGCTCCATGCTGTCCTGCAGGGAGGAAATGAGGCATTAAGAGTTAGTCCTCATGTTACATCATCTGCATGTGAATTAATGATGCTCCTGTTTTCGTGCTGTAGCCATGCTGTGGCTCTCGGGGCGCCGCTGCTGGTTGCACCCTCTGAAATATGTCGGCATTATGGGATGGATTGATATGAAATTTAGTGCAGGCTTTTGTGGCATCCAGATGATGAATAAACACAATACTAGCATGTGAAATTAGATAAAGACGTATCTTAGAGTCCTAAATGTCCCAAAAGGCCACCGTACAGATGATAGATCCTTCTCCTTTGGGGGGAAACAGAGCTTTTGCTGGCTATAACTGACATTTTTGGATGTAAAAGTATCAAAGTTGCCTCTAGAGTGAAACAATTTGTCAATTAATCTGTATTATTCTGATTATTAATTAATTGCGTTACTCATTTTTCAAGAAAAAATGCCAAAACATTTACTGCTTCCAGCCTCTCAAATGTTAAGACTTGCGTCATATATGAAAGTGTATTGTGTCTCTGAGAGCTCTGAGAATTAATACAGCGTTAAACCAACCATGCGGATGGGCCTGAGGGACATGAGGCAGTCGCTGCGGTAGGAGTTGCTCCAGGTATCCCAGCGAGGATACTCTCCCTTCTCCAGGATGAACATCTCCCCACGGAAGTTACTCTGCTCAAAGGCAACAAAGCTGGAGGAGGGGGTCGGCCAGACACAGGGGGGTCACAAGGGGAGGAGAGAGCACAGGAGAGACGAATTAGAGGGAAAGACAGCATGTGTGAACAGAGAGAGCGTGAAGCGCTTGTGTGGTTAAATCCGGTTTGTGTGTCCACTTACGGGCCGCACTCCACAATGATACTACGCACTCTATCCATGCCACGGTCACACACGTTCATACACTCATTCTGGACCTCGATCATCCTGCCCTGGAAGTTCTCCTGGTCGAACATCATGATCTGCACAGAGGAGATATCACAAGTTACACCGGTGGGCAGGACAGCAAGCACCATGTCCATCAGTGGGAATCTGACCCTACTGAAGGAGGAGAGCTACTGTGAGCTACAGAGACAAAGACTGACTCAATGTCCTTTAAAACATGACTCTATGAATTCAATCCAAGCTTGTAATCAACCCTCTGTTCGTGAAAGCATCAGCATCAGTTCATGATAACTCATCTCTGTGTTTTATCCTACTTTATACTTCCACCCCGCCAAACTTACTGCACTACATTTCTTTTACAGATGATTTTATCCACAAAAACATAAGAAAATATATTCTGGTAGTGTTTTAGTTGGATTAAATATAACACTACCAAACAGTATATAAACTATTTAATGTTAGCTCTACCGTGGCTAGCTACTGCATTAAAATGCTATAGCAATAATAAAAAAAGAGTATCGCTATTGCTACTGTACTTCAGTGAAAGATCTGAATACTTCTTCCATCACAGTAAACAACCCTGTTAAATGCACTGAATAAATTAATTGGTATGTAGGAAACTAATCCAAGCAATAATCTGCATTTCACAATAATATTTTGCTGCTAAAAGATTCAAAACTCAAATGAAAACCTGAGAAAATAACGGGCTCAGAGTGATGTGATATTGTTGAACTGGCCCTTTAAATCAAACTAAATGTACACATTGTGTAGAAAGGCGGTCTGTGCAGACTAACGCTGCGGTGACTCACTCTGTAGGATCCCATGCCGGGCTCGCCGGTCTTGGTGGCCTTGCTGGAGGCAGCGGGGGCTGGGGCTCCCTTGTCCTTGGCATCGGTGCCCTGGCTGGAGGCGGACTTGGCAGTCTGAGACATGGTGAGGGGCTTCAGGAGAGTCTGGGTGAGAGATGGAGGAAGAGACAAGGGGATGAACAGAAATAGAGGTGTAAATGGAAGTGACAGGACTGCAGAGGAGACAGTGAAAGGGAAGGAGGAGTGAGCGTGGCGGTGACATTGTCGGAGGGCTTGTAGGTAGGTATGTTTTTGGGGATTTGGACTAACTGCTGTTTATGTGGGAGGCTCATTTGGGCCTTTCCCCCCCCCCCAGACTGAGGGTGGTTCGCCTGGGTGTGGTGGGCAGGGAGTGGGCCCTGGCTCTGGATGCGTGGTTGTTCCCCTGTACTATGGTGGATGTTCTGCTGCGTATGTCTGCGTCTGTGTGTCCTTACCTGCGTTAGTATAGCTTGCAGTGCCGTGTGAGGGAGGCTGGCTCGTGCTGGTCCCTTCAACGCTCGACCCGAGCTTTTATACTCTGGCAAAGGCCAAACGTAGAGGCTCACAGCACAATAGAAAGCCTCTCGTCATCACAGTTGGCCCGTGCCAAAACCACCGGGTCATCGCATAGCCTGGAAACGCCGCCGGCCCCTCTGGCCTGCCTGTAAGCATTTTAACTATCAAAGGAAACCACTGACCAACGCATTTTTGTCATGTGTTGGGCTGGTAAGGCTGTAAGCTATAGTTGCATGTAGAGAGGAGGAATGCAAAGGTCCAGAGGGCACAAAGAGGTAATCCCTTCTCTCTATCACCTACACAGGCACACAAATACAACATATTCACTGAAAACAAGGCTGTTATTAAATTATACTTTCATCTCAACCAGATAATAATCCAGAAAACAGCCAATAAACACACATTTAGCATGTTTAAAACACCTGTTTCTACTCTTTATGTCACAGTTTAAACCCTAATGAGGACCATTAAAAAGAATATACAGCAAAAATATGGTTTATATGAGTTTTAGATTGGGATAACTATCAATGTGCTTTACATAAATAGTTCAGGGGGTGGTTAGCTTAGCATAGCATAAACACTGGCAGCAGAAGGAATCGGTTAACGGTACAAAATACACCTTGCAACACCTCTAAAAGCCTGATTGCACCAGGAAAAGATTCATCTGTGCAACCCTGAGAAACCTTGAATCATCACTGTAAGTTGATGAGCTAACTGCTAACGCTAGTCAGTCACAACCTCTTTCTATTTGCTCTGTACTTTGCTGATTAGTTTGTTTTCAGGGGTTGAAGATAATTTGATTAATAATAAGAGCTGATGATGGGAGAGAAAAGCTTTCTAACGAGATCATTAACTGTCCTGAAGCTAATTAGCCCAGTCTCTAGCGAGATAATAAGATGACGCAGATAATTTAAAAAAAAAAGTGTTTTATGATCAACTCTGGTCTCAGAACACAGCTAATAAACTACAAGCTCTCTATATTTTGGGTCACACAAAAAAAAAGATTTTCTCACAACTTTCAGTCGTTATGCTAGCTAGCAAGCTAGGCTAATCACCCCTAACTCCAGCTATATATTGACATGAGAGTGGCGTCACATTCTTCGTTATAACTCGAGATAATGTTGAAATAAGAGTCACACAGTCCAGAAACTGACTCAGTAATGTCCCTTACACACGAATATGCATCTAAAAACTTGCTGTGTTGAGCTGAACAAGAGTTTTATTGGTTATAAACTCTATTTTTCACTTATAAAAGTAAGATTATTATTTAAAAAGTGACACACAGTCTCCCTTTAAATCCACTTTCATATATGGTTTGAATTTATAGAAATATAAACATCAGAATTACAGCACCACTGTACACGAGGATCCCTCCTCGTTGGTCTTTAAAGGTCAAATAGAGGCTGTTGTTGATAATTCTTGGATTACAGCCAGATTATGTCTGGATTATATCACCTCAACTGTGATTATTTCCACTATGGAAGCGGGATTAAATTGTGTCTGATATGTGCAGATTAGGTGTGAACTAATCCTGCTGTGTAATCTGTGTGGTTCCAGTTGCATTCTGGGAATCAAACCTCAGTACTTTTTTTTTTTTTGGCGGCGTCTGAAATGTGTCAAGAACTAATCTGGACAGATTGCAGCGTCTGGATAGATCTGTAATCTTGTTCATCTCAGATCACATAGTTCCAGACCTCATTCAACATTTGACCAATTTAAGATGATTTTATTTGAGGATACATTTTACATTTCTTTTGTTAAAGTTTGATGATAATTATCAATAAATCCAATAAAACGTCTTAAACCAACGTGTTCGTCCGTCTCTTAATACTTCCTGACTGCTCACAGATCCAAGCCCACTGGTTCCTACTGAAGATCACAAATATATAATTTTTAGTAATTTCCTAAAACAGCTGCTCACTGTAGTTTTTATTAAACAAACAGGAGTAAATAGTGCAAATGTTGGGGACTATTTTAACCGGTGGATTAATCCACATATGGTGCTCTTGTGAGTATTGGTTTTCTTTGTTGATTTGGTTGGTTGGGTTTAGGAATGAGGAGTGAGATGGTTCGGGTTAATTAGTAAATGTGAGGGTTAGAGGTCGGTCTTTGCAGAATACAGGTGAACTCCACAAAGTAATTCAGAGGATCACCTCTTAATTAAATGCATGGTTGCAAGATAAACATCATAATTAAGTGATTTAAATAAACATTTTAAGTTGCAAACATTTCAATGAGTCCATAATAAGTTACAAATAACTTAACAATAAGTTATTTTAACTCAAAAATTGTTTGAAATGGATTAGATTGAAATTTTCAAGTTACGACCGAATATTAATTAAGTTGTAATTAAAATACCTTTATTATAGAGGAAAAAGCTAATTCGCAAAACACAATGTAATAACATTTGTTGAATATAATTTAATTTTAAGTTGACATAACTCAAACAGATTGATTTTTAGCATTTGTTTTTAGAGTTTGTGTGTGTGAAATGCCAGAACATTTAACAATGAGCTCAAAATATCTTAAAATGTTGAAATGGATTAAAGAATGGCTCAATAATCGGGGTCATGTTGTGTTTAGTGTTGCACTGAATCAGGATACTGGCACCTTTTCTGGTCTATTTCAGGTTAATTCAATAACGACCTTTCAAACAAATTCACAAAAACCTGAACAAAGCCAGAAAAGACCTGGAAAGGAAAACGAATGCAAAAAATATGTTGTTTACACGTCTGCACATGTAAACAAAAGACTGTATTAGATCATGATCAGTGTGTGTTCATGGTAACGAAGGAACAGTGTGGCTCATTGATGTGTTTTTAATAATTTTTGTACAATAATGGAGCTCTATGGCGAAGAGGAAGGACACATAATGTAATTTCATCGTTGCTTTTGGGCTTTTTGACATTAAAAATATAAAATATCAGAACATAATTATCCTTTGAAGGTCTATAGTAGTTCATG
>NW_023339774.1:21831695-21840090 GCF_004916995.1 Morone saxatilis | reverse complement strand
ATATTTGTTGAAACAAACCTACTGCAGCTTTAAATGAAGAAAAAGTGGATTTGTTCAAAATCAAGTCTACATTTCTCAAAGTAAAGTATTATTCTGGTCTAATAATTCAGTGCACATTCAAGAGGGAGACGTTTATTGATCAGACACCTACTGACCGTGTGGCCTTTCCTCTACTCACACTAACACGAGCTACTGAGCACATTTCTCCTCCCAAATGGAAGAAATCTATTGATTTTTGATGTGTTGGACTTTCCCCCCCGTCAGTCCAGCCTTTTCGAGGCCTCGCTGCACACATTAAATCCATTAGAGCTATGAAATCTATCCTTTTTTGCTCACCAAGACTTAATTGAATCTGATTTTTTGATTTAAACTGTTGTCTTCTGTTCAAATTTATGCTAACAACAAGAACACATCTATTGATTTTCCCGACCCTGTGACTCTCTGCTATCAATCGGTTCTCCCTGTTTAACTATCCTGTCAGTACGGCTGTGACTGTGACAGCTAACTAGGCCAATTATTAAACCTTGGAATTGATCTCCGCTCTCTTTTGGTCGCTTCTGATACAACAGAGAATCACAATGAGTCAAGATAATAATTAGAATATCAATAACTCCAGGGATGACATTGCTTTGGTCTCTTATTTTGAGGGGATTATCTCTTTATAGGGTAAATCACTCAGGTTCAGTGTGTCTATTGCTTTGGTCTCTTATTTTGAAGGGATTATCTCTTTATAGGGTAAATCACTCAGGTTCAGTGTGTCTATTATTGTACACAGAAGAACCTGAAGTGTACGATTCTACAAAGAACGATTCTGTGCTTGAATTCCTTCGGGCTCACAGGAAATAAAAGCTGCCCATACAGTGCCTCTGCTCTCTTGTTTACAAGTGGTTGATTATGTAAGCAGTCACTCACACTCACACACACACACACACAGTGACACACACCAGCGCTGGCTAACAGCACAAGATAAAACTGTCTCATACTGTCCAAAAGCCTCCTGGTTAAAAGTGTTTCGGACTCAAACTGAACACTTTATTCTCTGTGGGATGAATCATTGTGGAGTCCTGAAAGGGGAGTATTAATGTACGGTGTCACGTCTGGATGAATAACTTCCTGTATGTTGTTTATAGTGTATTTCTGCAGTCTTGCTCCATAAACACACGCTCTCAGCAGAGAAAATGTCTCCTTAAAGAGTTTTTATCTGGTTCTGGATTAAATATTGATGCCTTTATGTGACCTACATAAACAAACGAGATTGGATATTTCTGTCTGGTTATTATTTAATGTCTACCACCGGCTCAGATTCCCCTCGAATTCAATGAAATGAGGCGGTGAAAACTCTACCGGTTTTGTCCACAGGGGGCGCCAAAATCAGCACTGAGTATTTCTATTTTATGCTACTTTATACTTGTACTCCACTACATGTCAGAGTCCAATATTTTACTTTTTACTCTATTAAATTTGTAATTTTTCATCCCCTACTTGTCCAGTGAAAACCACGTATCTCCAGATGTTCTGATTTTGAATGTTTGTGATAAACTGGAGGATGAAGTATTATTTAATTTATACTTTAGCTTCTTAAGCTAAATAAATGATTTAAAAACTAGAGCTGCATGTTGGCAAGAATCTGGCGATACGATATGTATCACGATACAGAGGTTATGATTCCATATATTGTGATAAAGTGCAATTTAATTGAAAAAATCCAATGTTAGGAAGATTTCTATATAGTTATTTAATATCTGCCACCTGGTCGGATTCCCCTTGAAATCTATGAAACAAGGTGATAGAAACACTCCTGCTTTTGTCCACATGGGGCGCCAGAATCAACACAAAAAGTGCCTTGTATTGGCTGTATTTTGATTTCATGTAAATATTCTCCACTAAGAATGTCTGAAATGATTTAGTTTAGTTAGAAATATGATAATATTTTGATAATCTAATAATAATTTGACTCATTTTTTTAGCTAAAATGTCAAAAATTCTTCAGTTCCTGCTGTCAAAACATTTTCTATCACATATGACAGTAAACTGAATATATTTTGTTTTTGTTCTGTTGATCAGATAAAACAAGTCACTGAATAAATCACACTGAACTTCTAACAGACATTTTTTACTGTTTTCTGACATTTTATTTTAAAAACACAATCAAGAGACCGATCAGCAGATCAATAATAGAGATAATCATTCATTGCAGCTCTAGATTCGAATAAACAGGAAAAAAAACTTCCAGCTGTATCTTTTCTGCGCCCCCCCCCCTCGTGTCCTCAGCCCTCAGTACTTTCTCAGAGACTCTCACTGTATCTTATAATTCTCTGCCTCCATGTCCACTGCAGGGTGATAATGTGGTGTCTGCACTTCTGCCCCTCCACAGATTAAACATGCTTTTGTCGGTGGGGGACAAAGAAAAGCCCCTCCCCGCTGCTGAGCCGGGGCTTTCAGCATGGCCCCTTGCCAGGGGAGGCTTTAAAAGGGTGGGGGCGCGTGGCTCCTCTCACTCTCACGGCAGGACATCCCCAAGGGCATCAAAGCAAGGTGAGTCCCAGTCCCTCACCCCAGCACAGCACAGCCAGCAACGGCACAGCCAGCACGGCCAGGGTGGGCAGCTCAGCCAGGCTACAGCCCCCGCCCACCCCCCAACATCCACACTCACATAAAAGCCCCAAACACAGGAGCTATCCGGGCTCCAGGGCCCAAAGGCAGTCACTGCACTAAGTGGGTGAGATAAACAGTGGGGCAGCCGCGGCAGCGGGGAGGAAATGGGCAGAAAATACGATAAAGTTTATTTGACCCTCTTTTTTTTTCCTAGAAATTATAAATAGACGCTGGTGCTTTTCAGTCCAGTTGGGTTCTAGCATCCAGGCCATTATGTTGCATTCACTGCAGCAGTGCGGGCGTATTGTCTGCAGCACCTGGCTCTCCTGTTTCTGGATTTCCACTCCACTATTTTGTCTTTAACAGCCTGTGTGTGTGAATTTCTGAACTTTTTCACCGTTAATCTCTCTCTCTTTGCGCTGTGTGCACAAAGTCTCAGCCGTCCTCTTGTCGGCGTAATCTCAGCACTGAAGGTCACTTTCAAACCATCTTCTTTTGCCTTTCAGACAAGATGACTCACCATTGCACCAAGTTCTCCGGCCACTGGAAGGTGAGTCTGCGGATGGAAAACACAGATTCATCACCCGAGACCCCCGGCTGTCTCTAAATGCCTCAGCTGAATTCATCATCTGGCATAAAAACTTAATTTGAACCTTCTTTAGTATAATTCTAAAGCTATAAATGGTTTCATCAGGATAAAAAAACAACCTTTTCTGCCACTTTGGTGCATTTAACAATCACAGCTAACTTGTTGTCTTTACACTAAGCTGATGAATCGGTCTGCTTTCCCCCGACAGATCATTGTCTTCGACGAGGAGTGCTTCCAGGGCCGTCGCCATGAGTTCACCTCTGAGTGCTGCAACGTGATGGAGTTCGGCTTCGAGACCGTGCGCTCCCTGAGGGTGGAGAGTGGAGCGTGAGTAAACAGACACACACAGGGAGGGAACGGTTTCACAGCCGCACAGAGGAGCAGAAAATACCAAACACAGAGTGAAAGTGATTATTATTGTTGACTGAGAATGTCCTGCTCTTCCACAGCTGGGTGGGTTACGAGCACGCCTCCTACCAGGGACAGCAGTTCGTCCTGGAGAGGGGAGAGTACCCCCAGTGTGATGCCTTCGGAGGCAGCAATGCCTATCACATTGAGAGGATGACCTCCTTCAGACCCATTGCCTGTGCTGTAAGTTAAAGTCAGAGTCAGTGTGCATCCACTGCAAACACTATGATACTTGCATCAGATGGTCTGTTTTTAAAACTTAAAGATTTGAGTTTTTCTGAAGAAGAAAAGTAAATTATATCGACAGCAAAACTTTTTAATTTCTCAACTTCTAAACAGCCACAATAATGTTTCTGAGTTTAAATATCTTCATTTTGGGGACCTTTGTGTTTAATGTGTGTGATTAATTGGGTTTAAATCAGTTTATATTTCTGCCACCTGTTGATCTATATCTGCCGCAGATCCTGGTCCAGTATTTAACTTATACAAATGTGATATAGAAACTTTAAATCCAAACTTTTTAAGCATTTGAATGTGAAAATTACAATTTTCTTGTGGAAACCAAAACACATCAGACACACATTATTGTTCCTAGCAGACTATTTATTCTCAATACACACATTAGCGTTTATGTGACTGACTGGAAAAACCACTTATACTCATTGTTTTTGTCCTTTTGTTTTTTTTCCTCCCTCCAGAACCACAGAGAGTGTCGTATGACTATCTATGAGCGTGAGAACTTCCTGGGCCGTAAGGGTGAGCTTAGTGACGATTATCCCTCCCTCCAGGCCATGGGCTGGTGCAACAATGAAGTTGGCTCTCTCAGGATCCAGTCTGGAGCGTGAGTGTCCTCGGCTGACGAACCAGCTCCTCTTTTTACTTCTACTTTCACATTTTTTGTGTGTGTTTTTTTTCCAGCCTCTGTTCAGCGGTTTTAAAAATAATGCTGCTTTCACAATAACAATCTTTTGCAACATTTCATCAGCACTTCCTCCTCTCTCTCTGTGATTTCTCAACAGATTCGTGTGCTACCAGTATCCTGGTTATCGTGGATACCAGTATATCATGGAGTGTGATCGTCACTGTGGGGAGTTCAAACACTTCAGGGAGTTTGGCTCCCACTGCCAGACCCCTCAGATCCAGTCCATCCGCCGTATTCAGCAGTAACAACTTACCCCAAACTCCCTTTCTCCCATGTGACCCTTTACCTCTGACCCCCTCTACTTCCCAGTGCTGAATAAACTGTCTTTCTTAAACCTTACTGACTTCCACCGCTGTAACTGCTTATCTGCACCCGCTCACACACACAGTTCACAGGATGGCAATAAAGGTTGAGCTGAAAACATTTGTAATGCAGAGTTTATAATTTATTATACAGTTCACTAAGATATTTACAAGTATGCTGTAAAACAAGACAACAGGGTGTAAGAATAAGAAATAAAAGTAAGAAACATTGGCAGTAAATGCAAACAAACAAGGTTACTAGAATAAAAAAATAAAATAAATAATAAATTACAGAAACCCTTGGAATAAGGAAGATGACAACGTGGATCCAATATGTTCTCAGTAAGGCTCACAAACTTCATAGAAAGTGTCCACCGAGGTCTTTTCACTCACCATTATAAGATTGTTCTGTGTCATTTGTTGGAGTAACATCTTTAATCCAAAAGAGCAAAATGTTCTTCCTAAAAACTCTTGTGTTTGATATCTTTAATCTGACGATCAGAAGGTTTAACTCTTCCACAATACCAAACTAATATATTTATACTTCTACACAGTGAATATAATTAATGTTAGAGTGGAGACGCATTAGCATTCTTTGTTTTTAAGAGCTGCTGTAATATATCTGCGATGTGGAATTCTAGTTCAGTGACAACAAGTCGTAATAGTTAACATAAATGAATCCTCACTCATTCACATGAATTAAACCAACTCACAAATTAATTGTTGAAGCAACTTAGTTGTTTTAAGTGAACTTAATTTGTGCAGTATTTTAAATACAGCAGATATAATTACAGTTTGTTCCAATGACTAATTTTCTTTACAGACAATTAATTGGCTACCATTTTAATAATCAATGCTTTTATTTTGTATTAACTGTTTCTACAGGTAATGTAATAATTTGCTTTAGTGCTTTATAGGAAATTCAATATTTGTATAAAGAAGATTTAAGTTACTTTATTCAGATGAATTCTGTTCACACATTTTAAATAAGTTTGGAAAAATTAGAGTAACTTCAAGTAAATTAATTTACTGAAGTTACCTTAGGAATAAATACTTGAGTTGTTTGAGTTGATAAACGGTTTAAGACAATCAGTTTGCTAACTAACTAACTTATCAGGTTTTAGACACATTTTACACATTTTCACAAACTTAAAGGCTGCAATTAGATTAATCTGTGACACCTTTGATAATCAATTAATAGCTTAAGTCAGTTATTAAGCAAAAATACCAAACATATTCTGTTTTTGTTTTTTTTAGATTTATGCTTTTGGTTTGACACTTTGGGCATTTTTTTTCTAATTTTCCAGGAGTTAAATGATTTAATCAATTACTCTAAAAAAAAAAAATATTAAAGAAAACAGTTATTACCTCCAGCTGTGGTTAAAACACATAACTTATAATAATTGTATAAACGTTAAAGCATTTTGGTATGTTTTTGCTCAAACTGAATGAGCTGTTTTCTGTTAAATATCTGTACTAACTCTTTAAGCCAAATTATTTGACTCCTAAAACCCCAAAAATGTCTTCTTGATGATCAGTTCAATTAAAAAAAGGGATTTTTTTATGTCCTCAAGAAGTAAAATGATCTAACAAGAGGGCAAAATAAAAAAGGCAAAGATTAGAGGGAGGAGTTCCTAAACTAAAATGGATGCACATTAGACCCTCGACCTCCAATTTGAGAGGTTTTTTATTGTACAGTGTCCATTTAAGTCATCAATCAGTTATTAAAAAAGTTGCAGAATATATTTCCAAGGAATAAAACATTCCAGTTTTTGATATCTCACAGTGTGTGAGGTTTGCTGGAGCTCATTATATCCACTGCCGTGTATTATGGGAGCATTACCACCGGTGGCCAGGAAACGGCACTGCGTTTCCACCAAAGCAACACACTGCGTCTCACTGGGGCATCCTACAGAAAACCACTTACTGTGCTGTAATATGCTGTATATAATAACTGTCAGAGGCTGCGGCTTCGTGAACACACATTCAACGTGAAAAACAACTTATTTAAGAGGCTTGCTGACACAGAACGAGGGGGGACAACTGAATATGCTAAATGTGCTGCAGTGAGGCGTTCACTTATCCAACAGGCCTGTCTTCCCTTTTTTTAAATCCCCCCTACTGGGAAATTTCCTGTATACATACAGGTCGATGTTATTTCCAGGCACCGCTGACAAAATGGTCTGTAAAAAGGGAAATCCCTACTTATGAAACTGTTAGCTATACAGGGGTGGATCTACAGGAGGAGTGGCCCTAAACACTGCCAGGGCCTCCCTCGTTTGGAGTCAAGTGCTGTCAAATTTAACACATTAAATGATGTTAATTTGAAAAATAATAATAAATAATAATAGAGATTAATTTAATATGTTATAGGCTTACATCAATAAAGACATCTATTTGGAAAAATGTCTAAAAAATAGTTTTATTCTAATGCCACCTTAAGATATTTCTATTCAATGCTTCACTAATGTGCCACAATAATGTTTTTGAGCTCAAATATCTTTTGAGCTCAAAAACATTATTATAGCATGTAAAAGAAAGTTTTTCAGTGCAAGTATCTCATTTATTGTTAAGGAAAGGTAAAATAAGTTAAGGAGGATTCATTTATGTTAGCTTATATTTAGATATGTTGTGAGGATTTACAGTGTTGATATATGGGATTTGTTATTTCTGTTTTTTGTCCTTGGCACGTATCCGGAGGGACATAATATACAAGGCAGAGAGCTGATCTTTGCAGCCTTTTACAAGCCAAACAAGCATTAACATGGAAAAACACTGGCAGAGCGAGTATTGTGCTGTGGCTGAAGGGAATGTCTCTCTGTTTACCTTTAGAAACAACCACATACAAGCTGCTCAAGTTGCCTGAAGCATGAGGATTCATTGTAGTTGTTCGACGAGTCTGGGGAATCTTCCTTCCCCAGACTCGTCGAACAACTATAACATCTTTCTCACTGCTGCGAGAAATTATTATATTATGTAAGTATTGTAAGTGTATCTATGTTAATGTACCCCCCCTAGCATTTATGTAATGAGAGCTAATTTAATTTATTAATTCTAAATCAGATTAATATTGGTTTGTAAAACTCGTGACTGAATATTGGCATGCGATGTGTTCAGACTCTGATCAAATGTGAAGTTTGGTCGAGATTTGACAAAGTACAATGAAGTTACAACAACTTCCTGTTTCATGGGGCACCTGGATAGCTCACCTGGTAGAGCTGTGGCCCTTTGTTGTGTGTCATTCCCCATCTCTCTCCGCCTCCAGTCTACCTTCAGCTGTCCTACATAATAAAAGGAAAAAATGCCCCAAAAATATAAAAAAAAAACCTTCCTGTTTCTATGGCGAAATGTGGAAATTTGGCACCAAGCCACCGACACGGCGCTCAACGTACAGTCACAAAGATGACAACTTATAATCGTGATGGTCTTTAGATTGCACTGACCAAATTTGAAGTCAATCCGATCATTTCTCCGGGAGGAGTTCGTTAGAATACCACGCGTGAAAATCGTCATTAATGACTAACACAAAATTCAAAATGGCAGATTCCCTGTTGGGTTTGGGGTATGGGCCCAAGAGGC
>NW_023339774.1:21828970-21831595 GCF_004916995.1 Morone saxatilis | reverse complement strand
CCCACCCCCTGTAAACATCCCCGGCCCCGGTTATTTTATTGATTTGCTCGTCCCAGGGTCGAAAGATGGCGGACCTCGAAGCAGTGCTCGCCGATGTCAGTTATTTGATGGCGATGGAGAAGAGCAAATCCACTCCAGCGGCCCGGGCGAGCAAGAAAATCATCCTGCCCGAGCCCAGGTAACCACATTTCCAATCAGCTTGTGTTTGTCTGCCCGTGTAATGGATGCATCTGTGCTGTGCATGCTATGCAGCCATATAGGGAGCTGGAGGCGTGCTTCCTCTCTAACCTGTGACTTACTGTAAGATGCTAAGTAAAAAAAAAAAAAAAGAAATGTGACTGTTGTATGTGTGCACAGCATGCGGCCCCTGTGTGGCTCCACGGGGCCACCAGAGCGAGCATGTAATCACTCAGTTAGCGTGATATATTACACTGCAACTCCCCGAGAAGTTACCCCAGGGCAGGGAGTCCGATGTAGTTCACCGAGGGACACAATAGCAGGTTGTGATGCAGGATATTTGTCATTTTTCCCAACAATACCGAGCGTTAAAGACATCCTTTGTTCCCAGAAACATTCCTCAGTTTTCTCCCAGGCTTGCTCGACTCACAATCGGCTCATAAATGTGTTGTGGCACACATTTTGCCGAGGCTGTGGCGGTGCGTTCGCCCTGCGAGCCCTTTGATGCAGTTGCACTATATGCAGCCCCTTGATCTGTTGTGCAAGAACCCAGCGTGAGTGGGCCATCAGAGGAGACTGGAGCTGAAATCTGATTTAAATAATACACCCCCCTCCTCCTCCCTCCTCTCCCTTTCCAAACATCTACACATAATTGCACCTCCTTTTGTCCCCCGCTACGCAGCTCGTCAGGGGCCTCGGTGTGTCTCTTCAGGCCAGGTTTTAGTCACACAGCGCGCGACTTGATTGAAGAGGATGTGGTTGAAATTTGGTTATTGAGCTGGTTGCTTTTCATACGAGGTTTGTGAATTTGATAGTGCGTTCGGGGTTTCAGTCAAATGACAACCATTGTGTGAACAGCGGCTTTGTGTGGAGCGCAGTTTGGCACCGCTGTCGGATTGAATTTAGGTTCCTCATGTTTACAGTCGTACACCTTGTGCTTCACATTTGTTGATCACAAACTGAAAACTATTATTACACACACACACACACACAGGCTTGTTGAACCTAGTGGCTTTTTAACAACAATTATATTTACAGCAAGAGGGATTTTCGGAGGTGGTCAGCTGTTCGTTCACCCAACTGACAGAAAGCGTTGACCCCGACAGTGCGTTAAACACAATGATGAATATGAAGACTGCTGGTTTTATTCCACCTGAAATGATTTCATTAAAGGATATTTCATAACAGCTGATTAAATATGCTAGCCTAGATCAATTACCATTCATACATTAGAGTTTAGAATGATTTAAAATCATCGATTGCCTACTATACCTCATTAATCCGTCTATCATATAAAGCACCCAGCCCTCTTTAAGAGAACCCACAAGGTTAACAAGCAGGTTAACGTCAAACTACGCACTATATAACGCGATTATTTTATACTGTATATTTGTCTTCCCATTGGAGATCATTTAATAACCTCTGCAGGATATTTTATCCCGTTTGTTTTAAATGATTTAACTTTATACATTGCTACTGAGCGTGAGTCGATAAACGGGGGTTTCCTTCCTTCAACCAGTCACTGGTTTCAGTTCGCGTCAGTAAGGCATTAATATAAACGTGGGGAAACTTGACGCTAGCTTGAGACCGCCAAATCTTTACAGTGAAAGTTCCTCCAAGTCAAAACGAAATCCACACCAACCCTGACAGTTAGAAAAAAGAGGCCAACTGAGCGCTTTGACCAAATTCTCGTGGCACATATTCGCGGTGGCCGGTTTGTAACTAACTAACCCCGTTACTCTAAAGGAGGACTGTCATGGTCACCTTAAAGGAACACTAAAATACTCTGAGAGTTTGCTTTAAGACGTTTGTAGCTACTAACTACACTTTCTTACATTTGTTGCAGGTGACAGAACGACCAACCGAAACTGTGAACGTCGTAATAGTTCTGCAAATATACGGTGCTAAAGTGTCTATAGACATCTTAAAACATGTTCTTGCAGTGAAAGTCGGTCTTGAAGCTGCCATTGTTCTTTTCTCCCTCAGGCACAATAATCTTTAATATCCAGTCCCGTCAGGTGGTTGCGATCGCAACTATTCACGCTAACTCAACCAATCCCTGTGAAGTCGGCACAGTTCTGCAATTTCGTCCAGTCACTGCTAATTTAACCAATAATCGTAGTTTCCTGTGCGTTTCACCAAACTCTGCAGTCCACCCGCAAACATCAGCTCAAACTACCGATTTTTAATAAACGTTACAGAAACAAATCCAACCGTCTTTGTAATTCAACTCTAATGTCATTGTCGCATTGTTGCAGAAAAGCTCCCATGAAATCAGGCAGTTAAGGCCGCAGCAAATCCCAGAAATATTCAATTCAATTCAATTTTATTTATATAGCGCCAATGCCACCATGAGCAAGCACTTGGCGACGGGGGCAAGGAAAAACTGCCTTTTAACAGACTACTATATAATACTATTTTAATTCATTTAATATATATATATATATA
>NW_023339774.1:21825710-21828945 GCF_004916995.1 Morone saxatilis | reverse complement strand
GTAAGTATATATATATATATATATATATATATGTATATATTATGTATGTAGTATGTATGTTGTGCACCATTATTTAGCATAAGACTAGTAGAAGTGGACCAGCCCCAGGAGGACCGAACTGGTCGTGTGAACGTAAACTGGGCCGAGGGGATGGGAGAGTGGGAATGAGCGGTGGACGCAGCGTTTCAACTGCAGCCACAGCGACAGGAACAAGAACCTAGGAAGTAAGCACTTCCTCTTTCAGAGAGGCCTGTTTGTTTGCCCCACTGAATCATCAGCAGCTGACTCTGGATTATTCGTATGAAACCTCAGTTTAGAGGCCGTATTAGGACTGTTTTTACTGTGAACGCCGTGCCTCATTAGGCCTACAGGACACGTATCGGGGGGAGAGGGGTTTCTGATACGGTAAGTGAGGTCAGATGTGAGCTGATATCAGCAGACGGTGGTGAGAAGTCATGAGAACACAGGTCGCCATCAAACAAAAGTACTCGTGCTACCACATTGGTATTTTCTATAACGTCAGACCACTTTCTCACTTCGACACGAGTCGTATCCAGCTAGATATTTTATGTTTGTAATTTAACAGGGTTTCCACTCTTTAGGAAATCATTTTCCAGTTTTTCTAGACAATCCAGGACAGCACTTTCTGCCAGACGGTCACATAATTCACCGGTAGGTCCAGTATTGACACATTAAACCGCAGTTTTATTCCTCTTTTTTACTGATGCAGGTGTCTCGGGTTCATTACAGGTAGGTGGTCAGCGTTTATGGGACGCGTTAGCTCACTTTCGTGGCGCACTTGGCCTGACTGACTCCACTTTACTACAGTTTTCCTCTGACATTAACATTAATGGGGAATTAAGTCATTTGGGCCTTTGACAAATACAAATTTATTGGGGCATCGAGGCCAAAACTACCAAACAGTTTATAAAGTATCGGAAAAATTAGCTCAACCTTAATACAGCAGTAATATTTCATAAATCATACATAGAACAGTAAAACAGTGACGTGGAGCATTTAATGCGCGATAATTACGTACATTTTGCTGTATTACTTACATACTTTTGACCTCAGTAAGGTGCTCGCAACGTTAACTTTCTGAAGGTCTCTCTAGAAATCTCGCGCTACCGTTGATGTCCAGTGTGAAGCGCTTAAAGAGGAAATACGCAAACCTTTATTTTAAGGGAACAACGGCCAGTTCAAAACAGAGCGGTGCTAAATGGGGCGGGGCTTCAACAGCTCTGGTATGAAAAAAATCATTGTGTGATTATTTCGATTTACTGTGCAGCCCTAAGAAGACAATGTACAATGAACGTAGCTGGGAATCCCGTTAAATACAATAGAAGTAAATGGTGAAATGTTTCATCCCTTAATCCCAAAGACAACCTCCGTTAACGACAGCAGCAGCTTTAGCTTACAGGAGCAGATGACCCGAGCGGAGCAGAAAACAAAGCGGGGCTCCTGCTGTGTCGATGCAGTTTGAGTGACAGAATCACTGCTGGCACATGGAGATAAATAAGGCGATATTATCTACGGGGGACCGCTGTGACGCTGAACACGTATGAGAGGTGGGCTGACACATGTGGATGAAAGTGGCACCAACGCTGACCAGCCGTCACGTTCACGGGATTTCAAAAGACGACTGAGATGAAACAATAATCGAATAGGGCCGCAAATAACCATTATTTCCATTATGGATCGATCTGGGGATCATTTTCTCCATTAATCGACCGGTTGTTTGGTTGTTTGGTCCGTAAAATGTCAGAAACATAAAAGAGATTCAGTTTACTGTCTAAAGAAAACCAGAAAATCACATCTGAGAAGCTGAAATCAGAGAATTTGGACATTTTTCCAACAAAAATGACTCAATCAAAATAACTGATTCAGTTAAAAGCTGATTAATCAAGTAATTGTTCTATAATCAAGAGTTCAGAATTGGATCTTGACCTAATAAACAGTCTCACATCATTCAAATATAAACTACTCATGTAGGGGTGTGAGAAAATATTAAAAAATAACAGATATTTTATCTTCATGATATTGTATCGATTTCGGTGTTTAAACCCCAAACTAACAGTGTTGTAAAGGTAAACTGAGGACTACAAATACCACATCACCTATCTTACAGTATCTCAGTACACTGAGGTACTGTAGCTGTTGGAGGCTACGAGCTCTGCAGCCGCACTGAAACACCATAAATGCACAAAACTCCAGCTCTGAAGTCAGCCTGCTCCCGATACATACACCCTGCCGCCCAACCCGAGCTGCAGTGGATTGATAATGTATCACTGGAGAATGTTTCCTACCCTCAACCAATCCGACACACAGATCACAGACTGCAACTCTGTACTCTCCTTCAGTCAGTAAATCATATCTGTACATTTTCTCTTGATAAAAGGCAACGAAATACAGTTCTGGGATTTTTTGTCAATTAGTCAATCAACCAAAAAATGAATCAGGAACTATTTTGATATTCGGTTGTTCACCACACCGCCCTAAAAATAAGATATTCAACAAAATAAGTGTTAGTAACGGGGATAACAGCAGCGGGGAGGTCAGGAAATAGAAAGATATTCTGTCATTTCCTTGAGGAGTGAGAAGTGGATCTAAGCTCGTACCGGCTATGTGCTTACTATCCGCTCGGATACAGACGAGATCCACGAGAACACTGCACCTTCCTTCTGGCTGCGGTTACATAATTGTGCCTCCATTACATCTGCTTCAGCAGCTGTTAGCACAGTTAGATGAGGGAACGTGCTCACCTCGCCAACAAAATGAGCACAACAACAATAAGCCGACAGCTACCGACGCTGCTTTAGTCTTCTACTGCCTCCAGGTGACCTTATCTAAAGCGCCGGCAGGTGATGAGCAAGCAGCACGCCGATGGTGGGAGACCCTGACCTAATTACATCTCTTCCTAAAGACCCATAGCTGCCAGTGGATACCTAAAAAGCTCGACCGGTCTTTTATTTAACACACTGGTTTTATATACAACATCGAGCACACATCACACTTACTCCACAGCCGCAAGGCCACGCGTCCCGATACGATCCTACCTGCTGTATATCTTTTCGCTGGGAGGCAGAGAGCTGGCAGAGTTTAGGAGTTCAGTTACACTTTAAAAAGTTTACAAAATAATCTGGACCGGTACTAAAGTAAAGTGATAATGAAAATGTCTTAATGCTGAACTCCAGGTGGGTGGAAAGGGGCTTCAAACCACAAGCACACACACACA
>NW_023339774.1:21817308-21825610 GCF_004916995.1 Morone saxatilis | reverse complement strand
ACTGAAACTAGAGACTGAGACCAGAAACTCATTAGGAAACTGTTTACTGAGCTCATAAATCAACTGAGAAACCATTTCTCCATAAGACTGAATACTATTTGACTTTTTTTCTTCGAGCCGATGGAGCTGCCCCCTGACTCCCAAAAACAATTGAATAAACCCGTATTGACATCCACTAATTGTTTAGGCACTAAAAAATATTTAAAAAACAAACAAACCCAAATTCATTAATTTATAAAAAACAGAAAATCTGCACATTCGTGATCCAGAACCGGTGAATTTTTGGGGCATTTCTGCTTCTATTGTTCCTGATGCCTGGTGTTTATTGCAGCCGCATTATTGCCCTGCTCCTCTCTCATCTCCCTGCTTATCAATCTTACTGTCTTCCTTTGAGCCAGAGCTCGTCCCCTGGTTGCTGCTGGTCATTAGTCCAGCTCTCAGCTCTCATTAGCCAGTCTCCCAGAAAACACTTGTTACCAGGCGCAGTCAATGTGCCTCTGCCTCTGGGACATTTACATTCCAGGTAATCAACCTGCAGCCATCCCCAGCTTAATCCTTGTGATGTAATAGTTGGTTTGGTCTCCAGTAAGGTGGATGTCTTTGTTACAGTGCAATGAGCCCTGACCGATCAATAGCAGCGTCCGTTTAGAGTTAGGAGCTTCTCTACAGCAGCGTCTGTTTTTGAAGCATCGTCTGCTGTCCCGGCTCCAACTTTGTGTAGTTGACCTTCTCTAAAGGTTACAGAAGCGAGCTTGTGACCGAAATCCGGGTGGGGAAAGTGAAAAAGCAGCTCTTGCCCCTCCCAAGTGCTCCAGTAGCCAGCTGATCAGACTGTGGTTGTACTGGGCAGCTTCCAGTTATTAATGTGTGTAACTAAACGATTGTGGTTAGAGAGCTCCTGCAAAAGAAACTCTTCCTCTCAGTGAAACTTCCCTGAATAAGTCAGCAAGCTACCATGCTATCTAGTGATGCACTGATTGGGAAATGTTCAGTTGACAGCTGGCTCTACCTCCCGGGCCACAGCCGCCCTGCTGCAGCCACCTCGTGCATATCTAATAGGGCTCTTCCAGTAGCACTTTTGGCCGTGCTGAGTCAAACAGTGCCGCTCCAATTTGCATTCACAGTCTTAGTTTAAACTTCCGAGTTGTGCCTGAGATGGGCTTTCTTCGGAGTGTGGCCGAAGCACGTCCGACCTCCCTCTAAGCGAGCTGCGGTGGCTTCTCACCAACCTGCGACGACCCCATCGACTCAGACTTGTGTCTGTACAGGAGAGCAGAGACAGACGTTTGTCTCTGAGTGTTCAGCTCTAACTGACTCTCTGTGGTTTGAAGTTCAGTTTCACTCCTGTTTGTTTGATTTCTGCTTTATTTTACTGTTTCATGTTCGCTTTCAGCTGCGTAGGAGTCGCTTTAAGGTACTGCTGATGGAAACCCAACATTTCCTTATTTTACTGCTTCATAATAAAAGAGTTTAAATAACAAAATAACCGGAGACATTTATTGTGAAGAATTTACAGGAAGTCAAATGTGACTGTCACCGGCGCAGAGCTTAGGTAGCGGCTCCGATCTCTCTCTTTTCATTCAATCTTGAGCTCTCTCGACCATCGCGGCGCTCTGCCTGTAAATACACACCTCCAAGCCAATAACCATATTTTTGGGGAAATGCAAACCCTTGCTGTGCCAAGATACCAGTCCTGGTGCGTCGACTCAAACTGAGGCGAGCCAAGCCTGCACGCGTATGAAAAAAAGACTGATCCATGACGTTTTAAAATGAGTTAACTGGAGTTTTCCACCAACTCTCAGAGCTAATTAGTTCGCCAGCCACAGTCGATAAACTCTTTTCATTTTAGGATAATCGGCGTTTACTTTAAATGTGCATTATGTGCCATGCTAGAATGAAAAGCTTTCCGGTAACTAGGGGGCCGTCCCCCGCTACCTAAACCCTTACAACCACCAACACGTCTTACCTGCAGTGGCGAGCCCAGTCTGTGTGGCTTTAGACAGCACAGCTTAGGGAAATAGTTGTGAGGCCGAGCGCACCACAGAGAGCCTCTCTGCTGTAAACATTTGAATGCCAAATGTGCATGTAAAAACACGTGACCGTGGAGGTGTGCGTGCGTGTAGCAGTTTCAGCAATACAAACATTAACCACAAA
This sequence comes from Morone saxatilis, assembly GCF_004916995.1. Classification (NCBI taxonomy): domain Eukaryota; kingdom Metazoa; phylum Chordata; class Actinopteri; family Moronidae; genus Morone; species Morone saxatilis. The sequence continues at coordinate 21,823,456 of NW_023339774.1, read as the reverse complement.
CCCAGACCTGCTGCTTTACAATGGACGCGTCTAAAAATCATCACATTGGGTTTAAAATGATTATCAGCACAAAGATTTAAAGAAATTTAAAACACGTCAATCATTTTTTGCTGTTTTATTTACATTTCCAAAGTAAGCTCCGTCCTGCACAAAGCCTCATTCATGCTGTTTATCAGCCTGCCTCTATTATTGCTTTCCCCTTCAACTCATTTAAAATACTGCAGCCGTGGTTTTGATACACACTAATCTTATTCGACTGACACTGGCCACCATTGTCAGCTAGAATTGATTTTTTTCTTTCATTTAGAAATCTTATTATTTTACGTGCCACCTAATTTCATCCTCAGAAACTGATTGTGCCACATCCAAAATATCAATTTTAAAGTTATCCTGGCTCAACATGAGGGAACAGACACTCTGCAGGCTGCGTTGCATTAAAGCTCCAGTGGGTAGGATTCAGTTGCAGAGAAGTTGCAGCCAACTGAATATAGCTCGGCCTCCTAGCATGTAGAGCAAACTACAGTGAACCTTGCGAAAATGAAGCCCAAATAATGGAGAAATATATATTATTTAACTTTAATTCTTTGACCTATGGCAGTTGTTTTGGGCCTGAACCCAGCAGGGTGTGTTACAGCTCTACTGTACGGGGATACCTCGGTTCTTCAGACAGTTCCAGGTAGTGGGTTTAATATGATACTGTCGTGTATATAATATGTCATTTTCAGTTAAATTGTAAGGTTTTGGCTTCAGAACTGAAAGTGGATTTGAATCAACAGTTGCAGAAGCTCTGCTGTGAGTTTGCTTTTGATTTTAGTCCTCTCAACATGCTTCGTCCTTGAGCTCAACAAGTTGACTTGTTGACTGTCATGACAACCAAGGTCAGGAAGGAGACGGCGCAGTGCTGCTGGAATGTTTTATCCTCAAAGGGTACAGATGCAATGTGAACTACTCAATCTTTAGTTTAAGGAGCGTTCCTGCAACAATAAAATGTCATTTTGAAATATCGACAAGCAGTGAATTAGATTAGATTGAGTTGGACGGGTGTGGGCTTCGAATGAATCAAACTTGAACGTTTTACAGCAAACAACTGTTTTGTCTTTAAAAATCCATCTGGAGTGCGTGTTTGGCAGTCCATGAGCTCTGCTGTCCAGAGAGTCAGCTTGTTAGAGAGCTGAAGAAGCAGCGTTGAGGAGATCCACCTGTCGTTACATCAGCTGGAGAGCCGGTCCTCAGTGAGAGCCTGGTTGAGAGTCCATGGGCCAGACAGAATCAGGGTCAGGCAGAATGACCATTATGTAAGGACATTCTGTACGCTCTAAATATAGCAGGCACACTGGCTACGACTTCACCTTGAAAACTTTTTTTTCTTTCAATATGTATATGGTTTTGTACAATAACTATTCAGAGCCGGAGCCGGTTTACTAATGTGTATTAACACTTAATGTTTCCTGCTGTTGTTTTCTAATGCAGGCTGTGTGCACTTAAATGAAAAGACCTGTCACATTAACAGATTGTATTCCCGAGAGAGAGAGTAAAACGTCTTTGTGTGTGGCCATGAAAGATACTCGGCCTTCACTGGCTGGACGATGTGCCTCATATCGGACGTTATCAGCCTACTCCGACAACACTGCGACAAAGTGAGCAACCGACTTCACGTGATAACACAACTCGGATTCATTTTAATGAAAACCTTTGATTCTTTCGATCAGTTGGACCAGGTGGGGTTTAAGATGTTTTATACATTCAGATCATTTCTATAAAATCCAGACCGGGCCTTTATTGGAGAGTTTGGACGTTAAAGGTGTCGCTCGTAGGGACAAACCTCTCTGCAGTTCCCCTCCGCTCTGCCCTCCGGTTTAGCATCTTTCAGCCCTTTTTGTTTTGTTCGAATTTAGCAACTACCCAAACACAGTGGACAGAAACACGACTCCTCCTCCGCTCATTCGTATCCCCTGCTCTGTAACTGCCTCTGCTGAAGCTCAGCTAATATTTGAAACTCATCCCCGCGTTGTCCCAGTGTGGACATCAGCAGACGGAGAGACTGCTCAGGTCTTACTGGCTAATTGTGCTTTATAATTACATTTTCTCTTGAACTTTTGACTTACAATTAAAGTCGTTTTTACACACCTTTTTATGTTTGTACTTTGTGCTGTTTCATTCGTGTGCTGCTGCCGTGACATTTCTCCCCCGGGAAATACACTAATTATCCATCCATCTCCTTTTGACTCATGTTAATTTAATATGTTATCTTTTGTGCCTCGGAAGAAAATCTTTAATGTTCATCTTACTGCTCTATTTTTTTAGTTGTTGAAATGATACCAAATTAAATTTAGTGTTTTATTTTGTTATCATTTACATCAGCATCGAGGTAATTTACATACAGTATAAACAGATGAAGTCATTAGTTTTTAGAATTATGAATAAATAATAAAAGTGATTGATAAAGATAAAGATATACTATATATCTTTATACAGAATATATCTTAGCGTATTCATATCTCTCCCTCACTGTTTGTATATTCTCACTTTACATCTGCACTTTACTGCATTTGGTTTGTAGTGACAAGGTTGAATATAATCCAATACAGCAGGTCGTATCTTTGTTATCATTCATAAAATCTGACCCGAACAGAATTAGGTAACAAACGAAGCGCCCCCCCCCTTTATGAGCGTAGTGAAACAGGAAGCTGTGGACTAATAGAGGGTTTGAGTCAGGGGAGGAATCCTTCATGTAGAGAGGATCATTAATGAGGTTATTGGCACCGCTGTGTTTTATTAAGATTGCATCACCTCCACCTCCTCTGTTTTCACCCTTTAGCCATTTCTTCCCCTCCATTCTTTCCTAATGTCTCCCCCCATCGCTCCCCTTCTCTCTCTTTTCTCTCACTCTCGCCTTGGCATTCTCCCTCTCCATCTGTCAGACTTCTGGAATGGATGATGGAGAGTCGTGCGTTGCCTAGCAACTGCGGTTGCCATGGGAACCCGACCCAGAACTGCTGCATTTGCTTGTCGACGGGGAGAAATGAAATTGATTAAAGGAGGAATAAAATGAGGCGATGAGGAAATGGAGAGGACGACGTTAGAAAGGAGAGCAATAAACGGGCCGTCTCCTTTTCCCAGAATGCCGCGTTTCCCTCCCGGAGGCCAGGATGCTCGTGTCGACAGACTGTCCTCGCCTCCAGTCCTTCGCACGTCTGTCCTCTTTTATTCCTCCATCATGATTCACACTGTCTTCACATCAAAGGAATCTGATTTCTGCTCGCTGGAGTTCCAGATTGTATGTTTGAGTAACAGGACGATGATAAAGTAATTTTATTAATATCTTGAAAACATGTCAACAAGTACTGCAGTCATTATCTTACTACATCTGTTAATGCAGGAAAGGCTGAAACCTACTACAAGAAGTTTAATCTGGTTATAAACCTTTTAATTTAATACCAATGCCTCTATATGATCAACATAAACTCACATCACAGAGACTGGATATAGTGATTATTATTCTAACTCTTAAATATGCTTTGCAGCTCCAGACAGATCTTTTGTGTTGGCTTTTGAGCTAAAATGGCTCTTTGGAAAGAAAAGGTTGCTCAACCCTGGTGTAAGAGAAACTACAAAGCGAAACGAATTGAAACGAAAACACAAAAGTCCCTCTCTAGAGCCAGTGTTTGTGGTTTGTCTGTTCTGGGCTGCTGAAGAAACATGGCGGACTCTGCCAGAAGAGGACCCGCTCCCTCTATAGATGAAAAACGTCTCATTCTAAGGTAACAAACACAAAAACAGTTCTTACTTTCAGGTGATTATACACCAATAAAAACCTATGAATATTATATTTCTGCCAATATATCCTCCTCAGTGTTCCACGCTGGACCTTTAAGACTTGTGTTAAACCGTAGTTATATTGACTCATTCGCACCAACAAAAAAAACAGCATTGCTTCTCTGAAGTTTCCTCTTTCACACACACTGAGACTCTCACCTTCTCACCCCTGTAACCACATGGAAAGGAGGTGTCATATAAGATCTGGCTTGATGGTAAATGAGTTTCTTCACATAGAAAAAAAGGGTGGAGGGAGGGGGGGATTAACTTAACAGCATATACCTTCCAATGCAGTGCAGTACAACACTACATGTGAGAAAGATCCCCTGCAGGCATGTGTTAACTAACCCTAACCTTATGTAATCGTCACTGCTGTATGGCCTGATTCTGGCCAATACACGGCCCCATGTGTGGAAAACATTTTCTACAGATCTACCTGAAACAAGCCAGAGATACTTATCGCTGAAGCCGATCATGTCACAATCTGCCCTGTAATCTCCTGCTGCAGTTGCCCACAGCAGACTCTTGTTCCCTGACCGAAGGCTGTGAGGAGAAGATAAACTCGAGGAACAAAACTCTGCCATTACATAGCCTGCGAGCTTCCAGGAAGGGGATGATGAATATCACTTTTTACATTTAAATCCTTCGTTTTCCTCCTTTGGTATTTGGGAAAAAATGGTTCCAATGAGCTCAGAGAAACGTTCTTTATTTAGCAGATGAATGTGAAAACGTCCTTCTAATGTCAAACTCTGCACAGACATAGACATTATGATCGAAGTCAACAAAATCTCGGATATTTAATTCCCAGCAAGTAATTTGCTGATAACAGATATATTGAATGTTTCACCAAAAATAGTAGCGCGCTTTCATGCCGCGGGGCGTACTCATGCTGGCCTTAGGTGTTGCATGGTATTACCCGTTCGCCAGTACTCGGCCTGCTATCAATGTTTCCAGTATCATCCCTCCTACCAGCATCAGAACAGATTCAGCTTTTCGATTTGTTGCCCGCTTTCTGTTCTTTCTCACTGACCGTCTCCACTTGTATTGGCGCACTCTTTATAGTGTGTTTTGTGTGATTGTGTGTGTGTTGTGATTGGTGTATGTGGTAGTGTGTGATTCTTTAATTTACAGGTCTCTCAGACGTCTTTGACTTATCTAGTCATTTGACCTTGAACTTGTATCCGTGTTTTGTCTCCATAGTGATTTAGATATGATAAACGAAATTACTGCAATTTAAAGGTAACATCAGTTTGACTTCATAGTAATGGTCCGAATATTACTATTATGCACGGTTCACTGATTGGAGAGCACGTGGATGGTCAGGACAGCAGCAGGCTTGAGACAATCTCATACTCTGGTATTCTTTATTGGTAGTCCTGATCTCCTTTACATTACAAAGCGGACCCCATGCATAAAGCATCCGGTTTGCATGCTCTGTAATGTTCACCGCCTGCACGCATGATTTGAGTGCGGGGGGAATGCATAAGTTATTAGCTTGTTGTTTTTTCATACGACTTTTAGGTCCACTCAAGGTGTGATAAACCTGCTTGATCTGTTAACGCTGCTTTGGCATTTATCAATGTTCAAACTCAAGGATTGCAGTCGTTCACATTGCATTTCAACCGGGTTTGAAACAGTCAGAGTCTTTCCAGACGGACAACTGCCGCTCGTGTCATTGTTTAGTTTTGCAAACATCTGTGGTGAGAGCTGGAGCTTAAGCAGAGCTCGTACTGCCTGCAGGAAAGATTTCAGTCGTGTCAGTCAGTGTTTTAACCTCAGCTCATATAACAAGGAGTGATCCTTCAAATTAGAGCTCGGTGTTGAGGAATGTAATGGCTAGCCCAATCTCATGATCCATGCTGTCCAGTGCTCACAACCTGGGTTTGGTTTCAGAAGATTAACAGTCGTATTTTTGTGCTTTTCCAGTGCGGTAATAGATATGTAATATTAATTCTTGTGTACTGAATAATATTCAGACATGAAACCAGGAATTTGCCATCATGATACAGGCTCTGAGTCCTGATAATATTGATCATGTTAGTTCAGACCTCCTTGTTCAGCTGCACTGCAGTTTTATTAATTATCATACAAGAGATACTAGTTTTTCTGCGTTGTTTAAACCAGCAGAAATAGATAAAAACACCTCGCAACTTAAGAAAACTTTTTGCTGAGCACTTTGCTATGAAGCTTCATGCAAAATATATAAATACTGAGGGTGTAAACTATTTTAACGAATACAAACTCGGTATCCACTCTAACGTACTTGATTGCCTGCAAGAATGAGCGAGTTGGTAAAGTCTGATGAAACAAGCAGAAGATACTATACCGCGAG
>NW_023339774.1:21813227-21817283 GCF_004916995.1 Morone saxatilis | reverse complement strand
CGCGTGAAGAAAGGGCGCGCGGTTGCTCAGACGTCGTGTGGAAATTAAAAAAGTGCTGCCTACTGCTCTGCTTTTTGATTTTCAACATTTAAGGATTTAGGCACGCTGGCGTGCGTTTTAAGTTGTATAACCCTGCCGTGTATTTACAAGATGACTGTGAAGAAAGTCGTGAGGCGTGTGGTGAGCGCAAACACAGAGTAACTTTCAATAATTCGTGCGGCTATGTCACAAGCCACCCAAAGATCCAAGAGAGCAGTGAAGCCTAATCCACAGAACTATTCAAGAAGTAATATTATCTAGTGAGACTTATGAATTGTGTATCGTGAGGAGGGATTATCGCATTGATATATTTTTTATGTATACTATATTTTCCTCTTTTTTTATGTTTGGCCGACACGTTTGTCTTGTTATATTTTGTGCTGATCTATCTCTGTCTGTGAGTCGATGTTTGATAATGTTGTTGTTGACATGCGCCAGCGAAAGGTCTCCACTCAGTCCAGGTTCACACAGTAGAAACATCCGTCCTCTGGAGTAAACCCTTCGCGTTTCCTCTGCAGGCGTGTCCTTTCCGTCTCGGCAAGTTTGATGACCAACAGTTCCTTTTAGTTTTGGCTGCGTTAATAGGGTCGCATGATGATTTGGTGCCAGGGCTTTACTGCACGTTCTACACATTCAATAGCGACACAGCAATAAAGAATCAATGTCACCTGAAGAGCCGTGCTGCTCGACATTTAGAAAAGGGACGAGGTAGTAGACGGCGAGGAGCGTGTTAGAGAGGGCAGATATCCACGTGGGCCGAGTGGGGTGGAGTTTATGCGTACCCAGATGCGGACGCGATAAAGAAAAATCTGTTTTGTCTGTGATATGCAAAGGTGACAGGTAGAAAAAGATAAGAGCTTATAAGTAAATGAAAAGAGCGTTGAGTTACAGGACCACACACACACAGCACACACGTGGAACATGCTGTGAAGCGGAGAACAAAAAGAAAGGCAGCTGCCGATTACTAGTATTTAGCGCGATTAGATAGAGTGGTTAAAGGTTGTCGTGTTCCTTGGATTAGGGACACTACAGCGAGACTCTGAGCCTTCGGCGGGCCAGCGGCGTGTCCCGGACACAGCACACCCACACACAGCACACACAACACCCCACAGAGCGGAGAGAGAAGGAGCGGGAGGGCGGGTGAGGGGGGGAGGAGAGCGAGCGGTGGTGGGCGAGCGCCGAGGGAGGGCGACGCGACAGTGGAGAGAATAATCCACGACTGCGCAGATCCAATCAGATGAAGACGAGTGGCGTATCGGTGGGAAGACGGCGGCCGGACGAGGAAGGTGAGAGGAGATCGATCCATCGGCAGGAGGGACGCCTTGTGCCCAAGGCGAGGCGTCGCCGGTGGTACCGGCGAGGGGTAGCAATGGGCGGAGAGCGAGCAGGATGTCAGTGGAGAGCCGGGGCGGGCGAGGTGCACCGGTCGGACCCCTGATGTCGGAGGCTGTAACGCTGGCGTAACGGGGCGGTTTCACTGCCGGGTTGTGTCGCAAAGGACAAGAGACGCGCTTCAGAAGAGGACAAGGGACGTGTGGGTGGGTGGGGGAGAGCATGCAGCAGCGGTGTGTACTGTGCTGAGCAGGGGCTCCAGTGGCCGCTCAGTGTTTTGCGATTGCGGTTGGTGTCAGACTCTCCTCTTCATGGCGCGGCTCTACCGGCGATTGAGCATCAGGGTGGAGATTCGCAAATAACTAGACGCTATAAATGGGCGACGGTCCATTCTTGACAAAAGGTCAGGGTCGGGGCTGAAAGCTCACGCGCCCAATGTCTGGCTTCCGGTTCCTATTAGCGACCAGCGGGGCTGACTGCCAGCCCAGATCACTGCGCAGATGTGCTGGGTGCCGTCGTTGTCGGTACCACGACTCTTTTTTATGGTGAAGCAACAAGGTAGCTAGCCCAGACAAATCTTACCCTCGCTGGGGACAGAAGTGATTATGTTTCTTGATCTCGCTTTACTCGGAGATGTCACGCGGAGGAACCAGATACTCACGGGTGAGTGGCAGGAATACTGAAAACGCTTCGGTTTTCTGACTGTTTAGAAGTGAAGTAATTATTATTTTAAATCCAACACTTTAAAGACCTGAACGCAGAACCGGGGTATTCAGGCGCGCAGGCCGTCTCACTGCTGCGTGAGTACAACAGCCTTGTGGCTGAGGCTTTAATACGGAGAACATCACAACCAAGTGACGTCTGATAGAGAGCAATGACCAACAACCAGGGACGTAAAACACTGAATCTGCCAAAAAGGAATCTATAAAGGTCTTGGTACGATCGGTTAACAAATCGTGCGTATACTCACCAGAGAGAGAATCTGTAAGATTATCTGCTCAAGCATTGCAGTCCAGGGAAATCTTCGTCAGTACTTGGAGTCTCTCTAATTGTGGACTAATGTGTTATTAGTTTCGTAAGAGCGCTGCCACGTGGATATCTCCCTCCTCTACCGGTCCTCGCAGTCTATATCTCCTTTTTAAATGTCGAGCAGCACGAGCTTTTCAGGTGATTTCTTTATTCTGTGTCGTATTGATGTGTGAGTGCAGTAAAGCCACTGCAGCAAATATCATGCGACATTTAAGCAGCAAAACTAAGAACTGTTGTCATAAACTTGCCGAGACGGAGGAAACGCTGCAGAGGAAACGAAGGGTTTATCCAGAGGACGGCTGTTTCTCTGTGTGAACCTGGACTGAGTGGGAGACCTTCTGGATGTGCAGAACAACAACATTATAAAACATCAGATCCTGACTGTGATGCACGATAATTATCAGGACAGATAAACTGTCGGCCAATAAAGGGAAATTTATATTAGAATTATTTGCGATAATTGAATTTCAGACGATAAATTATAAGTTCATAATAATTTATTTTGAATAGATTTTGATAGGCTTCATGCTCTCTGATCTTTTGGTTGTGACATAGCTACAGAATATTAAATTATTCATGTTTGCTCACCACACCTCAGACTTTCTTATCAGGTGTGTAAATACGGCAGGTTATAAACTTAAAACACGCCCAGGTGCTAAATCTTAAATGTGTAAAATCAAAAAGCAGAGCAGTAGGACAGCACTTTTTTAATTTTCCCACACAGACGTTGAGCAAGGCGCCCTTCTTCAGCGTGTATCAGCAAGTTCACAATGTGTATACGCAGGAGGGATAAGGTTATCACAGTGTCTGGACCAACAGGTCAACCGTCACTGCCACCTGTAGAGCCGCGCTGAACACAATGAACAATATCACCCAAAGCATCAAGAGATTTCTGTCAAATATTCAACAGTGTGGGTTCTTGTCCTCATTGCTTCCTGTCCTTTCTGTGTGTCCTCCAGGTTTCCTGCTGTTCAAGGACTTCTGTATGAATGAGATTGACGAGGCCGTACCTCAGCTCAAGTTCTACGAAGAAGTAAGTGTCCTGTGTGTGTGTGTGTGTGTGTGTGTTTGCGGGATTAGATGGCATCGCGGGGATGGGTGAGAGATTAGGCCTGTAATCCCGCTCATTCAGATTTAGCCCTCCCAGGAAGCGCTTTGTTTTGTTTGCGGCGTTAAACTGACCCCGTGTGTCTGTTTCAGATTAAGGACTACGAGAAGCTGGACTCCGAGGAGGAGAGGCTGAGCCGCAGCCGGCAGATTTACGACGGCTACATCATGAAGGAGCTCCTGTCCTGCTCACATGTGAGGGCGCCTTCAGATCCGCACTGATGCACTCGAGGTCGAGCACACACAGGTTGCTGTACTGTAGTGGTTCCCCGTCTGCAACCAGATGGGTCACAGGATAAGTGTGAGGGTTGTGAGATGATCAAAGGACAGAAAAGGAATATTTTCTCCAGTCTTTGATATGTTTCTTGTGAAGCGGCCTTTAAAATGACTCAAATCAAAGATCTATTACGTATTTTCTAATGTCATCAATTAATAGTTTGGTCTATAAAATGTCAGAAAAAGTAGTTTAAGCTGATGTCGGTCGGCTTTATATGTTTAATCCGACCAGCTGTGTTCACCCAAATATATTTAATTTAAAATGATCGTAAA
>NW_023339774.1:21812753-21813202 GCF_004916995.1 Morone saxatilis | reverse complement strand
GTTGTGCTGTGCTCCAATAACAGGTGAGCAAGCCGCAGTCAGTGCTTGTTTCTTTCCTGTCCGTAGATATGCTATGTGCTTTGTGCTAAGCTAATCTCTGTTGAAAAGACAACCACATTTTGAAGATGGTTAAAAGATAAAAAGCTGCAAAGGCCACGTGTATATAGTCACATCTTAGCTTAGCAAAATGCTAACTGACGAACTAAAGAAAATAAATGATCTAGCTAACATTAGTTAGGTAGTTAGCCGGTATATGCTAACATCAGCTAACTGAAGATGTGACTATATGTGTGTGTCTCTTTTATCTTTTACCCATCTTCAAAATGTGGTTGTCTTTTCAACATAGATTAGCTTAGACGCTTCCTGCAGCAAGTGGCTGCTCTTGTTTTATGTTGGGAACCACTGCAGTAACGCAACACGAGTCCCACACACACACATCAACACACACA
>NW_023339774.1:21812206-21812652 GCF_004916995.1 Morone saxatilis | reverse complement strand
AAAGACGTGGACCTCGTTGTGTAAAAGTCACAATGGCAGTGATGATTCTGTAACACCTCAGAATCACTTTTATTTGTTAACTCTGTGAACAAGGACTCTCAATGTACGTACACGGAATACAAGGCCAACAAGCTCGGCAGTGTAAACACAAACATTCAACTACTATGTACAGATATAAACAGTTTCCCCTTCACAGTGAAGAGCATCCCTCCCTTTATATATTTACAGTTTTCACTCATTAGTTGCACAGATACACTCCTGCACACTGTCTGTGTACACTAGTACATTCACTTGTGATGCCTTAAGATGGCTTCTCGTTGCCTGTTGAAGGTCTAGTGCAGAAATGTCGCAAAAAAACATGTAATATTGCAAAGTTACCCAGCTCATCTCACTCCTCCGCACCTGGAACAGATCATCACATTTTCATTCATGTACAGTATGCATGG
>NW_023339774.1:21811919-21812095 GCF_004916995.1 Morone saxatilis | reverse complement strand
GCCTGTGCAGCCTGTGCGAGGACAGAAAACACGCTTCCCTCTCACTCATTAGGTGCCAAATATCACCGAGCATTGAGGCTTGTTCTGCGGTTCTGTCATGGTTGAATAAAGCTGTAGGGAACATTTACGTAACAGACACCTACTGTATGTCTGAATGACAGGAGCTGTCACTTTAA
>NW_023339774.1:21811593-21811816 GCF_004916995.1 Morone saxatilis | reverse complement strand
AAAAAAAGGCCATAAACACAACAAACTGAGACCAGGTTCAATCATACTCTCATAAAGTAGCTTTAAGTATGGCTTATCCATATAAAAGTATATTTTGTGTTAAGTTCCAAGTAAGACTGCATGCACTGGAACACAGAGGCATGATGGGAAATCCTCGCAGCGCCGCTCCCAGAACCAGCTGGAACGAGTCCGTCCATATTGACCACAAACAAACAAACACACA
>NW_023339774.1:21808232-21811493 GCF_004916995.1 Morone saxatilis | reverse complement strand
AGCTCACTTTGTAGTAGGGCGGCACGATTACGGCCGAAAGGATAATCCAGATTATTCTGATCAAAAGCATCCTGCAGTTCACCTGGTTAATACCACAGGTCCCAGGATCATTTTGTCGTTTTGATCGAGTATTCAGGCAATAATCGGCCTTCTTCCTTCTCTCTGTGAACAACCGTGGTCCGATTTGATTCTGTGAGCAGCGGCAGTGGGGGGCGGAGGTGAGCAGCTCTTCCTGTCCCATCACTCCGACATATTTCAGACTGAGGACAGCTTCCCGAAACATCTGGATCACCTCTGGTGGCTGGCTCTTCAGGAAGCGCTCGATTAGATACGCAGAGTTTTCTATGAGCCGAGCGCACAGTTTAAAGGCCGATATTATAGACGATCACGTTCATTTAAGGTTCGATTCATCGTGCAGCCAAACTTCCCACTTTAGTTATCGACATTAGCTACAGCAGCAGACAGACGTAGCTAACATTACTTACTCTATTTGCTGTGTCACTGTTTGCTCTATATCTCGGTATTAGACTTCTCTTGGCCCACTTTTGAGGTTGTGGTGACTGTTGAGCCTCCTCCTCCTCCTCCCGTCTGAACTTTGTCTTTTGATACCAAAACAACAACAGTGCGGCGCGAGGAGCCGACTCAACCGACCCTGCTGTGCCTATTTTGGGAAATCAGCTATCCCTTCCTTAAAGACTGTCACATGATTGGTTAAAAATAGCTTTTGTTTCTATTGGCTGTTTGTACGTCAACAGTTTATGAAACTTTTTACATTTCCTTATCAAGGAAACGTTTCTAAAAGTGTTTATACGATTTCCTCCCCGGCCCTAATTCGTAGTATCTATTCATGACTTCCAACTGCATCAACATTATTTTTAAACTGCACATTCATACTGTTGATAATTATACATTCAGCGTGGAGCATCGATTGCCAAAAGGCCCCCCAGGAAAATGAAGTCCAGAGAAAAAGAGGGACAACAGTTGTTTTCTTTCCAGCTCAGTAAATCTAATCAACAATTTCCTTTTTTAGACTACAACATGGCCTCTTATTCTGGATATAAAATTATCCCCGGTGACTTAATTTTCCCTAGAAGATATTACATCAACCTGTCAGTATTTCCTGTATATTCTGAGAGTCTCCGTGTTGCTCAGACGTTACATTCAGCTGGAGCTCACCCGTCAAAACGCACAGACACGAACGCTGAGCAAATTAACAGCAGACAGAAGGAAGGCGGCAGACGCAGGAGTCCAGCTGAGCGATCAGAACGATGCACACAGCGTATATTCACATACATTCGCAAAGAATTTTTATCACATAGTTACTGAGAGAAACCTGGCCTGAACTGCTGTTTATGTGTCTGCCCCCCCCCTCCTGCAGCCATACATAGTGGAGATCTGTGACAGCTTGAGAGGGAAGATCTTCCAGAAGTTCATTGAGAGGTGAGACAGGGGAGATGGAGGGTGGAAGACATGCACCAACGTACAGTGAATTCATGTTTTAAACTCTTGTTTTTTTGTTTTTCCCCTCAGTGACAAATTTACTCGTTTTTGCCAGTGGAAGAATGTGGAGCTCAACATCCACGTGAGTACAAGCTTTATTTTGAATATGAGACTTCACAAATGTTACACCATCAGTCAGCTGCACTGGTTCCCGACCTTTTTCCTTAAGACACCTCTTTTCTATCACTATATTTTATGCATATTCTATATTATATTCAATAATATCAATAACAGGAGAGAACAGATGATGAAATGTACAATGAACCCAAACAGTGAACACAACAACTGCAGGAAGTTTGTGAAGTGTGTGAGAGATTTGGATACATTTTGAGCAGATTATTTCCTGTGATTATTAATAAAAGATGAGGTTTGCTGATATCTTTTTTGTTTAAGAACTTTTTATACAATTCTGTCTCTTTTTCAACTATCATACAGACTTAATAGGCTTTTTTTTAATACATTCAGTGTTTTGTTCTCATTGTTTTATCAGCTCTTTGATCAGTTTATCAGAGGGTGAAGGTTTTCTCAATGTATCTGTTCATCTGTTCAGGTCTTCACCCCGCTCTTATCCTGTTTATAGCTAGTGCACTGGTACCCAACCTTTCATTGTGGTTGTACAGGGTGATAAAAGTGCAACAAGGTAAAAAGAAAAAGATTAGGGAGTGAAGCTCAAATCAATTAAAACATTTTTTAAAAATCCACATTTTGATGCATAATTTAAGTGAAATGAAATCAAATAAGAACAATACAAATAAAAGCTATTTGCAAGTTGATAAAGTTTTAGTTTTGGAAACTAAGTTTTTTAAAAGAGTGGGAACCCTGAAGTCGCAGAAATTAAATTATATTCACCTCAGGCAGTATCTTTACCCCGCGTCCCCCCCGTCGGCTCTCTGGCCTCCCTTTGAAAACTTTAAAACCACCAAATAGACTCTGATGTCTTTGAGCTCCAGTCCATTTCATGCTGCTCTCTGTGACAAATTAACCACGGCTGTGTAAACATCGCGTCCTATGGACTGACAGGTTCATTGGACAGCTTTAGTGATGACTCATCCTGCATCATCAGCATCAAAACCCAAACAACAACAACAACGAGTCATGAAGCACTTCACTGCACCTGTATCACGGGTGGAAGGATCTGATGATGGAAATGTAGATTTAAGGACTTCATTTTTTACTCTGTTCATGTGTTACCGTGGTTACCAAGTTGGATCGAACATTAAATATTATAGTCTGGGCCCCGCCCACTAAAGATTTCCTTACTCGAATAGTCGTCACATGTTTATGATATTAATTAAATTATTTAAATATATATATTTGAACAATCCTGAATTACTTCAACACAGTGTAACAGTCTCTCCCCCCGTCCGACTGAGACTCAGCAACGGTTCAGTGGACTCTACATTGTAGGTAGACAGAAAGGAAATCACTCGAGGTGTACTTAACTGCCTTTTCCCTGACCTTTCAACCACATGTCATGGTCTTCATCAGCAGATAGTGTTGTCATGAATACGACCACATGTTATCAACCTTTTTGTTTAACCAAATCCCATATGCACTTAAACCCGATCCTGCGGTCAGTCTGGTTTACATTCACACCACAAACGAACCACATCAGGAGCCGGGCTCCTCCTTCCAGCCGCTCTCTGGTTTTGTGGTCTGCACTTTGATTAACAACCAAACAGGCTGTGGGCATTAAACCTTCTGAAAGATATTCTCTCCCGTTGTGCCTCTCCTAACGTCCCTCTCTCCTCCTCCTCCTCC
>NW_023339774.1:21806094-21808131 GCF_004916995.1 Morone saxatilis | reverse complement strand
GTACGGCTGCAGGAAGGCCGACACGGGGAAAATGTAAGGAAGCAGAAAAGAGTAAAAGCTTTAGAGGACCCGGTCCCGCCGCGACCACCTGTGTGTAAATGTGCACTGTCTCTTGTTTGAATGTCAGGTACGCCATGAAGTGTTTGGACAAGAAGAGGATCAAGATGAAGCAGGGGGAGACTCTAGCGCTCAACGAGAGAATCATGCTGTCATTAGTCAGCACAGGGGTGAGTTGGCTTGTTTAAGCAGCTGTTGGCCTCATTATAACACAAGTGTTTACTACGTGGACGTTAAAGCATCCGTACACTGATACACCTGCATCCACACACCGCCTCTCTGTAATCGACTTGTTTATAATCACAAAACATTATAACCAATAAGGACTAAATGACTGTATAGGCCCTCGTTACGGCTAGCATGATGTCATTCACCTCGGACCAATGAAAGACACCACACACACACACACACACACACACACACACACACACACACACACACACACACACACACACCTAGAATCACAGCAGTTCAGCTGTGTTTAAATGTAGTTTGTAGCACTAACAGTTATTATTTTTGCACATTACGCTGCCGTCTGTGATGCTACACTAACTTCTGGTTTACAAAGTTCAATGCTTTTGATTGGAAAGTGATACTGATGTTGCCTAGCAACCAGTTTACTCCTTTCTTAAAGTCCGCTAGAAGAAAGTAACAGAAGATTCAATGAAAAACTGCACTTCAGTGAAAGTTTTGACACTTTATTAGAGGAGAACGGGGTCGGTCGTCACACTTTTTACTTTAATTTGAGTTCCTTAAAAACTGTATTCTTTATGATCTGTGTCCATATAGTGTGTTTTTTTTCTAGCATAAAGGCTCTGGGGCCTTCAAAATAAGTCCTTCTAGAAACAAGCCAAATCAAATGTTCTTGTATTGACTTGACTCTTGACTACAATTCTTAAAACTACCATTAAAATCTCACCTGTGTTTGAGCTAGATCCTAAACTGTAAGCTCTCCCTTTGTGCTGTTTAATGGTAACAATACTTTGATTATAAACTCACTGTGTAAAAGCCTTTAAGAGAAACACAGAAGAGCTAAAGATTTACATTCTGACATAAAAAACACTGAAAGTCTTAAACCACAATGCCCGATACTCCTGTAGGTGACCTCTGACCCTCAATCTTAAAAATTCAGGACCGACATTTTATAACGGCGCCCTCTAGGGAGCGAGATCTAATGAATGTGACAACCCTGTTCTCCCCTACATTTATCTGATAGTTACTTTTTATACTCACAGCTTTACTTTTACTTTGAAATGTACCTTTATTTTTTGCTGCAGAGGTCAGTTTCTGATCTGATTCTGTCTCTCTGTAGGACTGCCCGTTCATCGTGTGTATGACGTACGCCTTCCACACCCCCGACAAGCTCTGCTTCATCCTGGACCTCATGAACGGTAGGGTGACCTCCGCCTCGCCAAATTAAACTCCAGCCCCAGTCAGTCCGTCCCGAAACACAAAGATTGGATTACTCAGCCTGTCGCCAGCCGGTCAGGTCATCCCCCCCCCAGAGAATCGAGAGTTGATGGGATTTTGACCTCAGCGGTGACGCGTTACGCGGCTGCGACCTGCCCGTATTAGCCTCCAGAACATCTAATATCAGCCTTCCTTTAACACTTCTCACACCTCACCACTTCCTCTTAAGGATGGGCCCCGGCGAGCAGCCAGTTCCGAGCCTCATCAGAGGCTGCACTCAGCGTTTCCAGCCAGTCTCACAATCAAAGCCTGAGTCACCTTTTAAAGTCAACACAGTCACCCTCATACAGCGTACAGTGTGAGGCCGTTACAGCTTCAGTCCTGCTATAAATACAGCCAGTCAATACATACAAGACAGACTGCAGGGGTGGATGGAAGAGTCATACAAGGCCTCCCATCGATTCTCATTTCTCCCCCGAGAAGATTACCACAACTTATTGATGGATATTGATTGAGGCATGAAATATTATGAGGTCATACTGACGCACTCTGTCTGTCTCTGTGTGTGTG
>NW_023339774.1:21805528-21806054 GCF_004916995.1 Morone saxatilis | reverse complement strand
TGTGTGTGTGTGTGTTTTCAGGGGGCGACCTGCACTACCACCTGTCTCAGCACGGCGTGTTTAGCGAGAAAGAAATGCGTTTCTATGCGGCTGAGATCATCCTGGGTCTGGAGCACATGCACAACCGCTTCGTCGTCTACAGAGACCTCAAGGTAGACTCTCTCAGCCCTCTAACGTTTAAAGAACAGCTCTGGTGATTCCCATGAAAAGACCCAAAGCCAACAGTGAATGCATCCACTAACAAGCATTGTGTGTGTATCACATGTTCCTTCATTACCATCAGCTTAGGTTTGTTTTGTCCCGCTGCCTGACACCTGCATTAACTGATTGTTCTGGGCTCTCTTGGATATTGGCGTTCATTTGGAGTCTTGGTTTTGGTCTTTGCCATCCAGTCTATAACGATGAGGGTCTCTGCCTTATTTTAGCTCTTTCTCTCTTCTCATCCAACACGAGAGACAGAGAGTAGGATTGGACAGATATATTTGCTATCAGTGAGTCCATCACTGGTTGTTGTTTTTTTTTTTTT
>NW_023339774.1:21804196-21805453 GCF_004916995.1 Morone saxatilis | reverse complement strand
CACACACTGAGCCAAAGAACGAGTGGGAGGACAAACAGCTGCAGATGTGTGTTTTCACATCTAACTGTGGTAAATAAAGGGTTTATTTTGACTAGTTTGACGGCAGGGAACACAGGTACAAGGTGAGTCACAGAGGCTCCAACCAGGACTCTGACTCATTTTTTCTGGCTCATGGTGGTTCTGTTGGGTCTCTGTAAATATTGTTATAAGGAATTCGGACTAGACCTGCTCTATTTGAAAAGTGTCCTGAGATAACTTCTGTTATGAATTGACGCTATATAAATAAAATTGAATTGAATTGACTCTGGGGAAGATGAGGACATAGCAGGGACAGGAGACAGGATCTAACATCTTACTGTACAGTGTGACGACTAATAAAGACTGGTGAGTTTTATTTAGTTTCTGTGGTGAACGGTTGTATTTTTCTGTTTAATGAGGAAAATAGGTGTTTATATTTTTCTTTCTTGAGCTTTTGTGTGGTTATTTTGTTAATTGAACAGTTTAGGTACAGTGGGTTTTTAGAGGTTTTTCACCGAAAGCTGCTGGAAGCATTTGATGAGAGTAAAACAATGAGCTAAAACAGGAAAAGTAGACCTTTTTCACA
The DNA here is from genome assembly GCF_004916995.1 of Morone saxatilis. Taxonomy (NCBI): domain Eukaryota; kingdom Metazoa; phylum Chordata; class Actinopteri; family Moronidae; genus Morone; species Morone saxatilis. Next base: position 21,804,849 of record NW_023339774.1, on the reverse strand, counting down.
GCAGCAATGTTGACATGAAACAGTAGGGTAAACACAGGCGTTACCAGTGATAGTAATTATTACTAATTGCACGTTGGCACCCTGTAAAGGCTCTGCTACACTTCCTTAGTTAGTGTCATTGGAAACGCTGGTGTTTACCCTACTATTTATGTCAAAATGGCTGCTGTGAAAAAGGTCTGTCATAGATCAGACGGTGTATTTGGTGATCTTGGAAATAGGGGAAAAACTCCACATTATTAGAACGGCTAAATCATTGAAGAAACACTACGTTTCGACCACTGTGAATAAAACGCAGCACAGCAGAGCCGGGTGATAATTCTGTCACTATTAGCGACACGTTACACATAATCATTTGTGTATTGATTGTAAATGACAAAATATTGATTTGTGCAGCTTCAGACACTCCCCAGCGAATGTTTCATCCTGGTTGATGAACGTTACAGTGAGCTGCTGTTTTAAAATGAAACTTTATATTTGTGAGGTGTTTTTTAAAGATTCAGCAGGAACCAATGAGGCTCAGACAAAATGCAGAATAAGGTTTATAAGAAAGTTTAATCTTTATATTTTTAGTCGATAACTGTTAAATAAGCGAGGAATGACATGTGAAACTGTTCTGTGCTCAGTCCGCTGATCCACCAGCACACCTCCACTGA